>NC_045426.1:676147514-676461205 GCF_902635505.1 Sarcophilus harrisii
AGATTCTGTGCTGTTTCAAAGGTGAAAAACACACTATTCTTGTTTTTAATGGTGTACAATCTAGTAGGAGGTTTGTAACACACACAGATCTGTATGCCACAAATTAGGGAGTGAGGGGGCAGAGAGACAATCACTCAAGAAATATTTATTAAGTGCTTATTTGTGTTTATCTCTAGGGATTCAGAAAGGCAAAAATAATCCCTGTCCTTAAGTAGCTTTCTTCTCTTCTAAGGAGTCTGAGGCATCACGTAAATTATTCAGGCCTTTCAGTCATATCTGACTTTCATGACCCCAGTTGGGGTTTTCTTGGCAAAGATACTGAAGTGCTTTGTCATTTCTTTCTTCAATTCATTTGACAGATGAGGTTATTAATTGACTAGTTCTATCTTAGCTATGTTAAGTATCTTTGTCTTCTAGGTGGAGATGTCCAATAGGTAGCTGGTCATGTAGAATTGGAGCCCAGGATGGAGTTTGGTGCAGAATCTATATACAGATTTGATTAGCATCTCTGTAGAGCTGAGATTGAAATTTGGGAACTGAGACCAAGAGAGAGAAGTCAGAATAGGGCATATGTACCTTTCTTTACAGGGATATTGTTAAAAAAATATTTGGCCGAGATAATGTATATGAAGTACTTTGTAAACTTTAAAATCTATAGAAATGTCAGTTATCCTTGAATACTTTTTAAAAAAGCAAGCTCTCCAGAGAAGGAATCACATTTAGTCTCTATGAGTTCATCATTTGCTTCCTCTCTTTCAATTATTAAGACAATTCAATTCATCAAAATATATTCCATTCCTACTACTATGAGTCATTTCCTCTGGTAGGTGGCAATAGGTCTTGTCCTAGAAGAATTTACATTCTACCAGGAAGATACAGTGTGAACATTCATCATAAAGAGCAATTATATGCAATCAGAGGGACCAGCAAGGCAAGTCTGGGATAGAATGTAGCACAAGAGCCAATAATTTTGTTACGGGAAGATTCATAAGAGAGAAATGTGGGAGAAATTGGTGGAGCTCAATGTCCTGTTACTTTCATCTATATTTTTGTTCTTGTCCCTAATTTTATTTGTATGTTAATAAAGGAGCATCATGAGAGCTCAGGTTAGCCCTGAAAGCCCAGGTCATATATAGTTTTTTTTCTAAGTCATTTTCCAAGCATATCTGACTTTTCATTACCCCATTTGGGTTTTTCTTGGCAAGGATACTAGTTTGCCATTTCCTTCTCCAGCTCATTTTACAAATGAGGAAACTGAGACTTAGCAGGGTGAAATGACTTACCTAGAGTCACACAACTAATAAGGGTCTGATAGCAGAATTGAACTAAGGAAGATTCATTTTCCTGACTCCAGGACCCTATTCTGTCTACTAGGCCACCTAGCTGCCCCTGAACTTTGGAGTGCCCAGAACAGGTATTGGAGATGCAGACTGACAATTCTGACTTTGACAGTATTTAAAAGGAATTTTCTTGTACAGACTTCATTCCAAATGGAACTGGGGGGAAAAAGATTGGAAGATTAGACTTAATCCTAGCCTGACTGAAAATATGGTTCACAGCCCAAAGCCATGATTTACGAGAATGTTAGCCTTTCCTTGCCAGAGAGAGACCTAATTGCTGCTGTAGCCCAGCAGATTATAGCAGAAAATTGTAGAGGTCCAATGGAGATCCAGTGAACCATACCATACCTTGGAGAAGAGTTTGAATAGTCTAGCTTTGGAGATGTGTGTCCATGTGTGGCTGCTAACGTGTTCCTTCATGAGTGTTTCTCAGCTACATTGGTTCCTTGTAAATGTTTCCTTCTTCACTATTCCTTGGTCACGTGTGTTCTCTGTAAATGTGGGTCTTTTTTTGTTGGCGTGATAGGAGAGTATACAAATGGGAGGAATATTTTCTCATTTAATATGTCACTTAATTTACTTTGATGCTTGATGAAATATATTTTTCTTTAAATTAAAGTGTACCCTTGTTGGCTAATAAAAGTCAACACATTGGTGGGTGCTTGTGAGCTTTGTTTTTGAATGGGTGCTGACCCAAAGAAGGGATTGAATTTGGGGTAGTTTTCCTGAAAGTTTATGGGAAAGGGTGTTCTGGATGCTACATACAAAGTAAATAATAAAGTAACTTGGGACTGAGAGAGTTCTAACAATAAGGGGAAGAAAAAACAATGTAGTTTGACAGTTTTAGGGAGTGGGAGAGAGACACTGGGAATCTGAGAAAAGGATAAAGTTGCATGTGAGGCAATAGGGACAAACTTTGCTGACTTTAATATTACTCCAAGATCAGCATATTCACCACACAGTTAAAAATCAGCAGCAGGGTTTTCCTCATATACAAATATGTCTCATTTGTAAATGTTTCTCATATGTAAATGATAGTTCGGTTCTTTCCACTCTAGCAGCTGGCCTGCTTCTAATTATGGGGATTAAGGAAGCACTTCCACTAACAGATTGTGTGCCCTTATCTTATGTTGTAGTGGAAAAAACAGTAAAGAGAATTGCGTTGATTGTTTCTGGGATCTTGTGAGTTTTCCATGTTTTCTGTCTGGTGTAATAAAGATTGTCCTGTTCCTCATATGCACTTTTTACCTTGAGTACTTATACAGGAGTAGGGAACCTGACTATTCACATTTATGGAAGTCTACACAGGAGCTAGACATAAATTATATTTGGAGATTTTTTCATAGAGTAAATTCCGGCTGGGGGCATAATGAGTCAAAGAATTAACGATCCTTCCTTTGGACAGCCTCTGTCATTAAAGTGGGGACTGTATAAGTTAAGAACCAGAGTGACCTTGGGTAATTTCCATGATCTTTAAAATTTCTTGCAATGCTAAAAGCATATGGCTAAAGATCTGATGACACCAGAATCTGGGATTACAAAGATTCTGTTCTTCATTTGAAGTTTAATATTTAATATTAATATATTAACATAATTTGAAGTTTAATATTTTAATATTAATATAATTGGCATTTTATTCTGTGTATTTAAAAATATTCTTCTGAGAAGGCATTTTATTCTATGCATGGTGATCCCAGAATCTGCGAACACAAAGATTCTGTTTCTCATTTGAAATTTAATATTTTAATAATGGCATATTAATATAATTGGCATTTTATCCTTTGTATTTAAAAAACATTCTTCTGAGAAGACATTTTAGTCTATGTATTTAAAAACATTCCTGACTTCATAGGCAAATGAGTCTCGGACAGAAAAAAATCTTAAGAACCTCTTGTCTAGCACCAAGCAGGATACAGAGACAACTTTGGCATGGAGCCCATCCTGAACCAGTTTCAACAACTACATCCTCCTAGACAAGATCCTTTTCTCATTTTCTCTGATGTGTCTGAGCTGGCTGTTCAGGGGTGTTTCAGAGGGGCTGACCAAGGTTGTGGGAAAAAAGCTTATT
This sequence comes from Sarcophilus harrisii, assembly GCF_902635505.1. Lineage (NCBI taxonomy): Eukaryota > Metazoa > Chordata > Mammalia > Dasyuromorphia > Dasyuridae > Sarcophilus > Sarcophilus harrisii. The sequence goes on from NC_045426.1 coordinate 676,150,923, forward strand.
CTGATTGCCCTTTCAATATTACAGCTGACATTCAATCTAAACCTTGTAACCTACTTATAGAATTTTTAACTAGACATTTTTTCTCACCTGGACTTAAAACACTTTAAGGTGGTGATGTTGAAAGTACCACTCAATCAAGAGAAGGCATCCTCCCTATGGTGAATTTTGTTGTTGAGAAAAACAGGACCAGAAGCCCCTATGATAGGACCTTGGGTATGGTGGCGACATGGGAAAAAAGCTGCTTTCCTCAGGAGGAAGTATCTCTTCTGTCTGCCCAAGTAACCTCCTGAGAAAAAGCTTCATTTTCCTCAATTAGTTACGGCTCTGTGCCCATGTGCTCTGTGTCATACTTCTCTAATAAATCCCTTGAGGGAAAAGACTGTGTCCTTTTGAAATTTTTGTCTGCCTAGGGCCCAATTCTTTTTCTTATATGTAGTCACATAAATTGCTGAGAGAGACAGCTTGGCATAATGGATAGAGTAAGGCCTGATTATGAATTTACCTCAGTCACTAGCTGTTTGATCCTAGTTGAGTCATTTAAGGTCTCTTACTCTTAGTTTTCTCATCTATAAAATAGAAATAATAAATTGTATTTACTTTTCAATGGTTGTTGTAAAGACCAGATGAGATAATATATATAAGATACTATATATATGTGAATTATTAGCTATCCTTTATAAAAGTGCTTTATTTAAAAATGCTTTCAGTTTAAAGTTCTTTATAAGCAAGCTGTTATTATTACTGTGCTAATTTATTAATATAAATGTAATTATAATAAACAAATGCTTAAATGAGAAATAAATAATGTATTAGAAGAAATATTTTGTTGAATTGGAGGCAGTACAATTTAGTGGAATTCTCATTGGGCTTGAAGTCAGGAGACCTAGGTCTGAGTTCTAAGTGTGATACTTATTGTGTGACTGGGTCAAATTGTTTTCTCTTTGGGCCTCAGTAAAATAATAGGGTTGACAAGGCAAGGCAAAGCAAGGGAAGACAAAATGCAATTATTAAATGCTTACTGTGTGCCAGTCACCACATTAAATGCTAGAGTTAAAAATGCAAGCAAAAGGAAAAAGTCCCTGCTCACTAGAAGCTTACATTCAGATGAAGGAAGTCAACACAGAAAAGAAAGCTAAAAAAGAAGGCAGGGAATGAAGGGATATATCATGTTGGCATCTGGAAAGTTAGAAGTGCAGTGGGGAGAGGGATGAAGGTTGATTGCCTGGTAGCTGTTGCCAAAAAATGAAGGGAGGAGCTCACCAACCAAAGATGGAGACTGGTACGGCAGAGGGATGTTCCGGGATGGTAAGGCTGTTTCAGGGTGTGACTGCAGCTTAGGCATAGTGTTAAGTCTGAGAAGTCAGAAATACAGACAGGAAGGAAATGAGATTCCATCTATCTATGTATTTATGTATCTAAGTATATATGTATACATCTGTCTTAGTACCTATATGTGTATCTATCTGTCTATCTATCTATTCCCCCCGTTCCCTCCCCCCCCCATGGTTGTGTATCTATCTCTCTGTGTGTCTATACATACATACATGTGAAAAGTTGGAGCTAATAAGCAGAGAAAAAGAATAAGCATTAAGGGGAATCGGAGGCAGTTTCTCTTAGAAAATAAAATTTTATCTGAGACTCTGGGTATGAACCTCCAGCTCCTGACTCAACCTCAATACTATTTCAGGCTTCTATGAGTCAGTTTTTTTTTCCAGTGACTTCAGTTATTTGCCAGGCAATGCTATAGACATTTTAAGCACCATTCATAACAAATAAAGAAGTATTATATTTACATTCAGATGACATCTTCACATTTAGCCTTCAAAAGGGCCTTTAGAAACCCCACTGTCTGTGAGTTGTTGGATTTCCCCCCTCCCCCCAATCTTTTCTTTTTCCTTTCCTTTAAAGGCCTTCTGACTGATTGATGAAGCAACTTTCAATTAGAGCAGTAAATTACTTAAAAAGGAGTTCCAGTGAAGGGCCTTGGATTCCCACAGGCAGCTCTTCTGTAGCTATTAGGTTAATTAGCATAGCTTGATGTATGTATGGGTGGGAGGTCTGGCACTATTGAATTTTAGGTGGGGGTGTTGATTGGTGAACAGCTTTGCCTTCCAATGACATTGGGCTCCTGTCCTTTACCTGGGTTGGGAGATGGTGTTTCTCTGCCACTTTCAGGCTCAATGGATAGCTATTTGTCTGTTTGTCTACTTTATTTGGAAATCCAAGCACAGCCTGGTTTTTGATCAGTGAGGAAAAAGAAAGCCTTAGGGCAAGAATCTTCTCATAGGATCATGGATTTAGAGATGGAAAGACACTTAAGAGGCCACTGAGTTCAGGCTTCTCATTTTACAGATGAGGAAACTGAGGTCCACTGAGGTTAAGTGACTCTCACATTGCATAGGTATTAAGTCCCAGAATGGTTTGCTTGGATTTGGAACTGGACAACTTAAATTCGAATCCCAGTTCTTCAAAGTGTGACTTGGGGCAAATCTCCAAATCTCTCTGAACCTCTCCTTCCCTCTGTGTACAGTGGAGATTATGTACTTGTACTGCCAACTTCATAAAGATTTTGTGAGTTGTTCAAAAGAGACAGCATGTGTATTGGACTTTGGGGGACTTCATTTCCCTCCTGGAGAGCATCTATCAGAAGGCAATGGGGGCTGGGATGAATATGAATTTTGGAGTAATTTCCCCAAAGGCCTAATGGAAATGTATGGCTATTTCTGAGTTTAGAACTTAAGGAGACAGAGATATAAAAGAATGGTGGAAAGGAAGGAGAGGGAAAGGAGGAAATTAATTGAATTACTTCTGTCTCCAGAGAAGCAGCTTTTCATTCCAATAATAGAAAAATCAACCAGCATGAGTAGCAGAATTCAAGGAGCTATCTAGCCAAACCAAAGAGGATTGGCTTGGAGAGGTGGTTGGGAGCAAGATCAAAATTATTGCCATGGTTTGAATTAGAACCACTGGCTAGAATTTCAGGGCCCATGGGTGTGGACTATGTGAGTGACTCAAATGCCCCTCCCTTCATGTGTCAGCAAAAGTTGGGTGGTTTGTGTTAGCTCTGGATTTAACATTAAAAAAAAAAATACTAATAATAATGATAATTACAGTATTAACTAACATTTATGTAGGGTTTACTGTGTGCCATGCACTGTGCTAAGTATTTTACAGTTATTATCTTATTTGTTCCTCACAACAATCCTGAGAAGTTGGTGCTATTTTTAATCTCCATTTTACATTTGAGGAAATGGAGGTAAACAGAGGTTACACAGGATCACATGACTAGTTATTATCTGAGACAGGACTTGAACTTGGGTCTTCCTGATTCCAGGCCCAACTTTCCATGTGGTGAATTGGGGAGGGGAAGAGGTAGGGGAAAGGGAAAAGGGAATTGCTGCCATTATCATTCCTGAAATGTCTGGGTCAGCTGCTTACATTTTATTACCCTTTTATCTAATTCAATTAAGTGTTTTAGCAAGATAAAGATGCTTTGGGGGAGGTTTTGATTGACAGCTGTGAAGGGAAGGAGGGAATGGTGTGGTGAATGACAGCCAGCTGGCCCTAAGGTCCTGACTGAGATGAGGCAATGTGGCTAATACCCAGAAGACCATCTCTCCCTCCCCCACCCTTCCCATGGTCACATTAAGGAGCTTTTTGCAAACTTTAAAGCATTCTGCAGTACATATACATATGTATACAACACATTACAAAAATGGTTTTATATGCATATTGTCACATGTGTAGATATGTATATGTGTCTATATCTATATCTTAGCCTATATATCTTACCTCCCTCAGAGCATTATGGGGAAGGTATTTGCAAACCTCATAAATGTGATTTGTCTTGTGTTTATTCCTCCCTGCTCCGCTGCTGTGGTTGTCAATTGATCAAGAACCACTTATTGTATCTAATATGTGTTAAGTAGTCAGTCAGCAAGCATTGATTAAGCTCTTGCTACATTCCAGGCACCAATAGATGCTATTCTAGGCACTGGGAATATAAAGTTAGAAATGAAACAGTTCTTTCCTAGAAGGGCTTGCATTCTATCAGTAGAACAACACATATAAGCACATACCCAGTCAATCAATCAATCAATATTTATTAAGCTCTGTTCTAGGCACTGTATTAAGCAGGTGGATATAAATGTAAAAAAAAGACTCTCTGCCCTCAAAGAGCTTACAGTCCAATGGAGTAAGACAACACACAAAAGAAACTGAAAAAGAGGGAAGTAAAGGTAGAGAAACCAAAGAAATAATTTCTGGGAAAGGCAGTGGAGTTAAAGAGAATACATCATAATGATGTAATATGATTTTGTGATCCCCTGATTTTAGGGGGGGCTTCTGTTCTGGCAGTGAGTCAGGAAATCCTAGGTCTTTTGGTATTGGAGTCTGCCTCTGGGAAACTCCCACACTCAATCTGTCTGATTCTGAATAGACTGTTTCTCAGTTCATTGTTGATTGATGATCTGGTCAGTGATAATTAAATTTCAGAGACCATCCTTCAATTCATCTGGATACTACTCCCCAGCCCTACCCTTGCCAATGATAGACTCCCTAGCCCTACCCTCAGCCATAGAATTAGCATATCTATGGTAGAAGTTGGATAAAAGTATCTCCTTTGCTTCTGTTTTTTTGCTGAATTCTCTTATAATTCAGTCTGTTCTGTATATTGCAATAAAGTTTTGCCCCTTGACTAGAAGATGGGTTCAAGCCTACAGATTTCTTTGAGACACCTTGTGACACCAGTCTGGGACCCCAAACTTTTGGGGTCCCCCCTTCCCAACCTCAACGGTAAGATCATAGATTCATAGCTAGAAGGAAACTTATAGGCCATTGAGTCCAACCCCTGATTTTAAAGATGAAGAAATGGAATCTAAGAGAAATTAGTTATTGTCTTATCTGGAGTCACTGATAGGATCGAAGACTTATCTTATTGCCTTTGAGTCTAGAGCCTTATTCCACCTCCAAATTAGGAATTAGGCCTCCTGTAGAAGGTGGCCCTTGAGTTAAAATCTGAAGGAAGGCTTCTAAGAGGAGATTCAGTGCAAAAACATGGGGATGAGATGGGACAGTGAGAGGACTAATTTGTCAGGTGTAGTGTAAAGGCAACACTTTGCTCAGATTGACTGATCATGGCCTAGTATTGATCAGCTATACAGAACTTTGAGTAGGGTGAGTCCCAGTTATCACTTCCCCCCTGCCTCATGTACTGGAGGGTAGAGGAATTAATCAGCAATTGTTAATCAAGAGTACTCTGTGACAGGTGTAGGGAATAGAAATGTAATAAATGAATTAGCCTTACTTAGAGGCATCTGGCAATATAATGGACAGAGTCCTGGACCAGGAGTCTGAAAAACCTAAGTTCATATTGGGGTGGGGGAGCAAAGCAAGATTGGTAGTGCTTGACAAGCCGTCATGGGAAATATATGTGAGAAGCTAAATGATATAGAGGCAGCTGGGTGGAAAATCCAGGTCAAATTTAACCACAGATAGTAAGGGTTCATGCTTTTTAAAGCTAATCCCTTACCTTTTGTTTGCCTCAGTTTCCTCAACTGTCAAATGGGTTAGGGTTGTTGTGAGGATTAGATGAGATAATATTTGCAAAAGTACTTAACATAGTTCTTGACACATAGTAAGTATTATATAAATATTTATTGTGCTTACCTAAATAGTAGGTGAGTGGTTGGGATGGATGATGGAGGGAGGGCAAGAGCAGCTGAGGGGATGCGGGAAAGCTTCATGTCAAGTGTCTCCTGAGCTACAGCTTGAAGGGGGTGGGGAAGGATTCTGTGAGAGGAAGATGTGAGAGCAAAGTGTGAAAAAGGGGGGTGCATGGATGATTTGAGGGGTCCTTCTGGTTTCAGTGAATGGGATTGTTAATGAGAAGGCTGACTTGGGAGTTCTTAATCAGACCTGAAGAGGAGCATATGGTAGAAATGTCAACTCCTATTAGTTGTCCTCCATGCCTTCCTCATTGACTGGGTTCAAGTCAGGTGTTTCTGGCAGTGAGGTGAGTGAGACAAATGTGATTGATCTTGAAGAGAAAAGGAATTCTCCTGATCCTGCAGAGGGACAAAATAGAAAAAATCCTGGCTCTGGGTTCAAATTCTAATTCTGCCATCTATTTAGGACTTATGTGACATTGGATAAGTCTTTCCCTTGATTGAGCCCCAATTTCTTCATCTGAAGGCATAAGAATAGTTGAGTTTGAAGGCAGTTTCACTTCTGGGCATAATGCCTGACATAGAGTAAACACTTACTAAATGCACTATCTATCTATACCATATTGCCTTCCTATTCTGTTGTTCATTGTCCTTCTCTAGTCCCAATTCTGTTGCTAGGTTTTTAAATAAAGTGACCACTGATATGACACTTGGATATCTTTCTGTTGTAAGAAAAGCTGTCTTTTTAAGAAAAATTGAGTCTCTTTTGGCCGTAGCTGATAAGTATGACTGTGTATGTGTAGGAGCAGAGCAAAAATGGTGGTGGTTGCTAATAGTTATAGGAGAAACACAGTGTGAGAAGCTATGGATAACTAAGTGGTGAAATGGATATAGTGCCCTGCTATGAGTCACAAACACCTGAGTTCAAATCTGGTTTCAGACATTTACGAGCTGTGTGAGCCTGAGCAAATCAGTTTGCCTCATTGCCTCAGTTTCCTCATCTGTAAAATGAGCTGGAGATGGCCAACCATTCCAGTATCTTTGGCAAGAAAACCCCAAATCGCAAAGATATGAACCCCACTGAAAAGACTTAATAGCAACAACAGCAACAATATTGTGGGAGGCTAAATGACATAAGGGTAGCAGTGGTGCAGTGGAAAGAGTGCCAAGCAAATATGCCTCAGATGATTAATAGCTGTATGACTGCAAAGTCATTTAACTCCTGCCTCTGTTTCCTTGTCTGCAAAATGAGTCTAATAATAGCACCTCCCTCCCTTCCCCTAGGGTTGTTGTGAGGATTATAATAATTGCAAAGTGCTGAGTGTATAATAAAGACTAAGTTATTATTGTTGTTATTGTTATTAAAGGAAATAACCCAAATTGATGGTAGTGTGACTTTATATTTGTGTTCTGAGTTCCTTTCCAGCTCAACTAGAAGACTGGAGCCAAGGGAAATAATTATCTAGAACTTTTTCCTGCTTTTTTCCTTTATTTTAGTCTCTTGTCTCTGGGGATCTCTCCCATATTCATCAATAGTACTTCACTATGCAGTGAGCTCACCTCACTGTGGTCTTTTTGACCCATCCAACATGAGAGGGAGTGAGCATGTACAGAAATACATTTTCTCATCTGAAAAACGGGGGAGGTGAACACAGTGGTCTCAAAGGTTGCTTCTAGCTCTAAATCTGTGATCCCAAGATAGTTGTTCATTCTCTAAATCATTAGTAGCACCAGGAGGGTGATGTCTTGACTTTGAATTGAATTGGATTTAAGTGAGACAGGGTTATACAAAGCCACCAATCTCACTCTCTTTTCCATAATCATTGGAGTCCAGTAACAAGAACTAGGTGATTTCCCCGATCCCTTAATAAGTAAAACCCAAGAATTAAAGTCAGATCCCCATTTCCTCATCTGAAAATAAGCAGGGAGAATTGACTCGTAAACTCCTACCAGTTTTTGTCCTTGCCCTTTTTGCTATCAAACATAGGAGCATATAATTAAAGAATAAAAGGATTGTAGAGGCAGCTGATTTCATTTTACAGATGAGGAAGTTGAGGCACAGAAAGGTTAAATGTAGCTAGTAAATCTCTGAGGAAGATTGGAACTCAAGTCTTCCTAGTTTCTAATTATAGCATTCTGCTCACTATGCCCCCTTTTTGACTGGGACATATATAATTTAAAAAGCATCTGAAGGTAAGATAAATAATAAGAAAGATCCTCTCCTCTTCCTCACTCCACATTTAGGTATAAAATCTCCCATAGGTTATCAGTAGAGAATGGGGACTTGGACAATCAACATGTGTAACTGGGGAATGTTATCTTTCTCACATTCAATATACCTGCAATCCAGTGGGAATGCTTTGCATTGAGTTAGATTTATTAGTTGTGGTTCTGGTATTGAATTTTATGTTATAGCAGAGAAAAACTGCCAGCACGCGTAAGAGAGGGTTTGGTGCCCTCATTGAATAATTGCAAATGTTCCCGATGCTTCCAAGGCTTGACTTAATGATGTACTAATTGTAATCGTGTATTGATCTAAGATTGGGTGGACAGAGATTTCCCAGGAAAGGAAATCTCGGTGTAAAAACAGACAAGCTGGGAGCCATGTGAAGGAAGTGAAGGCAGGATGGAACAAAAGATTCTAACATTCAAGACATTAGAGATATGTCCTATTATATTCTGCAGGCTTTATGCACTACCCTACTTGTAGTATTGTATTCACATCTAGGTAGCATAGTAGATGGAGTAAATAGGTTTTATTTGTAAATAAAGTAAATGAGACTATATTTGTAGTCAGAAAGATGGGAGTTTAAATCTTGCCTTAGACTCTTACTAATTGGGCAAGTCATTTGACCTGTGTTTGCCTCAGTTTCTCCACTTGTAAAATAGGGCTAATAATAGTGAAGGTGACCAGGATGATGAGAGGCCTGAAGATTAGGCCATACAAGGATTAGTTGAAAGATTGGGGGTGTTTAGCTTGGAGAAGGAAAAAACTCAGCTCATGTGAGGGCTGTTTACAGGTATTTGAAACTATTGTGTAGAAGAGAGACGTGGAAGCAAAAGGTAGAAGTTTCAGAGGAGATTCCGAGCTGGCCTAAAGCAGAATGTGAGCTGCTTTGGGATGCAGGAGGCCTTTCCTCCCTGGAGGTCTCCAAGCAAAGACTGCATGGCCATTTGTCAAAGATGCTAGAGAAGGAATTTTTTGTTCAACAGGGATTGAATCTGATGCAGTTTGAAGGTGCCTCCTGCCTCTGAGATCCTGTGATTCTAAATTTTATGAATCTGTAACCTTATGATGCTAGGACTCTGAAGGTTGAAAGTCTCTTTTCCTTATGTGACAGATTCACAGAATCACAGTTTTTAGAATTAGAAATGAACTCTGAGACTACCTAGTTCAACTTGAAAAGAATCTCTACAGTAATATACCCTACAAGTGGTCACTCAGCTTGAAGACCTCTAATTAATCAGACCAAGTCAAGAAAGTATTTTATTAAGCACTTATAAATACAAGCGGAAAGAGACATAGCTATCCCCTTCAGAGAGCTTACATGCTAATGGGGGAAGACAACAAAAGGATGCAGGGATGGGGAGTAGGAGGAAAAAGAAAGGTATCTAAGAGAAAGTTCAGGAGGAATCAACAAACATTTATTAAGCATTGAGTATGTTCTGATTAGTGTGTTAGACACAAATGATATAAATGCAAAGAATGAAAAAAATAATTCTTATTCTCCTAATATAATGGGTGAGAAAACACCAAAACCAACATAGCAATAGATAGCACTTATATATATATATATATATATATATAGCACTTGAAGATTTACAAAATGTTTTATAGATGTTAGCTCATTTGTCTGCACAGCAATCCTGAAAGTTAGGTGCGATTATCATCAGCTCCAGTTTACAGACAAGGAAACTGAGATACAGAAAGTTTGAACTTGGGTCTTTCTGACATCAAATCCAGTGTTAAATTCATTGAGCCTCTTATTTTCTTTGTAGGCATGTGAGTAAATAATTGGGCAACTAGGTGGAGCAGTGGGTAGACCACCAAGCCTGGAGTCAGGAAGACCTAAGTTTAAGTGTGTCCTCAGACTTACTAGCTGTGTGACCCTGGACAAGCCACTTAACTGTTTGCCTCATTTTCCTTATCTGTACAATGAGCAGGTGAAGGAAATGGCAAACTACTCTAGTATTTCTGCCTAGAAAACTCAAATGGGGACATGATGAGTCATATACAAATGAAAAGACTGAACAACAACAACATATATAAATATATACAGACACAGAATAAATGCAAAATCAATGTAGGGAAAGAGAGCACTTGTAGGTTGGGGTGATCTGGAAAGATTTCATGTGCTCAGTAAAGATCATCCTTTTGTCAGAAATTTCTTCATGATGTGAAGGGCTCAGGTGGTCTTTGAGGGACTAGATTTTCCTCCAGCATTCTATTCTGGCTCTCTCTTAGATTATTTTGCTTGGTGATCTCATCAGCTCCCATGATTTCAGTGATCATCTCCATGCAGATGAATCTCACATCACCAGGCTGGTGATTTCTTTTGCCTCCTCCCCCTTTCTTCGCTCATTCAACTCATTGCATCCCTTGTTATTTTTTTGTTGTTGTTGTTGTTTTTGTTTGTGCATTTCTGATACCCATCAGATGGGTCCTCAACTCATATTACTACGACAAAGCAGTTCATAATTCTCCAGAGAGAGCTCCTGTATGCTAAGTAGATAAATAGAGTCTTTTTATTTCCCTGGGGAGGAGAGCAGCCCTTTCTTGGGACCTCCATTGCTTTGGAGAAGCTCTTAGTAGGTGATAGAATGTGCTGAGCCCTCTTTCCCACCCCAACATGCTGCATTCCAGTAAGTAACCCTGGGTGGATCCAAAGGAATACACAACTGCGTTCTCTGTTTCTTCTTAGAAATCCCAAATGCTTCCTTTCTTAATCTGATTTCTGTGCACATTGGGAAATGATGAGCCCAGTCCACAGAAAAGCTATCTGTCAGGAATTCCATGCCAGGAACGAGCTCTCCCGAGCTGATGTAGGTCATTGTTTTGCTCTTCAGCAAGCGGGAGTCAATGGTGTTAAAAACTTGGCAGTAAAGTCAGAGGATAGAGACATAACCAAATAGAATTTTCAGACCCTTCATTCTCCCTTCTTCCCATGGACTCATTTCAATGCAAGCCTGTTCTGCAGCAGTCAGATTTGTGTCTGATAGGGGGAGAACCTTTCCTGAGGCTCAGGGAGGATCTGAGAGACTGTGCTGTGAATGCTAAGAAGTCCAAGACTGGCACGGGCAAAACTGTGCTGGTATCAAGTAATTGTTTGGGAAGAAAGGCCAATCGGAAGGCAAGCTGTGCAGACTCTTTGGCCCAAGGCTCTCTCAGAACCAACACAAAGGTGTGGTGGCCAAGACTTTGACCCAGGGCTCTGGGATGTAGCATAGCACTTAAATTCCCTCAGTAGACAGAAATAATGTAGCTTAGCAGCTACTTAAAAATAAAAAATCAATTACTCCAAAAGCACTTATTAAGAAGTAGACAGTTTATTTTAAGCCCTGGCAAGAGAATGGTAAAATTAATTAGGTCCTGCCCTCAAGGAACTGATATTCATAATTAAGAATAATTAGTTAACATAGGAAACTACCTGAGAGTAGATTTAGAGCTCAAAAGATTTCAGAGGCTATTTGGTCCAATATTCTCATTTTGTAGATGAGGAAACTAAGGCCTAAGGAATTAAAATGACTTGCTTAAGGTGAATTCTTCTTCTGTCCTATAGTGCTCTCTTCTTTCCAAAAGGAATGAAATAACGAATGAAAGAATATTAAATATTTGCTATGTGTCAGTCACAGTATTAAGTCCTGGATATATATTATATATAAATTAAAAGATATAATTATTATATCTATATAAATTAAAGATATAAATTAAAAACAATAATCCCCCCAAAACAAAGATAGTCCTTGTCCTCAATGAGCTTACAATTATATCGTATTTTAATACATCATCTCACTTGATCCTCACATGTGGATAAATAGATGCTATTATTATTATTATTATCCCCTTTTACAGATGATGAAACTGATTATGAAAGCAGCCAGGTGACTTACCCAGATTCATAAAGCTGATGACTTGCTTAGACAGGATTTCAAAAATCTGTACTTGGATCTTGATTTTTTTTTTCCAACTGACTTCTTCCTGCTAGATTTTTTTTGATGAGACATTGCCATAGGAGAGATGTTTCGGGTCTTCTCCCTTCCTTAAGCTGACATATGACCTCATATGGCTGACATATGAGTTTTGATTCTTTGCCTTTCTTAGCATTTTTTGTTTGTTAGTTTCAGCCGAAGGAAGTTGAAGGATTTTTGACTTGGTGAGTTTCAAAAAGTCGGGAGAAGTGAGTCATCTGGGAGTCCAAGAGCTATGGTCCACAGGCCAAATCTTAACCCACTGCCTGTTTCTCTACAGCCCATGTGCTGAAACCAATTTGTGCATCTTTGTTGATGGAGAATTTTGCAGCCATCTCAGCATTAATGCCCCAAGGACCGAGTAATATAAAACCCAATCTTGTGGTAGCTGGGATGAGGATTCATCTGGTAGTGTGCCAGTTTTGGAAACAAACTTGGTAGGATCAGTGCTATATAGAAACTGCTTACATTTGAGTCTACCTTCCCCAGAGACTGAGGTAGAGTAGGGAAGGATGTTCCCTCAAGGTGGTGAGGGGAAATATTTGTACTTCTGCTCCTGCTATATCTTCAAAGCAAATATCTATCTCTTTGTAAAAGCTAAGTGATGTTAGTCCAATGAAATTGTAGCACTAGTCATTCATGGCTAAAAGTAGGGGGAACATCCCAGAATGGGAGCTTAAGCCAGTGACTACATCTCAGACATGTTGTATGCTAACATATATAAGCTTATGGTTGCCCGGCACTATGCTAAACATTTACAATTATGATTTTTTTTCCCTTAGAAAAGAGACACTCTAGCCCCTCAGGATTACCCCTAGAGCTCTGAGAGGGAGTTGTAGTTGATCTTGTTCTGAAAGAGTAATGTTACAGGAAGCATATTTAAATATCAAAGGTAGGATTTGGATCCAGGGCATCTTACTCCTGAGCAAAAACTCTTTTCAAAATCATCTACTTGAATCCAGACCTGAAAAATAATTGTTTCTACAACATGTCTGACAAGTAGTCATCCGATCCTTGCTGAAAAGTCTGGGAAGGGGAATCTACTGCCTTCTGAAGCAGCCTGTTCCACATTTGAACAGCTTTAAATGTTAGTGGTTTTTTTTTTTTAATTTCTATTTTGCACTAAGTCTAAATTGGTCTTTTTCCAAGTCCCATCTAGTTCTTAGTTCTGGGGTCTGGGGCCAGGCAGAAAAAGTCTAATCACTCTTCTGCCTGACAGCCCCTCAAATATTTGAAGGCAGCTATCACATCTCTCCTGAGCGTTCTCTTCCAGATGTTAATACTGCCAAATAACTTCTTCTTTCCAGTGGGGTTAATAATGCCTGCTCTATCTATCTCACAGAGTTACTGTTGCAAGAATCAAATAAAATCATACATGTGGATGAAAGTGTCTTAGAAATGCTAAAAGCATCGAACAACTATGAGGAATTAAAATGCTGGGTATTGTTGGGTCAGTATTTTAGGATTTTCCTGGGGTAGAAACACAGCATTTGGTGGTTTAATGGATGCCTTCAGATGTGAATTTACATATGGGAATATATATGTATGTCTGTTGGTCAGTTAATATATATACTTATTAAGCATCTATTTTATGCTACTTACTAACTATGTGACTCTGGGCAAGTTGTTTAACCCTGCTTGCCTTTAATATCTTCATTTGTAAAATGGGCTGGAGAGGGAAATGGCAAACTACTCTGATATCTGCCAAGAAAACCTCAAATGGGGTCACAGGGTATTGGACATGACTAGAAATGACTGAACAACAATGTATAAGGCATTGTGCTAGGCAGGAAGGATACAGAAAAAGGCAAAGGATAATCCCTGCTCTTAAGGAGTTTATAGCACTAATAATAATAATATGAAATAAGCATTTATTGAGTGTCAGGCACTGTGCTAAGTGCTGGGCAAAAGTATGTGAGTGAATAGGAGCGCATATGTGCATATGTGACTCTGTGTGTGTGTGTGCTAGGAGAAAATGAAAAGAGGGGAGGATGAGCTTACAATGGCATTATTAGAAGAGGCAACTTGGTGCATAGGAAAGGAGAACTGGTTTTGAACTCAGCAACTGGCTGTGAGTTCCAATATGGCTACTTCCTAATATATGATTTTAAGTCATATATTAACCACACTGATCCTTAGTTTCCTCTCTGTAAAATCAGGGGGTTGGACTTGTGAATCCATGGAGCAGGAATGGATTCCAAAGACTATTCACTCCATGCCCATCATTTTAGAATTTTAGATACTAATAGATCATTTCATTTGCCCAAGTTTCATGGTCCCAACTCCATTCATTCTCATAGTTATTAAGCATTAGAGGTAAGAGATGAATTCAGGTTCTCTGACTTCCCAACCAGGGCTCTATCCTGCCTCTGTGAGTTCTAAAGTCCCTTGCAGTTCTTAAACCATGACATCACAGAAACCAGGACTCCCCTGTCTGCATGATGCAGATTAGTTTTCCTTAAACAACAATGAAACTGCCCCTGGTGACTCCCTTTTCCCCCAACAGCAGCTTTTTGGTCACCTAAAAGCATAAGAATTCCCATTTACAGGGATTTGATGGCTTTCCGATTTGGTGGATGTCACAAGATTATGAAAATCACAGTACCCTACTGTGCTGACCAGATGCATCCAAGTGGGGACATATATACAGAAGCCAAGTGTTGATTCAGAGAGCCTAAAATACTAGTGCCGGGGAAAGGAATCTTCTCTTTGTCACATGTAGACTTGCTGAATTATTGCTATAATGGTGCCCTTTGGGTTTCTGGGCAGTGGGAGATGTGGCTTACTTTACTGAGGCATATGTGCTTTATAGCTAGGGTCCCTGTAGCTGCCCTGGAGCAGTCACCTGCTCCACGATTTATAGCCTCACCTGGTTAGTATTTCACTGGTTCAGATTAAATGATATTTCCCAGTGTTTATAGTGCTTGCCTGATTCTCTCTGGGGTTCCTTTAGGAAATAAATATGTCGCTTAAAAAATATGACTCATCACAAAGATCCTTTCAAACACCTCTGATACCTCCCTCTACCCCATATTTGGAGAGTAAGAGCAGTATCTTGTCATCCAGTTAAATATACCTTTGTAAACCTGATTTTATTTCCCCCAAAGCTGCCCACGGTGCTGGGGAGTCATTGTAGCTTTGATCACCTCTTCTGTCTGACTCCAGCAAAGGCAGGTCTTTCTGCAGCGAGATATGAGTCTTCCAATTTTCCAGAAGCCTGCAGGAGGCCCATGTCAAAAAACCCAGCAGCTGCTGAATGTAGCTTTCAGGCCCTTTGCCTGACTGTCTCTCCCTGGCACAAGCCCTTTTGTCATCCAGGGCAAATTTGCCACCAATACCTTGAGAATAAATTTTAAAAGATCTCATTTGAAAATCCATGTGTTTGGTACACTGAGCTTTTTCTTATTTAGTTGTGGAGGGCATTGGATATTCCTCCCCCCTCCCAATCTCTTGCTTCTGAGTGACTTCTCTAGGTTTGTAATGGAGTATGCCCCATGGCTTAGTCAGAGCAAGGGAAAGCTTTGTTTTAAATTGCAGTGGAAAGAACTATGATTCAATGTTAGAAAGCATGGGTTCAAATCCTGGCTCTATCACTCACTGCTATGTGAACTTGAAAAAAAACCATTTAATATCTATGATTTTCAGTTTCTCTTCTATAAAATAAAGGGATTTAATTAAGTTAGATAATCTCTGAGGCATCTTCCAAATTCTAAATCCAATTAAATGTTTTGTTATCCCTTCAGAGACTTGCCAGCACATGGGAATGGATACCAGAATTTTAGTCCCAAGCGGTGAAAGTCAAAGTCTCTTATATTCCAATGTCTGTCCCTTAGGGTATGAAGGAAAGAGGAAATATAGATAAGCTGATTGTGGTGTGGGGATTTGGGTATTTGTGGGACAATACCATGTTCAAAATTTTATATAGATGGAGGAGTTTCCAGGAATCATAGCCTGCTCTTGCCATCAGAAATTTAAGTCAGCATCAGGCTCAAGTCTCTGCCAATTTGCTAAAAAGATCTACACCGTAATCTAAATTTACCTTTTCCAGGAAGTCTCTTCTGACTGATTCACGATTGACTGGTCACATTTTTTTTTTTTTACTGCCTTCCTCCAACAAACACTTCAATGCAATACCATAAACATTTATTAAGCATCTACTGTGTTTTGGACTTTTTTTTGAATCTCCATACTTAGCAAATAGTAAGTTCTTAATAAGTGCTTATTGACTGACTGACCAAAGTCACACTATTGCTAATATCTAGCCCGGTAGGTACAAGTCTTGGTGTTTGTGTTGTTTCTCCAGTTCGATTCTAAACTTTTTCAAGGAAACTTTATTCTATGCTATCTCCCACTTCTTTTTGTGTTCTTTTGTGCTCTCTTCTTGCTTTCCTCCTTGGGATGCATGCTATGTTGTTGTTCAGTTGTTTTGCATTCTGGAACTCCATTTGGGGTTTTCTTGGCAAAGATACTATTGTATCCATTTCCTTCCCAGTTCATTTTACAGGAGAGGAAACTGAGGTAAATGAGGCTATCTGACTTGCCTCAGGTCACATGACTAGTAAGTGTTTGACATCAAGATGAGTCTCCCTCATTCCTTGCTTGGCACTCTACTACTCTACCTACTTGTTCTTGTAAATAGAGGCTCTGTCCATGGTGGTAACAAATTTCATGATTCTAGTTCATTTGGGGTTTTATTTTAGAAACATGGCAATGCAAGAGCAAGGAAACTTCAATTTCAATCTGGTCTCTGATACTAGCTCAGGGCCTGTGGGTAAATTGTTTACTTTCTTTAAGACTCGATCTCTACATCAATAAAATGGAAATTTTAATTTTTTTAATTTCCTACCTTACAGCTTTGCTGTGAGGAAAGTGCTTAGAAATGTGAGTTATTGTTATGATTTTTTTTTTGTTGTTGTTCAAAATCATAGATTCTCAAGGTTGGAAAGAACCTCAGAGACCAATTGGTCTAATCCACATTTGGATAAGAATTCTTTTTGTTATATTGTTGAGGTTTGGTCATCCAGGCTTGGTTTGAAGGATCTTCAGTGGGAGGAGGGGGGGATTTACTATTTTTATTTTGGAATAACTTATATTTAGGAAGTTTTTGCTTTACAGGGAAACTAAATTTGCCTCTTTGAAACAGCAGGATCATACATTTAGAACTGAGAGGAATTTTAGTGACCATATAGTTTGACCCCTTTTTTCTTAACCCAAAATGGAACTTGAAACTCAGCAGGGAATTTAAATGACTTGCTCAAAGTCCAGAGTAGTAACAGGCAGAGCTTGGATTTGAAGTCAGGTTCTGACTCCCAATACATGGTTCTTTCCACTATATTCAGTCATTTTTCTTTTACCATTTCTACCTTCAGCTCCAGTTTTGTTCTTTGGGGACTAATTAGAATAAACCCAATGTACTTTAATGTTTGCAAAGTACTTTACATGTTTTCTCATTTCACCCTCACAACAACTGCATAAGCTAGATTGTTATTATTATCTTCCTTTTTGGTTGAGGAAGCTAAGGCCAATAAAGGCCAAGAAAAGTTAATTTACTTGTCCTGGGTCACACAAATGGAAAGTATCTGAGGCAGGATTTTAACTTAGGTCATCTTCACTCTAGGCCTAACTGCTGTATCAAATCACTGTTGTAGAATGGCAGCCTTTGAAAAACTTGAGAACAGTTGTCATTTCCCTCTAAGTATTCTCTTCTTCAGGAAAAATACATTTGGCTCTGTCAATGGATTGTTGTATGGTATAGTCTTCAACTTATCTCTAATCTTCTTTGGGTAGTCATCAGTTTATCAGAATCCTTCCAAAAATGTGGTGAATGGCACTGGGCATTGGTTATTCCTTCCCACTACCCATTATATTTTTCCTTGGGAATTTCCTTTCTGATACTCATCTGCTTTTCACTTTTCCCTGGTTTGCCAGGAGCCAAGACCAGCTCCCTCATTATTCAAACATATTATGCCCTTGGAGCTTCTCTTTGACATCTCCCAACTTTTCCTTTGCTCTTTGCTCCCCATTTTATCCTTAGATTTCCCTTATATTTGGGGAGGAAAATGACTGATAAATCACTTTACATGAAGATAGTAACTGATAAGAAGCCTGGGTTGTGGTTGAAGTGGTGATGGGCTAAGGATGGTGAGTGTATTTTTAAAGGAGAGAACTGGAGAGAAAGATGTTTAATCCATGAAAATAAATGCTTTAATGCAGGGATTGTTAAACTTTTTCCGCTTGCAACCCATTTTTGCCCAAGAAATTTTTATGCCCTCCTGGGTATATAGGTATATAAAATACATACATAAATCAAACATTTGCTGAAAATAAATCATAATTGCAATCTACAAAGAAACTTTACTCTAATGAATGAGTATTTATTTATTTTTCTTTTAAAAAACTTATTAGTTTTCTTTTTTTCTTTTTTGCTGAGGCAATTGGGCCACACAGCTAGGAAGTGCTAAGTGTCTGAGAGCAGATTTGAACTCAGGTCCTTCTGACTTCAGGGTTGCTGCTCTATCCACTGCATCACTTAGCTGCCCCCTTATTAGTTTTCAACATTTATTTCTATAATGTTTTGATTTCCATTTTTCTTCCTCTTCTCTCTCATCCCTCCCCAAGATAGAAAGCAATCTGATATAGGATATATATGTATATGTATATATGAGACAGTGTGTATACACAATCATATTAAACATATTTCCCCATTAGTCATTTGTGAAAGAAGAATCAGAACAAAAGGGAAAGACTATGAGAAGGAAAAAACCAAGAATAAGAGTGAGAATAGTGTGTTTTGATCTGCATTCTGACTCCATAGTTCTTTCTCTGGATGTGGATAGCATTTTTTATCATAAGTCTTTTGGAATTATCTTAAATCTCTATCGCTGAGAAAAGCTAAGTCTATCAAAGTTGATCATCTGCACAATGTTGCTGTTACTGTGTACAATGTTTTCCTGATTATTCTCACTTCACTCAACACTCAGTTCAAGCAAATCTTCCTAGTTTTTTCTGAAATCTGCTAATCATTTCTCTTAGAACAATAATATTCCAGTACATTCATACACCACAATTTGTTTAAGCTATTTTGTAATTGATGGGTATCTCCTCAATTTCCAATTCTTTGCTACCACAGAGAGAATTGTTTAGACATTTTTGTACATGTGAAACATCTTGCCCTTTTATAATCTCTTTGGGATACAGAATTAGTAGTGGTATTACTAGATCAAAGGGCATGCACAGTGTTATAGCCCTTTGGACAGAGTTCCAAATTGCTCTCTAGAAAAGCTGGATCCATTCATGACTCCACCAACAATGCTTCAATGTTTTAATTTTCTCACATCCTCTCCAACATTTATCATTTTTCTTTTTTGTCATATTAGCCAATCTGATAAGTATGAAGTGGTACTGCAGAGTTGTTTTAATTTACATTTCTCTAATCAATAGTGATATGGAACATTTTTTCATATAACTATTGATGGCTTTAATTTCTTCCTCTGAAAACTGCCTGTTTGATCATTGACCATTTGTCAGTTGGGGAATGCCTTGTATTCATATAAATTTAACTCAGTTCTCTCTATATTTTAATAATTTAACAAAGGTCTTTATCATCCATAGCTATAAAAATTATTTGCTGGCTTCCTGTTTCCCTTCTAATCTTGGTTGCATTGGCTTTATTATTTTAAATTTAATATAATTAATATTATCCTTGCATTTCATAATATTCTCTATCTCCTATTTGGTTATAAATTCTTCCCTTTTACATAGAGTAGGCAGGTAAACTATTACTTGTTTTCTTAATTTTCTGATGGCATTATCTTTTATGCCTAAATCATGTACCCATTTTGACCTTATCTTGGTATATTGTGTGGGACGTAGGTCAATGTCTAGTTTTTGTTATACTAAGATTTCATTTAAAATTTTTGTATCAATATTCATTAGGGAGTTTAGTTTATAATTTCCTTTTTCTGTTTTGGTCCTTTCTGGTTTAGGTATCAGCACCATATTTGTGTCATAGAAAGAATTGTCTATTTTTCAAATAATTTATATAATATTAAAATTAATAATTCTTTAAATGTTTGGAAAAATTTACTCATAAATCCATCTGGCTCTGGAGTTTTTTTCTTGGAGAGTTCATTGATTCAATTTCTTTTTCTTAAATGGTGCTATTTAAGTATTATATTTCCTTTTCTATTAATATAGGCAATTTATATTTTTATAAATCTTCATCTATTTCATTTAGATTATCACTATATTGATTGACATTACAGTTGGGCAAAAACCCTTCTAATTATTGTTTTAATTTCCTCTTCATTGGTGATGAATTTACCCTTTCATTTTTGGTACTGGTAATTTGGTTTTCTTTCTTTTTAAAAATCAAATTAACCAGGGGGCAGCTAGGTGGTGCAGTGGATAGAGCACCAGCTAGGAAGTTAAGAGGACCTGAGTTCAAAAGACACTTAACATGTTCTAGCTGTGTGACCTAGGCAAGTCACTTAATCCCAATTGCCTCAGCAAAAAAAAAAAAAAAAAAAATTAACTAGAAGTTATTTTATTGCTTTTTTTTTTATAAAACCAGATCTTAGTTTTATTTATTAGTTTAATAACTTTCTTTTAATTTTATTAAACTCTCCTTTAATTTTCAGAATTTCCAGTTTTATATTTAATAGGAGATTTTAAATTTCTTCTTTTTCTAGATTTTTTAAGTTATGTGGCCAATTCATTGACTTTCTCTGTTTTACTCATGTAAACATTTAGTGATACACAATTTCTCCTGAGAACTTCTTTGGCTGCCTACCATAAGTCTTAGTATGTTGTCTTACTTTTATCACTCTCTTTGATAAAATTATTGATTGCTTATGTGATTTGTTATTTGGCCCCTCATTCTTTAGGATTAGATTGTTTAGTTTCCAATTAGTTTTTAGTCTATCTTTTCATGATCCTTTATTGTATGAAATTTTTATTGTATCATCATCGAAAAGGATACATTTAATATTTCTGCCCTGCATTTGATTGTGAGATTTTTATGTCTTAATACATGGTCAGTTTTTGTGCACGTGTTATGTACTACTGAGAAAAAAGTATATTACTTTCTATCTATGAATAGGAATTTATTAAATGCCTATTATGTGCAAAGTATTCTGTTAGGTGTTGGGGTTACAACAAAAAAGGGAATTCTCAAGCTTCTCAAGAAGCTTACAAGTTCTTAGGGGGAAGTAACATGTTTACCTACAAATATATATTTTGGATGATATATCCTATATATTCTGATAATATATAGTCTTAGTCACTAAGTCACTAACTGAAAGGTTGTGATTTGCTTCAGAGTCACACATTAGGATATATCAGAGGAAGACTTTGAACTCGGGTACTTCTGATGCTGAGGATGAACTTTTCTGCATTGTCTCTCTATAATTGTAGGTACTGTGCTCTAAAAGCAACTCAGAATTGCAGTAGTTCCAAAGAAACATGAGTGCACAAATTTGGAGCTATTTCTGTTCCAATGTTCATGTGGCCTATTTGTGACTAACCAGTGGCAGAGCCTTCAAAGCTCATATTGATCTTACCAGCCACAGTCAGACACTGTACCTTGACCCTAATATAGTGATGTCGTATGGGTTCTTGCCACCTCCACCATCTATAATAAGCACATACAATCAATATAAGCTGATTTTGGGGAGGGGAGGCTTCTGGACTTCAAAGTCAGTGCTGTAAATTTAGTGCTGTTTCCAGCACATCAAAGTGATGGGAGTAGGGAGAGAACAAGACAGACATACATACATAGACAGACAGATATACAGCAAATACACACACACAAACAGAGAGAGACAGAGACGGGAGGGGGAGAAGAGAGAGACAGAGAGTCACCATAATGACCAGTTTTTTTTTTTTAAACACAACCAAACTCATTTTAAAGAAATGTTTAGATGCTCTCTCAATTATACATTTCGCTTATTACAGTTTAAAAATACAGAAGCAACCCACCTACTGATAAATGGGATGCATCCTCATTTGGTGTAGTGGTGACTCCCACACAGATGCGAAAATGGACCCTTTGCTTCAGAGGCAAGGTGAGAAACAAGCGTCTTGCCCCTCTTTCTCCTCCCCCCACCATGCATTCCAACCTCCTTTGCCTACAGGTCCCATCACTCCCTCCTCTTGTGATTTCTCAGTCTTCTTCTGTGACCTTTGAAATTAGCAACACCTACAATTCTGTCACTGTGATATTTTTCCAGGGGTTGAAATAATTGATTTTTAAGCATAATCATATAAATGTGTGATCCTGGTTTGAATATCAAAGGTACAAATGAGCTCTAAAGGCCACGGGGAATAATTGTTCCCATAGTTTTCTTTCCCCGATGCCTCTCATCAGGGAACTTGGCTATTCCTGAAAGGTAATGATAGCATGGCAGCTGACAGCACCTGGGGGTTCTGAGTCCCCATTTGGCTGTCTGTCACAACTTGGTAAAGGAAAAGAGAACTGGAATCTGTTTGGGGGAAGGACATTCAGGATCATTTTAGATCAGAAGCAGAAGGGATTTATGGAGCCATCTGGGTCAGAGAATTTTTTCTCCCCTGAGGCAATTGGAGTTAAGGGACTTGCCCAGGGTCACATAGCTAGTAAGTGTCAAGTGTGAGCTCAAATTTGAACTCAAGTCCTCCTGATTCAAGGGTTAATACCCTATCCACTGTCCCATGTAGTTGGTCAGAAATTCTTAATTTGGTGTCTGTGAATTTAAAAAAAATTCTGTATTTTGATAACTATTTCAATGTAATTGATTTCCTTTGTAATCCTATATAATGCATTTAAAAACATTTGGAGAAGGGATATATAGACTTACCAGGTAACTAAAGGGGTTCACGACACAAAATGGTTTAGAATTTCTGATCTTGTCCAATCCGTTTTTTGTATTGATGAGGAAACTGAAGCTCTCCTGAGATGGAGCCAGTGGCAGAGCTGTAATTCAGCAAATATCTTAGTGAAGGAATACTTTTTTGCCCTTCTATTTACACTCTTTTCCCTCTGTAATCCATTCATCAAAATGATCTTCCTACAAAAGACCACATGAGTCTCACTGTCGACAATCTTTAGTATTTCTCAGTTGCCTCTAGGAAAGAATCCCCCCAACAAACTTTAAACTAAATTCATTAGTCTGTTGTTTGAAACCCTCCATTCTCTATGTCTAAACTAACTTTCTAGTCCTTTCATCTGACTTCGCTTCATATGCCATATGTTGTAGCTATTCTGACCTACTTGATGTTCCCTGAACAGCATCAATTCATCTTGTAACTCTACCAGGGGTCCTCGAACTTTTTAAATAGGGGGCCAGTTCACTGTCCCTCAGACTGTTGGAGGGCTGGACTATAGTAACAACAAAAACTTTGTTTTGTGGGCCTTTAACTGAAGAAATTTCATAGCCCTGGGTGAGGGGAATAAATGTCCTCAGCTGCTGCATTTGGCCCGGGGGCCGTAGTTTGAGGACCCCTATCATTTAACCTCAGAGAATCACTTCTCTCATCTGTAAAATGGGGATAATAATTACAACTAGTTGTTATGAGGCTCAAATATGATAATGTATGTAAAATGCTTTGTAGATTTTAAAGTAGATCATCATCATTATCATAATCTTCACCATCTCTGATCAGAATTCTTATTTTCTTTCAAGATTAAACCTAAGAATTGTCACCTCATCTGCTGAGTGTTTCCTGATTTTATTGTCAATGATCTTTCTCTTTTTAGTTTGTTATATGGAAATAGCACTGAATTATTGTCATAACACCTAAACTTCCTTTCTTTTTAGTTAGCTACAGTGCCTCAAAGAAAATGTATAATAGAAATGCAAAGCCATGGGCTCTGTGAAGCTATTGGGAGAACAGGGTAGCCTGAGGATGAACAGAAGCAAGATGGTGGTGATTGCAACCAGGTGATCACAATCATGGCCCTGTCCCTGATTTCTTTCCCATTCAGTCTGAACATTGTAGTCACTAGTTTTACCTGGAAACATGACATAGGGACTATTTGAAGCACACAAATGCCCGTTTTATCTGGAGTACTTTGGTAGGTTATGAGGTCCAGCAGCTGCCTTTTGGCCTCTTCTGAAAGCTAAGTTTTGCTTCCGAATTGACTGTAGCAGATGCTTTCCTCTCTTTCTTTGCCAAAAGTTGAATGGAATGTACATCCCAGGAGGGCTACTCAAGCTTATGGCTTGACATGAGCACCAACTTCCGGGAAAATGCATAATCCTGTTTAGTTCTGGACATATGAGTCTGGAATAGCTTGTGCCCTCATGGCTCTTTGTGGGGGCTCTTGGGTCTTTGATGATAGTGCTTCAGCTTAGTATTGGTTCTCAATTTGGGAAAAACTGCCAGATTGAAAAGAGAATAATATTGTTGTTTATGGAGCACCAAGAAGCATATGTCTCTGCAGACAGACAACAGGGAGGCATTTTCTTCTGGAGAAATAGTATATTTTCTCAGGGAAGACCTCTTGCCTGGAAGCAGGTTTTTAACCCATAGAAATTCCATGAGTAGGACTAGCTTCATGCACCAGGAGCACATACAGTTGTCCCTATGGTGCTCAGCCATTAGTGACTTACTCCTTTGGATTGAGACATGGGGGGCCCAGGAGGTCCCAGATAAAATATGATTTAATTTTTTTTCAATTTGATAGACATTTTTTGAGCAATTACTATGTATGCGGCAAAGTACCATTTCCTACAAATTCTTGTATTTATTCTTGGATTCTTGTAATTATTAGTGTTTCCCCTTAAAATTTTCCTTGTTTAGGGGCAGCTAGATGGCACAGTGGATAGAGCACCAGCCCTGAAGTCAGGAGTACTTGAGCTCAAATCTGGCCTCAGACACTTAATACTTCCTAGCTGTGTAAAAACACAAGTCACTTAACGCCAATTGCCTCAGAAAAAAAATTTTTTTTCCTTGTTTCCTTTGCATAGACAAATATTGCATAGTATAATGTTTTCCAAAATGGGGGAAGGTAGTACCCCTTAGGAGACTGCAGTGTCAATCCAGTCAGCTGATGGCCTGACTCCAATGGACATAGTTAATCAGTCTAAGGGTGGGAAGGGAGGCCACATTTCACTCCTGCAATAATAGATAATCATGAGACTTGTCCCCACACAACCACCTTTGTCTCCCAGTACCTTTTTACTCTGCTCTATTTTTTATGAAAATCCTCAACCTATTCTCTTCTGAGTAGAACAGTTATAACTTAAACAGACACTACTCAAAGCACCGGGACAGGTGCCATTGGGAAAGGGGATTGGGAAGGGAAATGTAGGGAATCAAAAAAAAAAGCCTCCAAATGCCTAAAGAAGGTTAATCCATTAATTTAATGTTGTCATGGTCTCCATTACTTTCAGGATAAAGTGCAAACTCATTAGCCGGCTTTCAAGGCCTTCTATTTTACGTCTCTAATCTTTTTTTCCAACTTTGTCTCTTCCTGTTCTTCTTCGTCTTCACTCCAGCCAAACTGAATGACTCCCTGTTCTCTGGACTTCTACTGTCCTTCATATAAATAACAATAATTGATCTTCATCTAGCACATTAAGGTTTGTGAAGTACTTTACATACATTATCTCATATGATCATCATAACAATTTGAGGAGGTAGTTGCTATTTAGGGAGGTTATTATTTTTATCTTATAGATAAAACTGAAGTTCAAAAAGAGGTTAAGGGAAATTTGTACATGGTCTTACATCTAGATAGTGTAGAGACGGGATTTGGGCACAAGTTTCTCCAGATGCCAGGTATGACATCCTTTCCATTGCTGTATACTCTTTGGAATTTTACTTCAAGATTCAGGTTGCTTGTGGTGGAACCAAAGGAAGCTGATACACAAAAATCCATTTTTTTTCTCTAGCTGCCTTTCTTGGTACCAAGAAACCAGAAGTCATGCCCTGGGGGACTTGATCCTTCCAGTTCTGGAACTGCCCTTGACCTCTTACTGTTCTAACTGATGAATGCCTTATGCAGTCCACTCTATTCAGACGGTGCCAATCATACTCTACTCTACTCTTTAGACATCTCTTCAATTGTTCACTAGTCAGAGCATGGATCATGGCCTAGCAGACAACCCTCCTCTTTCTCTTTCCCTTCTACAATCCACCATGATTTTTCAGTTCTGGAACTATAATCAAATAAATATTGTTTTGGCACTCTAAGGTTCTACCTTATGCCATTCAGATTGGCAAAATAATTGAAAATGAAAATGACAAATGTTGGAGGGTTTGTGAGAAAATAAGTACGATAATGCACTATTGTGGAGCTATAAATTGGTACAGTGCTTTCAATATATACTACTGTGCTATAAGTTATAATGAACTCATTGATGTTAGAAAAACAGGGTAAGCTTGCCAAAATAATAAAGAGTGAAATGAGCAGAACCAAGAGTATGTAGTAACAACAAGATTGTTTTGAGAACTATTATAAATACCCAAATTACAGAGGACATATGATGGATGTTATTTGCATCCAGAGAAAGAACTGATAAATAGGAGTAAGAATAAAAAAAATTTATATATATATATATATATGTATACACATACATAAACACACAAAAATTTGCGTCTAATGGTAGCCTTATCTAGGATGGGGGAAGAGGGAAAAAAAAAAGAAAAAAATTTGCACGATAAATTTATTATATATTTTAAAAGAATAGCAAGTTTTATCACAGTTTCAGATGCAATCATCTTTTTATTATTCTACGATGATAAAGAAATGCTTGTTTTATTTCACAAATTAAAGATAAAGTTAAAAATGTATAAAATTAAATATATTTAAATTAAATAATATAAAATAAAACAATCGTACTGAAATAAATATTTTTTCCATTTAAAAAATGTCTGGAGGGAAGCTAGGTGGCACAGTGGATAGAGCACCATCCCTGAAATCAGGAATATCTGAGTTTAAATCTGACCTCAGACACTTAACACTTCCTATCTGTGTGACTCTGGGCAAGTCACTTAACCCCAATTGTATCAGCAAAAAATAAAATAATTAAATAAATAAAAATTTAAAAAGTGTCTGATGCCAGATTTGAATTTATGTCTCCCTTACTCTAGGATAAGAATTCTATCCACTATACCGCTTAGGAAATGATGGAAAGGATGGTTTCAGAGAAATCCAGAAAGATTTATATGATAGTGAACCAAGAGAATAATTTATAGAATAACAAGAACATCTCCCAAAAAAACATCTTTGAAAGACTTAAGACCTTGATCAATGTAATTATTGATCATGATTCCAGAGGACTTATGGTAAGGAATACTACTCACCTCCTGACAGGTGATATACGGAAAATGTTGAATGAAACATACATTCTTGGATGTGGTCAACATGGGAATTTGTTTTGCTTGACTGTGTATTTGTAACAGGGTTTTGTTTTGGTTTTGATTTTTTTGTTATCAATAGGCAAGAGGGAGACAAAATAAATACTTGTTAAATGAAAAAAAAATACTACTTTTGCTATTGGCAAATGGTATCTCTTTCTTGCTCTGTTCCATTCAGTTGCCCTATAACTTTTCAAACCAATATATCTTCATCTGGTTACACTTCTCTTTATATGTTGTCTCACCATAGAAAGTAAGTTCCCTGGGACAAAGATTGTCTTTTCTATTTGTATTCCAAATGCTTATTGTAGTCCTTGGCTCAGAATAAAGACCTAATTTGTCTATTGATTCCTTCCTTCATTTGGGAATGGTCTATCTGAACTGTACACAGGTACTTTTTGGCAAATACTTCCTAGGCCTTCGCATTTTGATTTGATTGATTTGGGTTGAATACAGGGTCTCAAGAGTTGAGCCTATCACTATTCATGATTCCACTCTTCACAGTAGGACCTCCCATGACTTTTCTCCTCTCACCATCTGAGATCAGAATTTTGACTTATAATGAGACTCTGAGATCTCCCTCTTCTCCTTTCCTTCCTATATCAAATCATCCCGATACTTTCTGCCACTGTCTCCTCCTTCATCCCTGTGGGACACAGGTGTGCTTAACACAACTTGCCAAGACAAACCTTCTCTACCTGCACAAGTGATCCCAGTCAAATTCATTTTCTCCGGCAGATTGCTTAGTCTCTCATCTATCATCAGTCTTTCCTTCTCTCACTGGAAGCTTCCCTAGTATCTACAAAATGTCTCCCCAAACCTCAAAAAACCCTCACTTGGTCCAACCATCTCTGCTATCTATCATCCCATCTCTTTGCTTCCTTTTGTGGCTAAACTCTTTGAGAAAGCCAACTACAATAGGCGCCTCCACATCCTTTCCTCTCACTTTCTTCTTCACTGTTGGCAATCTGGATTCTGACCTCCACATTCAACTGAAATTGCTCTATTCAAAGTTACCACTGTCCTCTTTCTCACAATTGTCAAATAGAATAACTTTTCCCCAATCCTCATCCTTCTTGAACTCTCTGCAGTCTTTAACACCATTCTTCTAGATACTCTTTTTTTTCTAGTGTAGTAAAAGTCCATACATGTAATATAGGGCCATCGTGTGGCTTAAAGAGAGACAGAATAGACATTTCTAGCTTCTTTTCATTGACTCTTCTCCATGAGACACTAATTCCTTCCAGAAAAGGAAGTGGGAGGTGGGGGTCAGAAGCTTGACCACTCGGCCCTGCTCAGAGAGAGGGTATACTGGGTTGGAATTATAACTATTTGGTCCCTTAAATATTATTAATATAAGGGATGTCATTTTCAGGTTCAAGCTAAATTTTTGATTACCATTAATGGGGAAAGAAGGACCCAAGCTTAATATCCAAAGCTTTCTTCCCTTCCCACAAATGCCAATTCCACATGGGAAGCAATAAAGAAATCCATCTATCCAATCAATAGCAAAACAGAAATCAGAAAACTCCACATAAGAGAATACATGCTGGACAATAGAATGAAGGAGTTTTCCCATTGGGATTAGAATAACTGTTCAAACCAGAGAAAAGCCTTAGATCTTACTCAAAAGGAGAATTTCCCTAAAGGCTATAGTATAGCCAGCTGAGGACAGGGACATGATGGAGACTGCCAGCTCTTTTCATGTTGGCTTCTTCCCAGAGTCTTTAGTCTCTCTTTAGGAACCTAAAGTAAGATTGACATCAGCCATTTTCTTTTTGAAGCTGTAAGCCAGATGTGCCCAAAGTGATTAAAGACCTCAAAGAGACCGGAGCTCTATTCTCTTTGCCCCTCACAAATTCTGCCTTATTTCTTATGTACTGACAGCTTATATCTACACCACTGAGGAAAATTTCCTATACTAATGGATCTTGGGATTCAGACTAAACTAGGCATTTTCTCCTGGTTCTAATCTGACTTATTTTTTCTCCCTTTCCTTTGTAAGCAATCGGGGTTAAGTGACTAGTCCAGGATCACAGGGCTAGTAAGTATCTAAGGTTGAATTTGACTCCAGGGCTGGTGTTGTATCTATCCATTGTGCCACTAGCTGCCTCATTAACTGTTGCTGTTAAATTGCTCTTGCTGGAACTTCAGGTCATTTCCATTCTCCATGGGTGTCACATTGAATTTATCCTGGGTCCACTTCTCTTTTCTTTCTATACTATCTGACTTGGCAGTCTCATTAGCTGCCATGAATTCAGCCATCATCTCTATCTAGCTGATTCTCAGATCTATTTGTCCACTCTAACTCCTCTTCTGGGAAGAGAGGTGGATAGTGACAGATCTGGACTCAGAAAGATTCATCTTTGTTGAGTTCAAATCTGGCCTTAGATACTTAACTGTGTGGTCCTGAGCAAGCCACTTAACCCTGTTTGTCTCTGTTTTCTCATCTATAAAATGAGTTGGAGAAGGACATGGCAAATATTCCAATATCTTTGCCAAGAAAACATCACATCTAGCCTCAGACACTTACTAGCTGTGTCATCCTGGGCAAGTCACTTCACTCTCAGTTTCCTCATTTATAAAATGGGCTAGATGAAGAAGGGGCAAACGACTCCAGTAACTTTGCCAAGAAATCCCCAAATGGCTCAGAGTCAACCATAACTGAAAAATGACTGAACAACTTTTCTCTTGACCTTTAGTCTCATGTCTCCAGCTATTTATTAGACATCTTGAACTTGATGACCTGGAGATATTTTTAACTTAACTTGTCTTAAGTGGAGTTCATTATTTTTCTCCTCAAACCCTACACTCTTTCTAACTTCTGTATTACTTGTCAAGTTCTTCCAATTACAGAGGCTCTCACCTTAGCTCTCATCATTCTCGACTTGTCACTCTCACTCATACTCCATATTCAATCTGTTGCCAACTCCTGTTGATTCCCCCTTTGGAATATGTCTCATACATACCCCTTCCTCTTCTCTGATGACTGCTAAATGCTTCTGAAGCCCTCATTACCTTATACCTGGATTATTGCAATAGATTTCTGGTTGGTAGTCTTTCCTCATACCTCTCTCCGCTTTAGTCCATTCTCTTTACTTGGCAAGATGTCTAATCATGTTGTCTCTTTTTACAATAAACTCTAGTGGCTCACATTACCTCCAGAGTAAAACATGACATCCTCTCTTTGGCTTTCAAAGCCCTTTTTAAGCTAGCCCCTTCCTACTTTTCCAGTCTTTTTACATCTCCCTTTCACATATTCTGCTATCCATCTGTGCTGTTCTTCACACATCATACGCCATTCCCCAACTTGGTTCATTTTTTACTGGGCACCCCCCATGCCAGAGATTCTTTCCCTTCTTATGTAAGCTCCTGGCTCTCTTGGCTTTTTTCAAGTTCCAGCTAAAATCTCACCTTCTAAAAGAAGCGTTTCCCAATCTCCCTCAAGGCTTGGGCCTTGCCTTTTTGATTATGTTCAGTTTATGTAGTCTACAGCTCGTTTGAATGTAATTTTTTGCTTGTTGTCTCTCTGAGGAGACTAGGAGCTGCTTGGGAGCAGAATCCACATTTGGCTTTTTTGGGGGCCTGTTTTGGGGGTTTTGACTGTGTTTGGCACAGTACCTAACACAAAGTAGGTGCTTAATATATGTTAATTGACTGACCTATGATTCTAGAATCATCCAATATCAAAACTGGAAGGTACCTGAAGTACTTACACCCCAGCTTCTTAAACTGTGGTTCTTGACTCCATATAGGGTCTTGTAACTGAATTTTGGGGTTGAAAAATTATGACTTACCAGCATTTGTTTTGCATACTTATTTTATATACTCAAATACTCTGAGTCATGTAAATATTCCTCAGGCAAAAAGGGATTGTGAGTGGAATAAATTTAAGAAGCTCTGATCTAAACCAGTTCCCTTGCTGGAAAAAAAGGGAAACTGAGACTCAAAGACAGGATGACTTCTCTCACATCACATACCAAGTTGGTGGCTGTGGTCAGTCAGCAAATATTTATTAAGCTGTTCTAAACTCTGGGGACATAAAAAAGGTAAAAACAATCCCTATCCTTAAGGAACTAAAATATACTTAGCCAAAATTGAAACAGCTTTAGCAGAAAGAAAACAAAAAACTGATCACAATGGAAATGACTGAGTTCCCTTACTTAGAGCAGTTTTCTCAAGCTTCAAACCACTCTCCCAGTGATGCAGACTGAAGAGAGGCTCTCATAACCCCACTCTGGCATTTTCTCTCCTCTTTCCTTGTTGGGTAACAAGGTTAGGGAGCTGGCAGAAACTTCAAATCTGGAACTGATTTGATTAAGCTGTTATCTAGATCTATAAGGATGCAGAAACCCAAATCTTGGCAATCTTGCTGTGTATAAGTGTGTGTTTGTATCTGTTTGTGTATGTTTATGTGCTTGTGTGCCCCTCCCCCCCCCTCTCTCTGTGTGTTGGTGGAAAGATAGCTCTAGTTTCTGAGCCCAAGGTTTCACACCTTACTCTGAAACGGGCTTGGGTGTAAATTGGCTGGATTCTACCCCAAAACAGAGAAAAGTTCAAGTCAAGATATACAAAACAGCAAATTTAATGACATTTAAAAAAGGAATTACAAAGTTAGTGCAATTCTCAATGACTCAATCCTTTGAAAATTTTCAAAAATATTTCTTTGGGGAGGGAAAGCTTTTCTTCTTATAGGAAGCTTTTCCCAGCTCTCCCCTTTTCTCCTTTCTAACATTTATAGTCTGGATAGTCCAGTGCCCTGGTTTGTAGGGACAGGAGACTCAGTGCTTGTTGATTGGGTGGTTCGCCAACTGTACCTTCCCTTTCTGTTCCTGATCACAGTGGTCAGTGCCCATTCTGCCTTTCCAGCTACCCAGAGTTCTGTGAAACAGGGCTCAGTCTGTTCAGGAATAAAAAGGATTTCAAGGATGGCAGCAATTTTGGACAACCAAGCTCTTTATTTTACAGAAGAGATAACCAAAGCTCAGAATGGGAAGGTACTCGACCAAGGTCTTAGAGGGAATATGTGGCAATTTTTAAGCCGACATCCATTTCTTTTTCTCATATGTTGAGCCTCTTATCTCACTTCTTCTATCCTCCCCAAATCAGCCAAATCAGACACACATTAAGGATCATAGATATTTGAGGCAGTTTAGTGGATAAAATGTTGGATGTGGAGTCAGGAAACTCAAGTTCAAATCTCATATCTAGCACTTGCTTACTGTGTAAGCTCTGTTAAGTCACTAAACTTCTCTCAATCTCAGTTTCCTCATCTGTAAATTGGGGAAGTAATTCTTGCATGACCATTCTTAAATGTTATTCTAATACTTATTAATTAGTATAATAAGTAATAGTATATTAATAAGTATCATTAGCATAATCAGTAGTTTAGTATTAAGTCTTATTGTAAGTGTTATACTGTTATAGAAATGTGCTATAGAAATATGTAATGTTTCTTCACTGGACTCAGTTTCCTTTTCTATAAAAAGAAAGGATTTTATCAAATACTCTCTGAGGATCCTTCTTGTTCTGACATTTTGTGTTTTATGACTGCTGGAACTAAGAGAAATCATATGCTCCACCTCCTTTTAATGATGGGAAAACTGAGGTCCAGAAAAAGGATGGTATTTGCTCATACTAGCACTATGTATGAGTATTACTATTATTATTATTTGTTTTGATCTATCTATGCTTTTCTTGCTGTGGATGGACTCTTGGTGGGGAAATTCCCTTTACCAATGAAGATCAATAGTGTTCTACAATTAATAGGCTTAGAAAACTGTCTAGGATTTTGGAACGTAAGTATTGTTGTTCCCATTTAATAGATGAGGCCCCACATGGAGGTTCTAAGATTATATGATAAAGCTAGAAAATATTTGAGCTAGCAAAGAATCTTCTGCTTTCAGGCTCCTCATCTTTTCTACTCCAACACATAGGTGAGACTTGGGATCCTAAATCCAGAGCTTGGAAGTTTAATTCTTGCCCCCTTCCATTTTGCAATTGAGGAAACTGAGATTAAATTATTTAAGGTCACACCAACACTAGACATCAGACTTAGCATATGTTCCTTGTACTATGCTGGCTTATTAGAATGTAATCTCCTTCAGCGTAGGGATGATTTAATTTTTATCTTTGTATCACCAGTGCTTAATAATTGTGTGTTGATTGATTATTTTTCATATTGTATCCAGCTTTCCTTAGCTCAATGTTTTTTCCTCTGTAATTGATTGATTTCTGTTTTTTTCTCTTTTCTTCCTTATTGGTAAATTCTTTGTCTTTCCTCTCTTTTTAGTGATAGCTGCATGAAACCAGATGACAGCTGGCTTCTTCCTACACAGTTTATTATTGTTTTTACCCCATGTAGACACTACTATAAGGCATTAACTATGCTGATGGTCTCCAGTTTCACTAGCCTCACCCTTCCTTTCTTGGGGAAAGGGGTCAACAATTCTTTAAAAGCAGATGAAAACCAATTTCTGGGCTTCCTACCCAAAGGAGGAGAAGCCTTCATGAAGATCCGGGATACTATATTTGTGGAAGGACTTTGTTATTCTGTGGAGCATCTAGAGAAGAAGGAATAGCAAGGTGAAATATCCTAAGATCTTACTATATGAAGATGGGTCGAAAAAACGGGGGATATTTAACTCAGAGTTGAGAATATGTAAGAAGAAACATTATAACCGATTATTTGAAGGGTTATCATGTGGAAGAAAGTGTATACAGGTCTAGAATTGAAATGGAACTCAAGAGACATTAAATGCTTTACATATCATTTGATCTTCACAATTCTGTAAAGTAGGTGCTATTATTATTTCCATTTTACAGAAGAGGAATCCAAGAGAGTTTAAGTGAATTTCTGAAAGTCACATAGCTAAAGCGTCTGAGACAGGATTCAAATGCCTTTAAGTCAGAAACTATCCTGCCATCTAGCTACCACTAATCATTTTCAGAAAGCAGAAACAAGCTGCTTTTGGGACCAATGGTTCTCCTGCACTAGAAGCCTTCAAATCAAGGCTGGATAAACATTTATCAGGAATTTAAGAAGAGATTTGGGTCTGGTTTGGTCAGATGGTCTCCTGGGTCTTTTTCAGTTTTTGAGATTCTCTGTCTTTATCCTAGGTAACAATTAGACCCTATATCCCTGCAGATTTAATAGAACCAAATAACCATGTATTTTGGATGGGCTTCCTAAGAAACCTTATGGGAGAGAGGCAAGAAGAATGAGGTCAAGGGTGACTGGATGTCTATCGAAGAGGTTATTGGGAAGATAGTGGAAGGGGGAATGAGAAACACATTCTTGATTTTACGAGTAAGCATTCATAATAGTCCGGACACCATTTGGGAAGTTAAATTATTTCCTGTAAGGGGCTAGGGGACAAATAATCTCAATCCTATAAAAGCCTGTCTGTGAGCAGGCATTTCGGGACTGTGTTTAATTAATTGCATTATCTAATTTCCTTCTATCCATCACTTTAGCTACTTCTGTTTTTCTAGTGCAGTGAGCTCAGGTGTACAGAAGTAAGATGATTTGCTAAAGGTCACATGGCAAGTTAGAGGTGTTTTCAATCTAAATCACTTTTTTGATTCTGAGATGAGGGAAGATACGGCTAGATTGAAGATAGCTAGGTGACCCTACAAGGCACAGAGGACCAGGTCCGGAGTCAGGAAAACTCATCTTCCCGAGTTCAAATCTAGCCTCAGACACTTATTAGCTGTGTGACCCTGTGCATGTCTACCTCAGTTTCCTCATCTGTAAAATGAGCTGGAGAAGGAAATGCAAAGCACTCTGGTATCTTTGCCAAGGAAACCCCAAATAAGATCATAAAGAGTCAATCATGAACAATGACAAAGGGGTATACTGGAGGTATCATATTATAATAGTAATTATAATTATAATAGCTATCATTTATATATTTTAAGGCTTACAAAGTGCTTTATGCATTTTAACTCGTTTTATAGTTGAGGAAACCGAGGCAGAGAAGCATGTAAGTGACTTGCTCTGGATTACATAGCTAACAAGTGTCTGAGGCTGGATTTGAACTTCCTCACTCCATTTCCAGGGCTTTATCCACTGTTTAGCCTTGGCCCAGGTTTATCCCTCAAATGAGCTTCATTATGATGCTGCCATATACTTTGATGTATAATCACAAACCTCAGAGTTAGAAGGGATCCAGTCTTTGTGTGAAGACTTCCAATGGCAGGGAGCCCATCCCCTCCTTACCCAGCCTGTTCCATTTGGGGATAATAATTATCAGCAAGTTTTCCCTTATTTTAAATTTACATTTTCTGCTCTGTAGCTGCGACTCCTCAGATACTTCCAGCCATTCTGATGCCACTGGGGGCATCACCTCCACTTTTCCCATCTAAAAGTTGGATTCGACCCCTGGAATCTCCTTGAGCTTTGATTGTCCAGCTGTAATTCTATTTTGTTTCCGGACTTTCCACTGTTCCTTCTCGGCCTTCCTTGCTATGTCTCCATGTGTATCCTCTGTCTTTCCTTCCAATTTCTCTTTATGATTGCTTTCCTCTATTAAAATGCAAGCTTCTTCAGTGTAGGAACCAGCATGGTTTTATTTGTATCCCCAGCACCTGAAAAGCAGTAAGATCATCATAAATGTATCTGTCTACCATTGAATTCTACCCTGAGTGGAACAAGTCCATTCCATAAAGCAATGAACCTAAATTTTAATATTTAAAATATACATAAATGCATAAAATACAGTGATTTAAAAATAGTTCAAAATACTTGTTATCGAACAATATATTATACACAAAAACTTGGGGTAGGGAGTAGGATCTGACTGTGAACTAATTTGGAAGTAAAAAAGAGGTCTTTGATTCCCAGGGTCAGATCCTGCTGCTGATTTGTTCTCATTTGGCTGTTTCAGTAATGTCTTATTCTTTGTGACCCCATTTGGGATTTTCATGGCAGAGTTATTAGAGTGATTTTCTATTTTCTTCTCCAGACCATTTTACAGATGAAGAAACTGAGGCAAATAGGGTGAAATGACTTGCCCAGAATTAGACAGCTAGCAAGTATCTGAGACCAGATTTAAATTCAACTCTTTCTGACTCCAGGCTTATCTATAGCATTACCTAGCTACATCCTTGCTATAGATGCATCACACTTACTTGAGCATGGTTACTTAAGCCACTTACCATTCCTCAGCCTTAGTTTCCCCTCTTGTTAAATGAAGGGCTTGTATTAGATGGCCTCTGGAGTCCTTTCCAGATGTTAAGTGATGATCAATAAATAAACTAACATTTTTAAGCACCCATGTTATATGCCAGGCACTGTGCTAAATACTGAATATACAAGAAAGGGTCCTTCTCAAGAAGTTTTTAGACTAATGCAGGAGATGACATGCAAATATCTATGTACAAACAAGTCAGATCCAGCATAAATTAGAAATACTCAGCAGAGGGAAGGCACTAACAATAGGGGAATCAGGAAAAGTGTCTTGAATGTTTTGGGACTCAGAAGAAGCCAGGAGGCAGAGATTAGGAAGGAGAGCATTCCAGATATGGGACACAGCCAGATAGAAATGCCTGGAGTGGGGAGATGGAAGTGTCCAGGGTGGGGAGCAATGGGGAGGTCCGTGTCACTGGATGAAGGGTATATGAGGAGTGTAAGATGTAAGAAGACTGGAAAGGTAGGAAAGAGCCAGGTGTGGCTGGGTTTTAAAGCCAAACAAGATTTTGCATTTGATCCTGGGGGAGCCACTTAAGATCCAGAGCGACTTGGGTTTAAATATTGTCTCTGACACTGGTTATGTGACCATAGTCAGTTGATTCTACTTCTCTGATTGTTTCCTTCCTTATCTGTAAAATGGGATTCTTCTAAGCAACTGTCTTAGACTCTTAAGTTGTTAATGTGCATCAGTGGAATGGGTTTCTTTGCTTAGGGCTTCTTATATCAATGAAATCCCAAGTCTGGGGGAGGAAGGGGTAAAGATATTCCTATACCAGCTATCTTGCAAAGTTATTTTGAGGCTCAGACAAGATAATGTTAGTAAAGTCAAGTCTTTCACAGGGTATCCCTAAAGTAGCCTTTAAGTTAAAAACTGCTCTAAGACTTGCTGTAAATGTTAGCTATTCTTATGTAGTCTCTTAACTTATTCCCTAGATGGATTCTCCAGGGCCCTGTGAAGAGCACTGGCATGGGATGACATCAGCAGGGACTTGGAAGACTATTGTCCTCTCCAGCGCTTTGCTTTGACCACTGAGAGTGGGTTTTGGGGGAATCTGATGAGTGAGGCTAGATGGAATGGGGTCTGAGGTTGGAGCCTGAAATGGGGCACACACTGGTCTTCTGTTGCTGACCATAATCCCTCCTCTGTGGGCTTTGTGTGTGGTGTCCTCCTGTGGGGCCTTCTTTGAGACCTGCAGCTGTGACCCTCTGCCCTTCCCTGCCCAACGGGGCTGTTTTATGGGGCGGACTGGACTGCAGGTGTCGGGGTCCAAGGATGCCACTTCTCAAAAGAAGCTCTGTTCTTGAGTCTAGTGGACTTCCTGGAAGAAACAGCCTAGGGTTTCTGATGAATCGAAGTTCATCCTATCCCAAAGAGGGGGAAAAAGGAAGGGAGACTGATAAACAGTACATGGGTATCTGCTGATGCAATGGCCTCATGTTTCTTGGATTTCCCTGGAATAGAACTGCCCACAGTGAAGGCCAGTGATGGTGGAGAGATAGTTCTTTCTCTTACCCCAGCTTAGTAAAAGGCTGCCCCAGACACCCAGTCTCCTTAAATAAATCACAGTTGTAGTGGGTCAACGTGTGTATATTCTGGAAAACAAACAGAATTTGAGATGGGAAAATCAAGAGACCTGAGTCCTTCTTGGCCCTCACCCTAGCTTTCTGTGTAACTCTGGCCATATCACTTCTTTCTGCTCTTCAGTTTTTTAAGAGGTTGGACTATTCCGGGTTCCTGAACCCTTGTTTGTAGCATGGACTCTTCTGGCAATCAGCCTGCTGAAGTCTGTAGATCTTTTTTTCAGAATAATATTTTTAAATGCATAAAATTAAACACATAGGCTTGCAAAGGAAGGCAACTATGTTGAAATTTCAAATATTAAAACCAAAATATTAAACCATTGAACATTTTAATTATAATTATGTATAATTAATTATATATTTATTATTTCATATATTTGTTGTATATTATGTATAATTAATAATAATAATGATTAAAATATTAAAAACAAATTCTGGACCCAAGGATAAGATGCCTTAGAGACGATCTCTAAGGATCCTTCTAAGTAGAAAATTTTGTGATTTGATATAGAAATTGCTGTCTTTCAGTTACTGCTGGTTTTCCTTTGAATTTTCCACCCTCTGTCTTCTTTTAATTCCTTGCCTACTCCTTTCTTTCCTCCCCTTTTCCTGTTTTCCTCTCTCTTCCCTGTCTCCACTACCATCTCCTTTCTTTCCTTATCCCTTCTTCCAACTATTTTCCTGTCCTTAGAGGGGCTGGAATTGACACTGACCACCCACATCTCCATCCTTTTAATTTGCAGCTTTGGATAGTTGTGAATGGAAGAAGAGGCTGTGAATTAGAAGGAAGCCTGCCTTTAGGCCATCAGTCTGAGAAGGAAGGAGGGAAGGAGGAAGGGGGGAAGGGTGTGTGTATGTGTGTGTGATTGATGGAGTCCTCCTGGCTGACACTGCCCACTACCTCATTCCTCCTCACCATCCCCTTCCTTTGCTGAGACAGTCAGCAGGGTCAGTGGCCAGCTGAGCTCCAGCTGGAGGGGAGTTTAGCCATTTTGTTCTCTAGGTGGGGGGCTGGGTAAGCATGGGAGGTGGAGATGTGGGGGGACATCATCATCAAAAGTCTCTCACAGCCCAACACAAGGAGACCTTGTTTGGATAAAATAAAGGGTGACCCCCTGCCCTGCCACAGAAACTGAGGCTTCTTTACAAACCAGTAAAAAAAGACTATTACTCTGGTTGACCTGTGTTTGGGCGACATTTATCTGAGGCTTGGTGGGGGTGGCTGGGTGTAATTTCTAGTATATTTATATCTGGGACTCTGGATCTCAGCAGGCATGGGGTGCATTTAATTAAGCTAGTAAGACTGCAAAAACTCTGCTCACAGGGTTGGCGGGGGAACTCACCATAAGCCTAACCTTTGTGATGAGACTAAAATTAATGCAACATAGAATATCAGCACTGCTCAGGGTTTCAGAATACAGACCAGAGCACCATACTGTAACAGAGCTGAGAGGCACCCTAAAATGGATCTCAGAGGGTCCTTAGGAAAAGAGGACATGCTGGATTTCTTAGTCTATGATCTCTAAACTTATTTAAAGAAAAAAAAGAAAAAATTTTGATAATGGTATTTGAATAGAATTGATTTCTTTTGTAACTCTGGCTACTATATATATTTAAAAACATGATTCTGAGAAGGGGCCCAAGGCTGCAACCAGGCTGTCAAACTGGTCTAGGTCAAACCTAAAAAATAGGTTAAGAACACATACTATAGTGAACATTCTGGTAGATGGAGTTTATGTTCCCACAATACCTGGAAAATTCCTGGAAATAACAATCCATCCTGAAAGTTGTGTATGGATTCTCTAGCATGTTTCAATTCTTCAGCATTAGATTTTGACGGGGGCAAGTGATTTTTCAGAACAACCAATTTATAAGCTTACTATTGAATGCAGGTTTATTGTTTAAGAATATTTTTAGTATAATGCAAGTCTCTACTTTGCCTCTATATTGTGAAGTTTTGGATTATTATTATTTTGCAGAGCATACAGTTAAAAAGAAATAAAGAGTATTGTGGGTGGTAAATTGATGGGTTTCCTTAGTCAGGAGGGAAAGAGGTAGTTGAGAAGAATGGCAGAAAAGGGGAGAAATGGTAGCTCTGATTTGGTCTGTAGGATCCTGTCCAGACCTTGACAATGACAGCAAGGACTGCCTTTCAGTATTTGTTCAGGTGTTTTGCTGAGGAGCTAGCATTCTGATGTTACCCTAAGATGAAGGAATAAGTGACCAAATAGAGGCTTTCACTTCCTTAATTGAACTGCTCTGTTTCTCTTTCTCTATGTTTGGAGAGATAAATTTAACTGGGAAAATGAAAGGTTTTTGGGAATGGGCAATATTTTACCCACTTTCTTGTTAGTTACTTAGGATATTATGCATTGACTGTTTTTGCTCCAATTAATGAATTGTCTGGTTTGGTATGGCCCTAACACATTAGATGGGGGCTTTTTGTATGTTTGAATGTTTCTGGGTGTAGCACGTGGACAGATCTATACCGCAATAGAATGTCAGCGGAGAAACACCTCAGAGCAGGGGTGTCAAACTCAAGTAGAAATGGGAGCCACTAAACCATACATAATAATCCCTATGGGCCACATATTGACTTAGAAAGCTATGTGTAAACATTATCTATGTTTTGTTGTATTTTTATTTATCTTGTTAAATATTTCCAAATTACATTTAAATCTGGTTTGGAGTGGGAGGAGTCATACCTCTATAGGCCACTGTTTGATACTTCTGCAATAGAGCATGAATATTAAAACTAGAAGGTAAAGCTCATGGAGTCCAATCCCTTTATTTTGTTGAACAAGAAACTAGGATTTAAAGAGGGCAAGGGACTTAGTTAAAGTCACACAGCAAGTTAGCAGCAGAGCTATTACTAGAAGTCAGGAGAGTCCCAGTACAGCCATCTTTCTAGTATACCAAATTGCCTTGTTTTTCTCTCTTTAAAAAAAATCATATTTAAAATATTTTTAATTGAAGCTTTTTATTTTCAAAACATATGCGAGGATAATTTTTTCACCATTGACCCTTGCAAAACCTTGTGTTCCAATAAAAATCATATTTTTAATGATACCTTTTTGCTTTTACATAAGATTCATTTCCAAATATACCCTTCCCCTATCCAGGGGACCATCTCTTGCAATGTTTTGATTTG
Source organism: Sarcophilus harrisii (assembly GCF_902635505.1). Lineage (NCBI taxonomy): Eukaryota > Metazoa > Chordata > Mammalia > Dasyuromorphia > Dasyuridae > Sarcophilus > Sarcophilus harrisii. Next base: position 676,192,045 of record NC_045426.1, read on the forward strand.
AGATTTGATGAGAGAGGGAAAAAACAGTTTAGAAAAATTAATGAACACAGCAACCATGTCTGATGATACATGCCATATTCTATTTCCATCGCCTTCTGCCTCTGCAAAGGGGGATGGAAGTACCGACTCTTGTCTGGGGACAGACTTGGTCATTATAGTTATACAGTATTTGGCTTTTTTGTGGTGATTATTGTTCTTTCCAGTTGCATTGTTATAATCATTGCATACTATTTTTTCTGGTCTGCTTTCTTAACTTGGCAGCGCTTTGTGGAAGTCTTCCCATGCAGCCTCTGTCTTTATTTTTGCACAGGTCATGCTCTGGCCCGATTCTCCCAGAGGGCTATGCACAGTAGTGAGAAAGGCCTAGAAAAGAAGCCAAGAGCAACAAGCCAACAGCTTCATGGCTTCCAGACTCCTTCTGAGGATTTACAGTTCTCTCTTCTCCCCCTGCAGAATGGTCTCTGGGGCTTGACCAGAAAGGCTCTAAATATTTTGCATGGATCTTGCTAGGAGATTCAATTTGGTCTTATTCTTAACATGTTGTCTCCCTCCTTTCCCTCCCTATTTCTCCCTCCCTCCTGTTTTAAGTTGGCAAGGTGAACATGATTTCTTGGAATTCAGATGTTTGGCTGGACGCCGAATTCCCTCCACCTTTCTTGGGTTAACTAGACTAACCAAGAAGCCAAACTATAAGTGAATTAGGGGACTGTCTGCTCCAGCATGTTAAGACTCCCTCTGGTGGAATGGGTGGATAAGAACAATTTGTTTTATTGTTCATGGCCGAAGCACTAGGAACTTGGTCAGACATTGAAGATGTCAGGGTCATCCACTTCATTCCAGACCATCACCAGTCATTTGTCCTGCCAGTAGAGTTTGATGACTGTGGAAGAGAGAGTTGCATCTCTGCCTCACTTAAATCTTGAGAATTAAGGCATCACGCCATGATATCATTGATCCTCTTTGAAACAAAGGATGCTGTGCTTTCTCTCAAACTCTGGGACTCAGGAAAAAGAAAACAAATTTCTTCCCAACTTATAGTTCCATAGGATCGGACTAGTGGATATTTCTATGGTGTGTTAGAACCACAAAGTACATTAAGTCCATTCTCTTGTTAAAAATTTTACAAGAGCTTTGTAATGAATAAGTGAATCAATGAAGTATTAAGTACTTATATATGCAACTCTACCTCACCCACAGCCAATTCACTTGAGAGTTAAGATATCATGTCATGATATCATTGGTCCTCTTTGAGAAAAAGGATGAACAACAACAGCAGTACCAAATCCCTGTGCTTTCTTCAAATGTTGGGACCCAGGAAACAGAAAACAAACTTGTTCCCAACTTATAGTTCCATTAGGTCAGAGTGGTGGATATTTGTATGGTATTTTAGAATCACAAAGTACATTAGGTCCATTCTCTTGTTAAAAATTCTTATAAGAGCTTTGTAATGAATGATAAATGTAGTATTAAGTACTTACTATGTGTAAAACACCGTGTTAAGCTCTGAAATAAAGCAAAATATACATATACATGTAAATATATGCATATATGTAGGAATAAATATATAAAACAGGATATAAATAGAAAAATAAGATAGTCCCTGTTCTTAAAGAGCTCATATTCTATTGGGAAGACACCATATCTGGAAGGTTTCAGTTTCAAATCAAATGGAAAAGTCCCATGGTCCTTAGAGTAAAGCAACAAAGCAGAAGGTCCTGCTTCTTTAACATTATAAGGTTGATTTAACATTATAAGGTTATAATCATGTTGGTTTCTGATGCTGAACTCCTTGAAAGTGTAGAGGACTTGGGTAGCTCTGGGCTAGCTTTGTGGAAGTCCTCCGGACGGGCCTTGGTCTCAGCAGGATAGTCACCACAAGGATGGTCAGGAATAGAGTCTAAAGTCTTTATTGTCTCCTTCACAGTCTGGGCCTGTCATAGTCTGACTCAATCTATGTCCCCAGTTCTCTCAGCCCTATTACAATTACATCATTACATCATACTGAGTATGTGTGACCTGGAGAACCATTATATCACCATGCTAAGTACCAAGTATATGTGAACTAGAGAACCATCATCTCATCAATCCCACTGAGTTAACATCTTGTTGTAAGCATCCTTTTCTCAAGTATCCTTCTCCAGAGTTCCGGCCCTCTGCAGGTAACAAGAACTTTCTTCTCTGGGTTTTCATTACCTGTAGTTGTAGCATCTGTAGAAGCAGCTGCCAGGCTGCGCTCCCTGGGAGGTGGTTGAAGGCACTAAGTTGGAAGCATTGCTACTGCTTTCAGGGTTCTGGGTTTAGGATCTCTATGAAGATCCGAGTGGGGAACATGGTGGTCATGGTGCTTGCCATGACTGCTTTCTGTCTCTCCCTCAGAATTTTTATGGCACCTTAACATTTGCAAACATATTTTCTCATTTGATTGAGTTCTCCAAATAACCATGTGAAGTAAATGCTATAATTATCATCTCCATTTTAGAGATGAGGAAATGAAGGTAAGAAATATTAAGTTTCTTACCTGTGGTCACACAGATAGGAAATGCTGAAACAAGACTAACATCCTATCCATTGTCTCCTAGCTGCCTGGGTGGCTGGATGTGGGACGAGAGGTGGAGAAATATCACCTCTATTCTAAAGATAGGAAAATGGTGGCCCAGGTTTGCCCAAGGTCATCTGATCCATTAATGGTGTCACTAGGACTCATCTCTGAGTCACACATTTCTATATGGGTCTGTTAGCTCTAAATCCATTAACTGCTATTAGTATGAGTAGAGAAAAGAACTCTGGGCTTCTAAGTTACTCTGCCAGATTTGAATTTTGGCTCTGACACTTAACTAGCCTTGTATCACTTCATCTCTATGGGGCTCATTACCTCAGCTGCAAAATGGGTACAGTAGAAGACCTGAATTCAAGTCCTGCCTCAGATACTTACTAGCTGGGTAAATCACTTCACCTCAGTTTGCCTCATTTTCCTCAATATTAAAGGGGGATGATAATAATAGAACATATTCTGGACGTCTTCTCAGAATGTTTCATTGCCTATAGTCTTAACTGAAAGGTGTACTGAATTTCAGCTAAAAGTCAGTGAAAATAAAGATGTAATTTTTTTCTCACCCAAATTCATGGACCCCTTGAAATCCTTGCCCAGGTGAAAAAAACATTCTGAGCAAAGTGTGATGGATAATACATTACTGCAATGTGCATCGATTCCATTCAAGGGGGAGACCTTTAATAGATTGTACTAGGTGACAGGCCAAATCTTTGGATGGGGCTGTTGGATTTTTCTAGAGACAAAATTAAATAGCATGCCTTAAGTCACATGATCTTTCTCTTATGTGTGAGACAGAGACAGAGACAGAGACAGACAGGGACACAGAGACAGAGATATGGAGGAAAGGAGAGAGAGGAGTGAAGGAGAGAGAGACATAAGGGGAGACAGAGAAGAAAGGAGAGACAAAAGGGGGGAGGAGACAGACACAGAAACAGAGAGAGAAGAGAGAGAGAGAGAGAGAGAGAGAGAGAGAGAGAGAGAGAGAGAGAGGAGATTCAGATGGAAAACCTGCTATGCCAATGGAAGTTACCTTTGGAGGTGGATAGTTGGTGTAGTAGTTAGAGATATAGACTTGAAGTAAGGAAGATCTGAGTTCAAATTCTACATGTGACTAATCACACCAATTAATCTTTCTGTGCCTCAGTTTCCTTATCTGTAAAATGAGTAGTTTAGACATGGAGATTATTAAGTTCCATTCCATCTTCATACCTATGATCATTTGAAAGCATTTTTTAGCATGTTCTAGCTATCAGAAGGAAAAGAAGGTGTTTTGAGGTTTTAAAAAAGGCTTTTTTAAAAAAGCAAAATCATACAGCACAGAAAGAAGGCTTCAGAGTGTAAAAAATTAATGTGCTGCTATTTGTAGATAAAGATTCTGTTGCTTAGAAGTGTGGTGGAGATGAGCTGTGTCTACTGGGGAAGGGAGGGAGAATGGCCCCCAGCCCCTTGTCTCTTGCTCCCAGCAGGAAGTTGGGGTTAATGGAGAGGCACACCTGCAGGAGGTATCTTGCCTTTTTTCCTCTCCCCACGCTGCTCAATGGGATCTCCAGATGCAGGTTAACATCTTTCTCAAGTGCAAGGTCATGATACTGTTTAATTGTCTGTGTTCCCATTCCTTTTCTTATTGGCCCTTTGGCCAACTGACCCCTTTGGGTCAGTAACTGCTTTCCCCACTCTCTTCCAGTTCTCTAATAATGATGACAAAAGCAGAGCATTCTCCAGCATCTTTTTTGACCTAACACAAGATGCTCCTCAAAGAGGTAGAGAAGAAATGATCAGATGCGGTCCAGAAGAGTGAAAGGATTGAGATTCAAACTTTGATTTGGACTAATCCAGTGTAAGGGATTTTGTCTTCAGTTTGAGTATTCAAAGGACTTGGATTTGAATCCAGATTTTTCTGCTTAATGCCTTGAATATGTCCCTTCTCATGGGAAGGGCCATATTTCTTCCCTTGGAAAATGAGAGGGTTGGACTAGGTGAGCTATAGTCAGTCAGTCAGTCAATAAACATTTATTAGGAGATTACTATGTAACTATTATGTCAAAGACTTTCTTAAGTGTTGGGCATGCAAAAAAGTTATCCCTGGCTTCAAGGAGCTTACATTCTATTGGTGGAGATGACATGTAAATTACTAGGTACATTTATATATATATATATATATGTATGCACATATAAAAATTATATATATTTAATATGTAGATAGATATAAGAAATATATGTGTATATATATATATATATATATATATATATAGTGAGAGACATAGGGAGAGAGACACAGAGAGAGAGAGAGACAAAGGGGAAATAAAGAGACAAAAAAAGAGAGAGAGAGCTACACACAGAGAGAAATATAGACAGAGAGATAGACAGAAAAAGAGAGAGAGAGAGACAGTATAGATGGAGATAATTTGAAAGGGGAAGACATTAGCAACTCAAGGGAGAGGAAAGGCCTCCTGAAGAAAATGGGTTTGAGCTGAGCCTTAAAGAAAGTCAGGAACATTATGAAAGGCAAGAACATTCCAGGGTATAAGGGATAACCATTGTAAAGCCACAGAAATGGGAAGTGGAATGTCATCTTCAAGAAATGTGGGGGAAAAAGTTCGGATAGCTTGATCATAGAGAGAAATAGAGTAAGAAGGCAAAAGCCATTTATTAGCAGTATCTGCCTCAGTTTCCTCAAGTATAAAATGAGCTAGAGAAGGAAATGGCAAATCATTCCAGTATCTTTGCCAAGAAAATCCCAAAATGAGGTCAGAAAAATTTGAACACAATGGAAATTACTGAAAAACAACAAAATGCAGAATCTTATATGAGAACAAGTCCAAGATTCTCAATTTTTGTCTCTCATCCTTACTCTTTGCTCTTTTTTGACAACTCCTTCTTCACAATGACCTTTGTCAGACTCTATGCTCATGTACAACTTAAAAAAAAGTAATATTTTATTTTTTCCCAATTACATGTAAAGACAGTTTTCAAAATTCATTTTAATTAAGATTTTGAGTTTCAATTTTTCCCCCTCCTTTCTTTTCCTCCCTACTCCCCAAGATGGAAAGCATTCTCTCATTAGCATTCATTGGGCTACTAGCAGCTCAAGTCACAAGCAGACTCTCTTCTGGATTTATATTGGCTGAACTGGCTGGGGAGGGAGGTTATTTCAGGGACCATGCCTGGGAGTACCCCCATCCCTCATTTAATTGATCCATCAATATGCCAAACATTGTACTAAGCCATAGGAGCTACCTTGGATCCATCTTGCCCCTTTGAACTTCATCATCTGAGTAAGGATTGCTCAGATTGACTTAAGTCATGGGGTTCCCTAGAAACAGCTTCAGTCCTTCCCTAACCACTTCACCCAATACAAAGTCAAAACAGTGTTTGTCCATGATTTGAGCAGTGAGTGGTCCACAGTCTGGATTTGGGGGAGTTTATAGCTTCTATTGGAAGTCTTTCCCAACCCCTCATAATTCTAGTACCTTTCATTTGTTGTATAATGGGTGAAATATGAAATAAATATGAAATCAGTGAGCAAATAAAATTCAAACTTCTAAGCATATCAGTTCATTAATGAATGCATGCAAATCACATAACAAACCCAGACTATTTTAGGTCTTCTCAACTTGGCACTGGACCCCAGATATGGGGGGAGACAGATTTTTGTTTTATGCATTAAAACAAAACAATTAATGCAATATACACCAGGATTCAAGATTAGGTAATCTGATTTCTAATTGGAGGAAAGTTTAAGGACTTTGCAAGTTAGGAGGGAGGTAAGTAAATTTCAGGAGTTGGGGGTGGGAAGAGTGAGCAGGTGGACTTTCTCAGATGTGAAATAGGATGTCACTCAATTCTCATGATCAGCAAGCAGGTGGAATTTACAGGAAAATGAAACTTAGGTCTCAGAATAGTTAGTTTTATAAGATGGAGTTGGCTTGGTTCACACAATTCCCATAACTCTCTCAGTTGATAATCTGTATTTATTCTGAATATGTCTTGCTTGTACATAGTTGTTCACATGTTATTTTTCCCATTAGACTGTAAATTCTGTGAGGAATGGGACTGTCTTTTGTCTTTCTATTCTGTGGGCTTTCATCTGTCTGGTTTTAGAATTTCTCATCTTTTTTAATGAAAAACTCCAAAATAGTAGAAATTTGATGGATGCAGAGCTACTGTTCTGTGGGCTATTATAGAGCAGAGAAACCTGAGCCCCTGGATACACCATCATTATTCTGTTTCTGATGGGAGCTGGGTAATCTGAACAAGTCACTTCACTACCATTGCTCATCCATCCTCTCTTTCTAGGTCCTTTTGATGTATTGCCTATTCTTTGCTAGAATGTCATCCCCATGAGGGTAAACACTATTTTTTTCTTTAACTTATATTTGTATCTCTAGCACTTAGCATAGTTACTGGCACATAGCAGGCACTTAATGAAATTTTATTGACTGATTGATTTATTTGCACCAAATATTGGCTTTTCTACATCCCCACCAGCAACAAAAGGAAGAGCCAGTTTGCAAAGCCTGTGGACTTTTGTCTGTCTTTTTAGAATTTCTTAATTTTTTTAAATTGAAAAACTCCACAAATAGTGGAAAATTTGATGAATAGGGAGATACTGTTCTGTGGGCTATTACAGAGCAGAGCAGAAATCTGAGTCCCTGGACACACTATCCTTATTCTAGCCTCTCATATGAGTTGGGTGCTCATAATGTATATAAGCTTCATTCAGTTCCCTGAGATTTAGCTCCTAAATTGTAGGTGGCTTGTGATCTACATTGGTGGAAGCAATTCTAGTTCTAGTACATCAAAGAAATTTAATGTGTTACTGTTATTATTATTGAAAGATTATAGTGAAAGGTTGAGAGTAATTTACTCAATTTAATTACCCACTCAAAATAATGCTAAAATACTTGATCAATCAATCTCAATCATAGGCTTTTTAAAAAAACTGAAATCACATTGTATAGGAATATTGCTCAGATAGGCCTAGGGGCTGTCTAGAAATTACCAAGCTAGTTTAAAACTGGAATCATTAAAGAATTTGTAGCAAGAGTGATGTTCTAGGAACCCTTCCCTCCTCTTCCCCTTGTTCTCCAAAAAACCCCCCAAAACTTCCTGAAAGGGAAGGTGAAGCTACTGTTTAGACTTTCCCTTTTTAGGGTTTTGGGGCATCCCTCCTCTCCTCCTATCAAGTGTCTGAATTGAGGGCCAAGCTTAGACTAAGGGGAACCTCTAGAGCACTCTTTGAATAGGAAGAAGCACTTTCCAGCATCAGGAGTTGTGAGTCACTCCTTTTGTCCCAAGACTTTTCTGAGCTTCACTTCCTTTTGGAACCTCCATGTATTTGTGAGATAGTATCCATGCTGGCTTTTGGGGATAGTGGTGGTGATATTTTATACCACCTGTTCTTACTATAGCACCTTTGTAAATGCCCTTTTCTAAAAGCTACTTAAGGCTGGCTGGCTAAATGCTTCTCAGCAAATCTTGAAGGGAGGGAAGCACACCTGTTGGGGCTTGAGCCAATAGCATTGGGAATTTATCCTTCTAATTCTTCAGGAGTACCCTTCAATTCTGAGGGGGCAATACGACCTTCTTTTGAATCTTGAGGCTTGTCTGTTAGAGGGTAGAAACTGGAATAAGGATCCCAAGGGCTCATATGGATACAGTTGATTGAAAAGGTGGGAATGAGCAAGAAGAACATTCTAGGAATGAGATAGAGTGGAAGTGGAGTGGAAGATAGAATGATGTGTCCAGTGATTAGCAAGGATGATAGTTTAGTTGCAATGACGAATTGGAATGGGAATAATAGAAGATCAATTTGGAAAGAGGTTGGAAACAGATTGTAAAGGACTTTAAATACCAAACAGGAACCTTGCATTTTCATGCAGACAGAAGCAATAGGGAGCCAGTAGAATTTCTTGAGCATGAAAGTGACATGACTGGGCTTTAGGAATATTAATTTGTCAGCTCCATAACATGATGGAGAGGTAGGAGACTAAAAGAAGTTAAACAATTGAAAGGTGTTGTGGAACTGGGGCTGCTTGAATTAACCCCCACTTCTTTATCAGGACTAGATTTATCTTCTGTTTTTTTTTTCTGGAATCCCACAATCCATTTCTTGACAGTCTCTTTTCACTGCCTGAATCCTAAGCTTGAACCTTTTCCCCACCTCCTCACTTCCCTATTTTCCTTCAGGACTCAACTTCAATCATACCTTCTTCAGCAATCCTATCCTGGCTGTCCCTCCTTTCCCTCTTTCCTCCCTCAGTGTCTTTCCTTTGAGATTACTTCCCATTTACATTGTATGTATCTTGTTTCTACATAATTGTTAGTTTGTTTCCTTCATTGCTATGTTATTGCCTAAGACTGCCTAGGACATAGTAGGTGCTTAATAAATGCTTGTTGATTTATTTCTCTTGATGAATGGTAAAATTCATAATAAAAAGAAATTTTAAAAATGCTTATTAACTGACTATTGTAAACCAACAGATGAAGTCTTAGCAGAGCTGAGATCATTGGATTACAGATTTAGAACCTGAAGGGATCTTGAGGCCATTTGGACCATGTTCCTCATTTTGCATCTAAGGAAGCCGAGTTCCATAAAGATTAAATGATTTGCTTAAGGCCACACAGGTAGTGTCAGAGGTAGCATTTGGACTCTCTTCTCCCCTGAACCTCCAGCTTAGTCTCTCTGTTTCTGTGAGCCTAAAGTGCCATCTCAGTCCTGCTTCAGTGCAACCTGAACGGGGAGCTGTCTGGGGCTCGCAGCCAGCCCCAGCTGGCATTTTCTGGATGGCAAAAGCGCGCAAATGCCAGGCTAATCATGCTCATTCGTTCCTAGCTTCCCTGATTTATACCGGGGGGTACAGATTGCCATCTAAGGAGCTGTCTGGGCTTTGGGCTTGGTAACATCGCCTTGATCCTGAACTGGGAAATTATCCAAGGTCGTAGACATTCTCTGGGCACAGCCCCAAATGCAAGAGAGAGCCCTTCTCCTCCCCTAGCTCTTAATAGAAAAGAGCAAGGTTTTTGGGACTCTCCGGCCTCTCTAGAGCCTTGATGGCTCCTTGCCTCCTACTTAACCACATTTGGGGCTGTTCCTTGCAGATAGAATTCTTCTATCAAAGGGCAGCCAGTCAGGGAGAAAAGGGAATCTATCAAGTTCCCCCACCTGTGAGCTGTGGGAGAGCAATAGGAAAAGTATTGGCTAACATGGAAGTTTGGTGATTTTTGATAAATTTCCATGGTCCAATTTCTTTGGCATGGGTGAGGGAGAAAGGCCATAGAACCACAGGACTGATGCAATATGATAATGGCAATAACAATATTTATATTGTACTTACTATGGCCAGATGCTTTACAAATATGATCTCATTTGATTCTCACAACAACCCTGGAAGGGTTATCATGCCCATTTTCCAGATGAGGAAGTTGAGGCAAACAGATTTTAGGGACTTTAATAAGTGTTTGAGGCTGAATATGAATTCAGTTCTTCCTGACTCCAGGTTGAATATATTCTCCACTGATCCATCTAGCATATTTAGACAAATAACAGAAATACACTATAATTTGAGATGGAAGAGAGCAAATAACAACTGGAGAGCTCAGCAGAGGGTTCCACTGGAGCAGGTTTTCCTAAGATAAGCTGAGAAGGAGGTAAGAATTCTAAGAACCAGGGGGTGAGGAAGAACAGCCTAGGCAAAGGTATGGAGGCACATGGAAAATGGCCAGAAAGCTAATTTGGCTGCAACATATAACATATCAATAGGAATAATAATCACATTTGGAAGGGCTTGAAATGCCAAATTGAAGAGTCTTTCATACTAAAAGCAATAGAAGCCATTGAATCTTCTTAAGGAGGAGAATGACGTGCTTGAGAAAGATTATGTTGGCAGTTGTTTGAAGCAGTGACATCAAACTCAAATAGAAATGGATCCTTGGTGGGAGATATATTGATTTAGAAAACCACAATTTAACATTATCAATGCTGTATTGCATTTATATTCATATACTTATTTTTAATAACATTTTATTTTTTCCCAATTACATGTAAAAACAATTTTTAACATTCATTAAAAAAACTTTGAACTTTAAATTTGTTTTCTCCTCTCTCCCTTCCCGAAGAGAGTAAGCAATTTGATATAGGTTACACTATGCAATTATGCCATATTTATTTTGTTTAACATTTCCCAATTACATTTCCAGGTGGTTCAGGTGGCAGGTGGTTCAAGTGGCAGGTGGTTCAGAAGTTTTTATTAGGCCTCATGTTTGGTATCTCCACATTGGAGGATGGATTGGACAAGAGAGAGACCAGAAGCTAGGATACCAATTAGGAGGTTAATACAATAGTCCAGGCAAGAGGTAATGTTATCCCGCACTATTGTGTTGATCATGTGAATAGAGAGAAAGGTTCAGATGCAAGAGAGGTTGTTGAGACAGAATTGGCAAATCTGGACACCTGATGACTGTCCCCAAGTTTCTCTGTAAATGTCATCACATCACTGTCTGATTATAATCACATCCCCCCTGTATCTACATGCCTCTATGACTGCCCTTAATCTCTCTGGGGCTATTCTCACATCTGCTTGGAGTTGACCCCCACAAATCTTTCCCCATCTCCTTAGAACATGAATTTTTCATCATTCATTCATTTATTTACTTATTTATGTATTTGTTTATCTACTCATTCACTCAATCATTTGTTTATTTGTTATTCATTCATTCACTTATTTATTTGTCTACTTATTTATTTATTCATGCATTTATTTTTATATATTTACTTATCTATCTATCTATTTATTTATTGTTTTAGCTGTCAGGGACTCTATTTGGCAGTCTGGTGAAGTCTCTGGACCACTTTTTAAGCCAAGTAAATTCAGGTCAGCAAGGATTTGTCAAGTATTTTGAGAAAGGAAGGCAAAAACATGACTCTTGACCTCAAGGAGCTCACAGTCCAATGGGAGAGACAACGTGGAACAACTATGTACAAACAAGAAATGTACACACAAGATAAATTCAGAAGTAATCAAATTTGTTCACGACTGAACAAATGATGGTATATGAATGTAATGGAATACTATTGGGCTATAGATAGAGTACTGTGCCTGAAGTCTTCTTGATTTGAGTTTGAATTCAGCTTCAGATATTTATAGCTGGTTTGGTCCTGGTTAAGTCACTTCAACTCTTCCTCAGTTTCTTCAACTGTAAAATGGGGATAATAACAGAACCTTCCTTGCTAGGTTGTTGTGAGGATAAAATGAGGTAGTTGTAAAGAGCTTAGCACAGTGCCTGGTACATAGTAGGTGCCTATTTCCTTGCCTTTTGTACAGTGAGAAATGATGAAAGGGGAGGTTTTGTAGAGTCTTGAGAAGATTTGTATGTGTAGAGTGAAAAGAATCAGAAAACAATTTATACAATAACAATAAAATAAAATGCATAAGATCACAAGGGAAAACAATAAAATTGAAATGCACCTAAATATATATTTTTAAAATTTCTGAATCTCCAGAGGCATCGTGATATCATGGATAGAGTTTTGGAATCAGAAAGAACTTGCTTTGAATCTTGCTTTAGACACTTGATAACTGCATGACTTTGGGCAATTCACTTAACTTTTACATGCCTCAGTTTCCCCATCTATAAAATAAAGGAATTGCATTCTATGAACTCTAGGATCCCATCCAGCTCCAGATCTATGGTTCTTGTGACTTTCCCCATACTCTCTGTGACTGTCCCCACTCTAACTCCATTATCCCCTGACTATTTTAAGTTTCTCTGACATCTCTCTGAGATTGATCCTGCAGGCAACATGATCACAGAGTGTAATGGAAGTCATGTGAGCCCTGGTTTTTAATGCTACCGATCACACTTCCTAATGGTATGACTATTTTCAAATCAGCCTTTCTATGCTTTATTTTCTTATCTGTAGAATAAGGATAGTAACATAGATGATATAGGATGATCATGAGGATAAAATTAAATGAAATATCAAAAAAATTGATTTGTAAGCCTTAAAGTGGGAAAGGAATAAGTATTTAGCGTCTACTACACACCAGGCACTACACTAAGTACTTTACAAATATCTCATTTAAATCTTATAACAATCTTAGAAGATATTAGAATCTTAGAAGTTATGTTATTATTCCCAATTTTCAATTTAAGAAATGGAGGCAAACAGATTAAGTGACTCAACAACTAAATAATCTGATCTCTTTTAATTCCAGTGTTCTTTTCTTTTTAAATTATTTCCCATTTATCTTATTTATTAACTAGTTTGTACATATTTGTTGATTTGTCTTTCTCAATAGACAGGTACCATTTTTTTTGGTCAAAATCTCCCAATCCTTGAAATTGGAAAGAATGCCTGTGTTAAGATAGAGAGACAGAGATAGACTGTCCTCTTCACCCCAAAAGATTCCCTCTTGGGGGCTTGGTGGGCACTACTTTTCCATCTAAGCTGCCAGACACTGGAATTCCAGATTCCAAATTAGCTTGCTAATTAATAGATAAGATTTAGCAAATGCTTTACATATGTTATCTCTTTTGTTTGTCACAACAACCATGATAGGTGCTTAATGAATCAAATTATTTTGATTCATCCTGAGTATCATAGATCCCAAACTGGAAGGGCCATCTAGTCTAACCATCTTGGAGATGAGAAAACTAAGTCCCAGAGAGTAGAAATCATTTCCCCATGGACACAGGTAGAATGTGAAATCAGGTCAGTGGATGCTAGAACCCTTGACCTCTCCAGTGTTCCAGGATTCTAACCTAATCCATCTCTAGTCTGGTCTGATGCTCACATCAAGACCCAGCTGTGGTTGGTAACTGTGCTCTCTGGAGAAGAGAATTTGAATTTTTAAGGAAGCGCAGCATTTTGTTGCAAGATAATGAGAGGAAACTTACTTTCTGTTGGGCACATGCTCTGGCGGCGCTTTTTACGACATCGACAATATACAGTCCCACAAAAGCAGCCGCTTCCACCCAGTCTAACACCATTCCCTAGGATTCTCATGCAGCGTTATCACTGAGTTTTATATTCCTCTCTTGCAGGGGTGGCAGAAGCGATAGCATCCATCTCCTGCCACCTTATAAAACCCCATTAAACCCTCTCAGCACATTAGCCTGCCATGTTTCAATGAGAAATACAGCCCGCTCCCTTTCCTTGGCTAAGTACGCTGTCCCAAAAGTGGAACCCCAGTGAGCAGATGCAAACTGCTGGGAGCGGATGTTAACTGAAACTCTCCATTTTCTGGGGCTCGCTTTCTTCAGATATCATATAATGCAAACCCATTTCCTTTTCTGCCAAGCCCTGATCTCATTTCTCCTGAATAATTGCCCATCTTGCCACAAACCACTGGGAGTGAATAAGCCAGTGATTAGGTATGCTAACTAGATTTAGGCACAATTAACTATCTAAAAGGCAAATGAATAAGCCTGGTAATGGAGTTTTCCATCCTGGATGAGTCCTAAAATGTATGGAAAAAGATAATGGAAGCCTCAGAATTAGCGCTCAGCTCTGATTTGTTCTGGTAATTAATTGGATGAAAGTTAATAAACTTTGTAGGGAGATTAGTGATAGTGTGAGCTTCTAGGCAATCTATTACAGATGAAATTATGATTTTCCCCTGAGAGCTGGCTGCAGTCACACTATGAATGCCTTTAATTTGTGAGAGGGCCTTGGTCTGGTAGAGAAGAAAGAGAAAAATCACATGTTTAGAAATTCCCTGATTTGGTAGCAGAGCAGGATAGAGATAAGGAGCTAACAGAATGTGGGTTTGAATTCAGATCAACAAGAAGGTGTCTACAATGTGTATGACACTGGGCTAGGTATTAGAATGCTGAGACAAAAATAAAAGAAGCCCGGTGGCCTTATATTTTACTGTGTGTGAACAGTGATATGGCCAGTTCGGTGTTTGGGGAATAATAATTTGGCAGGGTGTGAGGGATTTCTTGGAAGGCAAGGGGACCAGAGGCAGGGAAGCTATTTAGGAGATTATTAACAATAGTCCAGGCCAGAGGTGATGAGGTCCTGAACCAGAGTGCTGGCCAAGTGAAGGACTGAGGAGTGCCAAGAGAAAATCTTGTCTGTTCAAATGATTTCTCAACAGGAAAGCAGGTGCTGCCCAAAGGCAACAATTTTCAGGGATAATATTTGTGTGGGAGTAGATGTGTGTGTGTGTGTGTGTGTGTGTGTGTGTGTGTGTTTAAGAGAGAGAGAAAGAGAGGTGGGGAAAAGATAGGGAGAGAAAAGGAGAGAGAGAGGGAGAGAGAGGAGATGGAGAGGGAGAGGGAGAGAAAGAGGGAAAGGGGAAGAGAGGGAGAGAAAAGGAGAGCGAGAGGGAGAGAGAGAGAGGTGGAAAGGGAGAGGGAGAGAGAAAGAGAGAGGTGGAAAGGGAGAGGGAGAGAGAAAGGGTGGGGAAGGGAACAAGGGAAGAGAAAGCAAAGAAATGAAGCTGTTTGCTTGGTTTGGTACTCCTGGGATTTGGGAACTTGGTGAGTTTACCTCTAGTCATTTACCTGGTCTTCAGACTGCAGGCTCAGGGCTTCAATTTTATCACTCCCTGGGGTATTGATTGATTCATAATAACTGAACTCACCAGATACTATTAGGAAAAGCAGGCAGTTCATTTATACTGTGACAGGTGCACCTGTAACCAGAATTTGTCTCTAGTAGGTGAGTGACTTTCTCTTCCATGGGAAAACTACTTACTTAGTGAGTAGTTGGAGCAGAGAGAGTTGGATGACCTTAAAGGACATTGCATTCAATTTTTAATAGCTAGAAATTTGGAATAGATATGGAAGTTGGGAGAGGATGCTGACAGATGGAAGTGACTGTGGTCTTCAAGAGTGGCTTACAGATCATGAAGTGGAATCAGAGAATCTCAGAGCTGGAAAAGCTTCCAGAGGCTACTTAGTCTTACTTGTATATGGATAGGAATCCCTTTTTACCTTTCCTGAAAAAAGGTCACTCAACCTTAGCCTGGAGACTTCTCATGGAGATCCCCAGCCTCTTAAGGCAGCCATTTACACATCTTGTTGTCAGAACATTTTTCCTTCTGCTGGGTTTAAATCTGCCTCCTTGGAAACGACTGTATAATTTTTAAAGGCGACTACCCCACCTCCCCATTTTTCTTTTATTTTTCAACTAACAAGCACTTATTCGCTCTCCCCTTCAATCTCTCCCTTCAGTTTAAAAGAACAAAGCAATTACAACATATATGGAATTAAACAAAAACAAATGTCTTCATTGTTCGCATTCAAATATGTAGGTGTCATTCAACATCTTGAATTCTTCATCTCTCATCAGGAAAGAGAGAGGTTGGATCATTGACCTTAGTTCTGCCCCCTGCCGTCAAGAAGAAATCAATGATCCTATAATCTAAGCCTCCTACCTCATAACAACCTTTGACGAAAAAGAACTAACTTTTATACTATTGTAACCTTTCTATAGCACTTAAAGTTATGCTACCTCAGTTATTTTGAGGGATAGATAGTATTATTATCTATATTTTACAAATGGGCAATCTGAGGTACATACATGGTCATGGAGCTAGTATTTGTCGGAGGTAGGATTCTAATTCAGCCCTTCCTAACTCCAAGTCAATCACTATACCTTGAGGCTATCCTGTACTGATCCTCCCTCCTAAGTGGGGCTAAAATCTCCATTTTCTTTGATTAATCTTCCTAGAATATATTCTCACATTTCCTTATAAATGATCACTTTTCTTCTTTTCTCCTCGTGGTTTCCTATTACCCAAGTGTTCCATTTGGCATTTAAAATCCTTCAAAACTTGTCTCTCCTAGCCTCCTACACTTTTCTCCCTGATATCTACTCTTCCATTCAATGACACTCCCCTGACTGTTCTAACAAGATTCTCCACCTCTAGTCGCTGACCATTTTCTTTGGTTCTTCTCTATGCCTAGAATGCTCTTCTTCCACTCCAACTGTTGACCTCCCTGGCTTACTATAATTCTCAATCACAACTCTACATTCTATAGAAAGTCTTCCCCAACCCCTCTTCATTCCAGTGCCTTCCCCCTGTTAATTACTTCTTATTTATATAACTTGCTTTGTATAATATGCTTTGCATATTGCCTCTCTCCGCCCCTTAGATTGTAAGCCCCTTAAAGGACTGTCTTTTGTCTAGTGCTTGGTACATATTAAATGCTTAATAAATGTTAATCGAATTGAATTGAAGAGAGTTAAATATCTGACTCTTTCATAAAGCCTTCCCTAGCTGGTCTAGTGTGATGACCGTGTATTTTAAAATCAGCCTGGGTCAGGAATTCAGGTTAAGGGAAAATCTTCAATCTTTATTCTCAGTAGAGGTGAAGAAGGATCGGAGGTAAAGGGGGATTAGCAATGTCAGCAGCTGCGTCAAGGAGCCACCCAGACCAGAAGCCAGCCAGCTGTTCTCTCTCCGCCCCTCTGCCTCCACCACCAAAATCGTCATTTCCTATACAACACATCAGGACTTGCACAGAGAGTGGGTGGGGGCCATTCTTTATCCAAGCATGTATATTAATAGAGTATAGTCCAATTACTATTTAGCCTCATGTGCTTGGGACCTCAGTGCATCAACTCGAGCTTCAGCCCATTATAGTTTAGTCCATAATGGGCACTTCCTCTTTTAAAATTTCAGATATTTCTGTCTATATTATACTTTTTGCTCTCATCTATGGTTGGCTCTATTTTTGTATATATGTTTTTTTCCTCCATCTATAGACTATAATAATGATGACAATAATTCAAATGAATCTGTGAACTCATCAATATATTTCTTCCAGTGATTCAGATTGCATCTTACCCATGACTCTCCATTCCATATAATTCTTGTTCACGTCCTCCCATAATTTCTGCACAAAAATGCAAAGGATCTTTCTCAAGTCTTCTCTCCAAAATGGCACACACGGACTATACTCTCATTATTTCTCACTTTTGTCCCATGACCCACCCATCTTTTTCAATGACACATTTCCCTGATTACATATTCTTTACATCACTCTTCTTTCATTATTTCTTGTGTGTAATGTACTCTGTTCTGCTTGGATCTACCATGCCCCTATCTATTGCCCTTGGGGTGATCTTTCACTCCAATTCTTTGAACACTGTAGTGTTCCATAAGTTATAATTCTACAACAACCATTGCTATTAAAAAGAAGAATCTTAGTTTCAGGGAGAAGCTTGAAGCTATTAAAACAACTTTGTAGTTTCCTAAAGACCACTATCTCTCCTCCTGTTTCAACTCTTGGTTTAATTCATTCTCTATCATGTCTGTTACGTGTAATATACACATGTATCTATTATCTGTAGAGATATATATATATATATAAATCCACATATACACATAATGTATATGCATATGTATTATACATGTTTATATATGTGTGTCCATTTATTTCTAGATTTCTATTTATAAACACAAATTCTATATATTAAAATGCATATTATAATTTAGATAATAGTCATTTTTCATTCATTGAATGGCTTTTCCTAAGTGGATAGAGAAGCCAGACTCTAAAATGATTATATGTCTCATTAAGGAGCATGAGAAGTGTTCTGGGACCTGATTCAATCAGCCAATATAATTTGCCAATAGAAGCTTATAGAAGATTTTATAATCCATGGTGGGAAACACTAAACTGCAGGAGTTGGGGTGGGAGAATCAAGACAGGGCTTGTGAAGGTGGCATTTAAGCTGAGTTTTTAAAAGAACAAGGGGTCCCAAGAGCTGGAGGTGAGCAAAGAGAACATTTTAGGCAGGAGGCAAAGGCATAAGAAAGGGGAATTAGTGTCATAAATGAGGGAAGTCAAATAGTTCAATTTGGCTGGTGCGTAGAACTTGTGAGGAGCGTACTGTTTAATAAATTTGGAAAGGTAGTCTGGAATAAGATCACAAAGGCCTTTCAATGTCAAATGGAGGAAGTTGTATTTTGTCCTGAAGGCAATGGGGAACTATCATGGCTTGTTGAGCAGAGTAGTGCTATGGACAGACTTGGACTTTAGGAAAATCATTTGATCCTAAATACAGGTAGATCCTGATTAATGTAATCAACGAAGGCCATGAAGTAGTCATATGTATTTAAATTCACAGTACTTGAATATACAGTTAAGTAAAATATTCTCTTTGATTACAAGCCAATGGAAATATTCATTGCAAATTCAAATATTGTAATTATTTCACAGGATTCATTTATTTGTACTAATTGGGACCTAGCTATATTTGATTCTACAACCCCATTGTGCTAGGATATTTACCTTTCCTTTAGGTACCTTGAGATTTGTTTCCTTCAATGCCTTCAAAACACTATTACCATCACTGACCTCCAGCAATGGATGTCCTCTCTGTATAATAATCTATCCCATCTTCTTTTTCCATCTTCATTTTCTCCAATGCCAGTTTTATTTCCTCCACAAGCCTATCTGGGTCCAAGTTGTTAGCATTCAAATACACTAGCTCCGCTGCCCTTGATGATGAAAAGATTTTTAGAATAATAGATTTTCTTCAGATCTTTTCTATCTTTTATTAATTTGTTGTTTTGCTTCCAATTTCATCCTTAAATACTTAAATGACTTTGCTTAGCTGGAGTTCTTGCCAAAGCTTTTTTAAATTGATTATTCCCTTCACGGCTTTTCTCTATTTTATAAGGAAATGCTTCTTATACTCTTTCATTTTCTTTCTTTATAAGACTTTAGATATCTTGTAATGTTAATATTGCAAATCAGTTACCCTCGACTGCCATATCTTTTCACTGAGCAAGTAATTCAAATGTTTGATGACTAAAGCTGTTTTAAGACTCTTTTGCTCTCCTTGTTATATTGATTGATTTGCACTCATTAAACTTGTATATGAAATTGTTAGCCAGTGTTGATGTCCTTCACTCCAATGATGTCAAAGTCAAAAAGAAATAGGGAGCCACTAAACCATACATAAAGATCTCTATATCCCACTTATTGATTTAGTTTTAAAATGTAATTTTGTTCAATATTTCCCAATTATGGTTTAATTGGTTTTGGCCCCACTAGAGAATATCGTGGGACCACAAAGCTGCATATTTGATATCTCTATTTTACTCCATTTAAAATTCTTTTTGGTACCAGTCATTTGTTTGAATAGGTAAGAGTAGAGTTGTTTTAACTTCCGGCCATGTTTTAGAGGCAGCATAATTTTTGGGGAAAAGTGCTGGACTGAAGTCAGGGAAATAGGTCTCATGACATGATCATAGAATCATTTGAGAACTGAAAGAGATCTCAGTGGTTATCTTAAAGCAGTCTCTTCATGAAAGGAATGTTCACCTTAAATCCCTAATAAGTTGTCATCTAGTCTTTACTTGAAAACCACCCAGGAAGGGGGAATCCACCATCTCTAGAGGCAGCTCATTCTAGACAGCTTTAATTGTAAGACAGTTTTTCCCTCTGTCCAATCTAAATTATTTTCCCTGTAACTTCCTTGTTCAAACAGAACAAGTCTAATCCTTTCTCCACAAAAAAGCCCTGTATCTACTTGAAGACTGCTATCTTGTCTCTATTTTTCCTTCTTAACCCTGAATTTTCCTTATTTCAGGCTAAACATTTCCATTTTCTTCAACCAATCCACATGTGACATGGACCCAAGGTTCTTTACCATCCTTGAACTTCTCAATGTCCTCCTTAAACTGGGACCTTCAAAATTTAACATCATACTTTAAATGAATATGATGAGGGCAGAGTCCAGGAAGCTCTCTTCCTGGATAGTATCCTTCTTTTACTGCAGCCCAATGCCACATTAGTTTTTTTGGCCAATGAATCATATAGTTAACCAAAATTGAGTTTAAGATCCACCCAAACTTATGATCTTTCTCAGAGCAACTATTTTCTGTTCATGCTTTCAACATCATATACCTGTAAAGTTGACTTTTTTGTATCTATATTGGATTTTTATTTATTTTTACTGAATGTCAACTTACTGTATTGAACCCAAAGCTCTAGCCTGTTGAAATCCTATGGGATCCTTGCTTTTGTTGTCTAGTATGACTATTTCTCCCAGCTGTGTCATTTGCAGATTTGATGTACATGTCTTTATTTTATAAAAAAAATGTTAAACCATTTCATTGGAGTGCTCTTGCTATATTATTACTACATTATTTCAACTGTTCACTGAGTAAGCCATCTAACCAGTTTTGTATCAATTTAATTGTTATCACCTAATCCACGCCTTTTCATTTTCTCCACAAGAGCAAGTATGACATATTTAATCCAAAGCATTGCTAAAATATAAGTATAGAATAGTTCTATTATTCCCCTTATCTACTAGTTTAGTAATTTTGTTAGTTGGTGAGTTCCTTGTTCATCAGTCAGCCAATAAGCACTTAAATGCTTATCATGTACACGATGCTGTATTAAATTCTGGGGATACGAGAATAGATAAAAGACAGTCCCTTCCCTCAATAAATTTCCAGTCTAAAGTGGGCAACATGAAAACAAATCATTCACACACTACCCCAGGACCAACACTAATACCACCACAACTACTGCTGCTGCTGCTACAACTCCTGTTACTACTGCTGCTGGTATTACCACTGTTGCTCCTCCTTTTCCTCCTTCTTCTACTGCTTTTATTACTGCTCCTCCTCCTCCTGCTGCTCCTACTATTTCTATTGCCACTATTATCACTCTGTTCCTTCATAGCTGATCTCTCACTTAATATCTTCTGTGGCTTTGCCACATCATACTTGGGTGGACCAATGACTTCTTTAGCCTTAGAGCATCTAGTTTTTTCTCTTCAGAAAAAGCCTTAAATCTGATTTGAAGTTCTAAGTGCAAAACTATTCTCTGCCTTTGTAACCCTATTCCACTTGTCAAGATCTACCATAAAGTCTCTGAAACAGATCTGACTTGTGATGCTCCTTCCCTGCTAAGAAAAAATCACCAATGTCTCCCTATTGAAAATAAGATAAATACAAAGCTATCAGTCTAGTATTTGAAGTTCTCTATGACCTATTTCTTTCCAGACTTATTTCATGTTACTCTTTTCAATCACACTTTAGTCTGTCAAACTGGCCAGCTAGCTGTTCTCCATGCATACCATTGAATCACTTTTCTCTCTGCTTTTGCATGAATGATTCTCCAAGTCTGAAATGTACTATTTTCTTTCTACAGTTTGGAATTTTCTGACACACCTTTAATACATTTGGGATTTTTCATCTGCCCTGTATCTGCTTCCTCCTATCTCTACTGTTTTTCTCAATTAGAAAGTGAGGTTTTTGATAGAAGGGACTGTCTCTTTTCTGTTTGCATTCTCAAGATGTAGTACAGTGCTTGGTATGTGGTAAGCACTCACTAAATGTTTTTCCATCCATCCATCTGTCCATTCACTGGCCTCCCTACTTTCCACCAAAGTACAATTTACATGCCGCCTCCTACATGAGACTTTTCTCAGTCTCTGTTTATTCTACCAGTTACTAGCCTTCTCTCCTTAAAATTACTCTTTGTAATTGTGTATGAGAAGCAGCACAGCCCAATAAATAGAGAACCCACACTGGATTTAGAAAGATCTGAGTTGAAGTCTTTCCGCTGCTACATGATGGCAGTGACCCAAGAAACTCCCTAAGATGGTAAATTGTAGGACAAGTGCTTTTCTTAATTAGTATAGAGAGTTTTTTCGTTGGGAGTTCTTTCCACATATGAAATCATTCTTCTGGTCCCCAACTCCCCAAACAACTTTGTATATACTTTGTAAGTTACTTAGCTATATACATCTTGTGTCCTACCCACACTCTATCTTCAATAGATTAAAACTCCTTGACTGAGTTTTTGCATATATCTCCATCCTCTGGCACAGTCCTTGGTACATAAGGGGCACTAATATAGTAAATGTTTGCAGTGTTACTTGATTTTACAAAGCCTAGAAGGCTAGCATTCATCACCATCTCTGTCACTCTTGACTGACACTTTCTTACTGTCTAATTCTCTACTTTTCAATATTCCTTATCAGTCACTAAGACTCCTGGAACACTTTATCACAAAACACGTGAGGATTTCTAAGATCCCAGTTTATCTTACTTTGTTATATTTTAAATGCATGTCTTCCTTCTGGACCTCTTGTTTGGATTTAGAACCTCTAAGGCAGCTTTTGGAGTTTATATGGAACTGAACAGAAAGTTTCATCGTACTTAAGAGGTACTTTATAAGGGTCCCCTAAAGGGGGTAAAAAGACTTCTAGCAAAGGACTTCCAGGAATTCTGAGTGACAATTTTTGTCTTATCATTGTTCTAATTTAAAACTACTTTCCTCTAGAATATGTATATATTTGTGAAAGTGTGTGCCCCCAGTTTGGGGAAGGCTATTTATTTTTTTTACCAGTTTTTTTTTTAAGTAACTATACTGCTATAGCAAAAATCCATTTCTAAAACTTAATTAAGTCTAGCTGGCTAATTGATATCAACTCATGAGCAATGGAAGAGTCACAATGATGGGGGCTTATGAGCTATATTAGAAAAATCACTCCCCAATCCCCTAGACCTCTGAGCAGACAAATAATCTAGTCTCTCTCCAGGGATCCAAGCTTCCAGTTTAGGTAGAATTTGGAGGTGTTAATTCTAGAATCTGCACTACATATACATCTATATGTGGACATGTTGTTTCCCCCAGTGGAATGTAAGCTTGAAGCTTACAATTTTTGTCTTTGCACCTCCAGAGTCTTTTGTAATTGCTGGCACACAGAAAGCATAAAAAGAAAATACTTGCTGATTGACCCATTTGGAGGTGATACTAACAACTGGATGAATCAGGAAGGAGGTTTCTTACTTCCTAGTACAGGGTTCTTTCTATTACATCACACTGCCTTCAAAGGGCTCTGTCCTCTGACTGGACTGGAACTGCAAATCCCTATTAATAATAATTTTTGAGCGGAGTGTCTGTCACATAGTTGGTGTTTAATAATTTTTTGGGGGCTATTATTGGCTAACTCACTAACCATTTGTGCCTTAGAGACAGAATATGTGCTTTCAAACCTTTGTGTGTATCCGGGGAGAGTGAAAATCCAGCCCAAACTGGTTTTTCTCCCCATCCATCTTGCTTGCTGCTGTCAAGGACCTGCTCATGCCCTTCATGGGGCTTTATCAGCTTTTGATTAAATTGGCAAGAAGCTCAGGGGGAAGTCATCTTCAGTGATAAAGACAGATACCCAACTGGGTTTCTGCAGATCTTTGATAAAAAGAAAAGTCTGGGTTTTTTTTTTTTGATTCAGAGTCTACCATGTTTAGCTTCTTCATTAAAACTTTAGCGTAGCCATCAATGCTAGCCCTGTGGATGCTGGAGTCGGGTCTCATGTCCCGGCTTGCAGAAGTTAGCCAGCATTTTGACAGCTTACAAATGTGGGTGACTTCTTTTATTTCCAGCCCTACTGGGATTGCTTTTGAACGAGGGGAAGGGAAAGCTCACTGGGTAGAGCCAGGAGCCAGGGGTAGAAGTGAAACAGATCCCTGTGTTAGATGTGATGTCAGGAAAAGCTTCCTAACACCTGGAACTGAACCAAAGTTGTCTCAAGAGGTGACAGCTTCCCTTCCTTGGGGGTCTTCAAGCAAAGACTGGATGAAGTAGCTTATATTACAGATTTCTTTTGTTTCTGAGTTAGACAGATGGTCACTGAGGTCTCTCCTAACTTGAAAATTCTGGCATTTTGTGAAAAATGTGCTCTAGCTGGGCCTGGTGGGTCTGGGATCCCTGCTACTGAGGAGGCTGATGGTTTGAGCTCAGTTTTAAGCTGCAATAGGACCAAAGTCTAACAGCCATCCTCCTTAAATCTGGCACCGGTGTGATCCTCTGGGAGCAGGGGACAGGGCAGTGGGCTGCCCAAGATCAGCCTATTTTAGAAACTGAACAAGTCAAAGTTTTCATGCTGATGAGTTATGGGATTAGGTTAGAGAGTAGCTATTGCATTTCAGCTTGAGTGAAATCAGAAGACTCAGTCTAAAAAAGAGGGGTTTGCTTTGGAATGTTAGCTGATAAAGAACACCTATTATTCCCTACTAATACTTGCCTCATGTCACAATAAAAATTAAGAGAAACTGATGGACAAAAGCTCAAGCACAACCATCATTGGCAATGCTAGCAATGATTAATAATTGAGTTCAGTGGCTCCTCAATGATCTGACACACACCTTCCAACCAGGCAGCCTTTTACACAGTTTGGTTATGTGAGTTCATTAAATTAGGTCTACTCATGCCAATTAAACTTGGACTGCAATTGGTCCATAATTATTCTCTCTTGCAAAAATGGGGGGGGCAGAATCTTCAAAATTCACAATTACATGGAAAACAAGAGTTCAACATCCTCTGGAAAGTCCTGGACTAGATATTTCTTCTTTACCAAAGAAACCCAGTGTTGGGGGAAAACATCTCCTGATAAGGTTGAATCATCTTCTTTATCTCCCTCAAGAAAGAGCTCTAGTCTCAATTGTGTGTACAGACTCTTGCAAACTTTTCTATCAAGGTCTACACAAAATAAATCCAAATCTAAGGCCTAGAAATTGGCTACAATGATTATTAAAAATCTTAACTATTTATGCAATCAATAATCAATATCACTATCAAGTATGACCTCCATATATGCATGCTATTTTAATGAATATTGTATGTAGATGAAAAAATAATCAAAGAGACCAGTCATTGTTGATGCCATCTTATTCACCTTTTGGGGAGAAGGGCTGTTATTATAGGGTTTGAGACTTCTCTGGATCTGGTAGATTCCTCTCCCTCAGATGGCTTGTCAATCAGTCTCTCAATGATTTTACAAGGGTGTTCACTTGATCCCCTTTTTTGTGTGTGTTATCTAACTTAACTTTCCCTCATGTTTGTTCTCTTCAGTGCTATTCTTCCTATTCCATAAATACATCTTAAATGGAGATATTAGAGTCTAATAATGACAGCTATATTTTAATAGATTTAATTTAGGATGATCAAATCAATTGAGAGCTGGGAAGCACTCCAGTGATTGTGAAATTATTTATCTAGGGTCACAGAGATAATGAGTAGAACAGCCAGCTCACTAACTGAAATCTGATGCCTTTATATCTGATACTTTTTGTGTTGTTTTTCTGTCCTGAATGATGAAAAAAGTTGGTTGCAAAAATCTTTGCAAATTTTTCCACCTTTTTTTCCTATTTGTTGACCTCTAACCAATTTCATCCTTAAATCTCCTTGGAATGGCTTTGTATAGTTGAGTTTCTCATCTAGCTTTTTCTTTTTTTTTTTTAAGGTGAGCAATGCTTCTAAATATATTTTTGTATTCATCATGCTGCGTAAGA
This sequence comes from Sarcophilus harrisii, assembly GCF_902635505.1. Taxonomy (NCBI): domain Eukaryota; kingdom Metazoa; phylum Chordata; class Mammalia; order Dasyuromorphia; family Dasyuridae; genus Sarcophilus; species Sarcophilus harrisii. The sequence continues at coordinate 676,217,878 of NC_045426.1, forward strand.
AAAATCACATCAACAGAAAAAAAACACAAGAAAGGAAAAAAAAAACAGGCAAACAAACAAGAACAACAAAAGGTAAAAATATTATGCTTTGATCTGTATTCAGTCACCATAGTTCTTTTTCTGGATGTGAATGGCCCTTTCCATCACAAGTGTATTGAAATTGCCTTGATTAACTTATTGTTGTAAACAGCCAAGAGCATCACATATTCTTATTGTTTCAATGCACAGTATTCTGGATTTGCTCACTTTACCCAATATCAGTTCATCTAAGTCTTTTTAGGCTTTTCTAGAGTCAGTTTGCTCATCATTCATGCCATAAGTTATTCAGCCATTCCCTAACTGATGGGCATCCACTCAATTTCCAGTTCCTTGCTATTACAAAAAAGGCTGCTACAACTTTGTTTTCTCTAAAGAAGTTTTATTGCTGTCTTTTAATAATACCTCATCATAATTTTCCCAGTGGTCTTCATCTTCCTTCTGTGTTTTGTATAAATGTATACCATTTTGTATAAGAAATAACATTTTTTACAAGAAAAAAGAGGAAAAATTATTCTAATAAAATAATTCACTGAAAAAGTTAGAAAACATATGCAATGCATAGTACTTTTGCAAAGAAGTGAGATGCAAGTTTTGAGCCATGCTTATTCTTTATAATTTTGCAATATTCATTTTTAATTTTTTTTTGTGATTGTTCTTTTCTAGTTATATTGTTTTAGTCATTGAATATTTCCTTTTGTACTTTTTTTTTTCTGAAGCAATTGGGGTTAAGTGACTTGCCCAGGATCACATAGCTAGGAAATGTTAAGTGTCTGAGATCAAATTTGAACTCAGGTCCTGACTTCAGGGCTGCTGCCACCTAGCTGCCCCTGAATATTTCCTTTTTAGAAACTTTCTTCTTATTAATGGACTCCTTGGGGTAAAAGCCTAATAATGGAATACATGAGTCAAAGGTTATGGACATTTTAATTTTCATAGTTCCAAATTGCATTCCAAAGTGGTTGTACAGATTCACAGTTCCACCAACAATTCACTAGGACTTTTTTCTCACAACCCTCCACATTGTTGTTATCTAGTCATTGTCTGACTCTTCATGACCTCATTTGGAGTTTTCTTGGCAAAGATTCTGAAATGGTTCACCATTTTTTTGTCCAGCTTATTTTATAGATGAGGAAACTGAGGCAAACAGCATTAAATGACTTGTCCAGGGCCACACACCTAATAAGTGTCTTTGGCCATATTTAAATTCATGTTTTCCTGACCCTGTCAGGGTACTCTATCCATCTGATGTTCCACCTAGCTGCCCTTCTAACATGAGCAATTTTTATCTTTTAAGTCTTTGCCAATTTGCTGGGGTGAGATCAAACCTCAGAGTTGTTATGCCTTGCCTTTCTCTTACTATTAGCAAGTTCAAGCTTTCTTTCATATGTTTGTAAATGATTTTGTTTTGTTTTGTTTTAAATAATTTTATTGATGTCTTTGGCTTTTTGTGCAGCATCATTGTTTCCTCCCTCCTTCCAGACAGCCATACCATACAACAAATAATATTTTTTAAAGACAAAAGAAGAAAAATCAATAAAAGTGGTCAATAAATTTAAAAATCATTTAGCTTTTTTTAAACTAATTTTCCTTCTACTGTATCTCTGTTTTTTGGGTTAATATTGCTAATCAGAGTCAGGACTGGGACTTCAGTTGAGTTTTGCTATAAGGCAATGCTTTTCCAATTTAATAAACATTTCAACAAACATTATGAAGTATTTTCAGTGAACAGAACACAGCACGAAGCCCTGAGGGAGATAAAAAGTTAACATAAGACACAGCTCCTTCTCCATGGGAATTAACATTCTAATAGGAGAACTGGGTACAAACAGAGATAACAACATTATATAAAATTATATGAGAAATGCATGGAGAGAAATGGTCGTATTTGTGATTTACCAGGATTGGGAAGGAGCTCCCTCAGAGCAAACCCCTTCTAGCTCCGTAGAAGGACCCCTGTTCTGTCAATTTGTACAGTGCTGTTTTGGGTGTTGAGAGCCTCAGGGTTAGCCAGTGCCATAATGTGATGGGGTCTTCCTGAAATTTCCTAATCCCAAGGTAAGTGCACTAGAGAGAATTGACTTCCTCCCTCCCCTCCTTCCTCCCTCTTCTCCTTCCTCCCTCCCTCCCTTCCTCCCTCCTTCCCTCCCTTCCTCTCTTCCTCCCTCCCTCTCTCCCTCCCTCCCTTCCTTCCTTCCTTCCTTCCTTCCTTCCTTCCTCTTCCTCCCTCCCCTCCTTCCTCCCTCTTCTCCTTCCTCCCTCCCTCCCTTCCTCCCTCCTTCCTCCCTCTTCTCCTTCCTCCCTCCCTTCCTCCCTCCTTCCTCCCTTCCTCTCTTCCTCCCTCCCTCTCTCCCTCCCTCCCTCCTTCCTTCCTTCCTTCCTTCCTTCCTTCCTTCCTCCGTCCCTCCCTCCTTTCCTTCCTCCATCCTTCCCTCCCTTTTCTTTCTCCCTCCCTCCTTCCCTTCTTCCCTCCCTCCATTCCTTCATTTCCTTCCTTTTCTTCTTCCTTTCTTTCCTTCTTCCCTTTCCTCTCTCTTTTCTTCTCTGGGTCTCTCTCTCTCTGTCTGTCTGTCTCTCTCACTCTATATTATAAAGGGATATTCTTTGGGAGGAGGGTAGTATTTTGGGAAATGAATATGCTTATAAGAAAAAAAGATATCAACATATAAAACAGGTTAGACTGTAGTCCCACGATTGGAGGACCAGACTGATTATATTTCATTCTCTCCTCCTCTTTTCCTCCAGTACCCTTAGGAATTGAGTATTTCTTTCCTGTCATTGGTTAGAAGCTCCACCAGTTTTAGGACTTCCATTAACCACTAAACAATCACAAAGGAATATGTACATAAAAGGAACAGCAAGAACAAACATAGAGGCTCCCATGAAATTGTAGATGTAAATCATATTGCAAAATTAAAGTATCAGATCAATGTCAGCTGTCCCTATTACACAGACACGCAAATAGGTTTTTATGTATTTACTTGTGTTCCTCTCTCCTAATGATGTAAGCCTTTTTAAGTTTGCAAAGTTCCTCCCAGATGCACAGACTGCCACCATATGGTAATCCAGCCCTGATGGGCTCCATGTGTTAGGAGAGGTTGGGGGGTAGGATGGGACAATAAGCATCCACCTCCTTATTTTAGAGTTGAGGAGACTGAGTCCTAGAGAGATTGAGGGTTGCCCAAGTAAACGCAGCAGCAGAGCTCACACAGGGCCCCAGATTTTGTATTTCAGCTCTTTCTTTCCCCTTCCCCACTCCAATTGGGGGTGTTACTTCTAGCGCTGGTCAGACACAGTTTGGCGTAGCTGCCGAAGCCTTTTGGTAGCTCAGAGAACCTATGAACTCGCAGATCTGAGAGTCAGCACAGTCACAGAAGCTTTGTGGGGTCAATCAGATCTGGCTTTGCTTAAGGGCTCAGCACAAACTCACCAGCTCCTTGGCAGAAGCTGCTTCTGGCTCTTGCCCAGTGCCCCGGAAGGCTAAGCTACCCGAAATGGAGATTGGCTTCTGGGAGCTGCATCTGGTTTTATCCACTCATATCTCTTGTCAGAGGATTGCTCTAAGACTCGAAAATCCTGGGTTTTCAGAACCCTTTCTACAATGCATCTTACCTTCTTGACAGACTTGAGGCATCTCTCCCTCCTCTGTTATTTGGAAAATGTGACTGTTTCTCAGGGAGAAAAAAAGATTTTTTTCCCAAAGCAAGGCTCTGTTTACCAACCACTTTTGAGGTGGGCAGTGGCAACTCCCATCATGGTCACACACCAGAACACATATGAAATCGAGCTTTCCAGTGATAGATTAGCTGGTGGATGGCTGGCTCTGCCTCTTATACCAAGCCAGAGGGTCTGGAGAAGTTAATGCTCAGGTGGAGAGAGCTTATGACAGGACCTCACAAATGGAAGGATGGAAATTATTGCATAGATAGAATCCGGTGCCTGAGGAATGGAGGGTGATAGTTAGGGAGATTCATCAGGAGCTATGGAAATCCAGGAAATGGGAAAATCTTCCTCCATGAAAAAAGTGCTTTGAAAATCAATGGGAAAGTCATTATATTTGGAATTTAGGGCTGTCATGCACTGGTAGAGTAGCCAGTGACATTGATTCTCTCTAGCAATTAAGAAACAAAAGTTGCTTTGGGAGAGAATTCTTAACCTAGAGTCCTTACATTTCAGGGAGTAGAATTCAAGGAGTTCATGAGATTGGAGAGGAAAAAAACCCAAAACAATAATTACATCTTTACTTCAATGTAATGGGTTTCCTTTGCAATCCTAAGTATTTTGTTTATGTTTGTATTTTGTATTTTGTTAAAAAACTGGGCTCATTATTCTGAGAAGGAATCCCTTGGCTTGACTAGACTGCCATTGGGGATGGTCTATCCATTTCACCTTTGTAAAATCTCTCAAACGGAGTTTCTTCTCCTTTCTAATATTGCTTCCTTTCCAGAGTCCCATCACTTCATGCAATAGCCTCAGGATGTCTCTGTCTGCCTCAAGTCTCCCCTCACTTCAATTCTTCCTCAATTCAGCCACTAAAGTGATTTTCTTAAAATGCAGGTCTCACTGGATCACATGCCCCAAATTCCCTTTTGTGCTCTTCCTCCTTCCTCCTCCCAATAAATCCCAATGACTCCCTATTACCTCCCAGATCAAAATACAAAATCCTCTTTTATATGTTGAAAATCATTTGTGATTCTCCCTTCAAATCTTTTTTTTCCCTCCTTGGGAAGGCAGTCAAGGTTAAGTGACTTGCTCAGGGATATATATATATCCCTGAGCAAGTATATATATATATATATATATATATATATATATATATATATATATATATACACACACACACAACTAGCAAGTGACTGAGGCTGGATTTGAACTCAGGTTCTGCTCTTTCCAATGAGCTCCCTAGCCGACCCTCATAGCTTTCCATCTTATATCACTCCTTGATCCAGTGGCACTGGCCTTCGGACTGAGAGACATCACACTTCTCAGCTCCAGGCATTTTTTTTAGCTGGTTCCCTTGCATGGAATGCTATCCCTCCTCATCTCTTCCTTCTGGCTTTTCTAGTTCCTTAAAATCCCAGTTAAAATCCCACTTTTTACAAGAATCACTTCCTGATCCCTCTTAATAGTGGTGCCTTTCCTTTGTTGATTATTTCCTATTTATCCTAGATAGAATTTGTTTCTCCCATTAAATTGTGAGCTAGTTGAATGTTTTTTATTCCTAGTATCTAGCACAGAGCAGGCACTTAATACAGTTTACTGAATGAGCCAAAAAAATGTCAAGAGCCCTTGGTTTAGAATATCCTCTTGTATGGTCACTGCAGTGCAGCTTTGACATCCTGGGGTTTGGAGAACTCGATCTAAGGGGACTCTAGTATATAAGGCTTTAGATAGGAAATCATTTGGGAGATAAAAAGAGAGTATTTCTGGTTCTGATAGAGATGGTGATATGGCTCATGTGGCAAAAGCTGGATATTCTTGCAATAATCCAGGTGAGTCAGACCTACTTACTTTCCCATTGTTTATGAAACAGGGAACAGTAGAAAGAGTAAGAGGACCTGAGTTCAAGTCACTTAGAGTTGAACTTCTTTTAGGCCTCAGTTTCCTCATTTGTAAAATGAAAGGGGTGACCTAGATAAACTCTAAATCTGCCTTTTATAATCTCTATGACTTTAGCAGGAACTCATCCAGAAAATGTAAAGCCAGATTCAGGAAGGCTTAGTAGAAAGAGTACTGAGCTTAGAGTCAAGACATTCTTTAGCTGGGTGAATTCTTTTAATCTTTATGTTTGTGGACAATTCTCTAGGATTCTTTTTTTACTTAGTGGAGAGAGTTCTCATGCTAGAGGTGCTCCACACTGATGAAGTCACAGATCCACAGATATTCACAAAATTGTGAGAATGGGGTTGGATGTGTTTGAAGATGGGTGAGTGTGTGAGATCCTGTGTTTGTGACTGGGGGAACCTGTGGATAAAGCATATGTGTGAGAGTGTGACCATATGTATGGGTATGTATAAAGTTATGTGAATGTGTGTGTGTGTGTGTGTGTGTGTGTGACACACACACACACACACAGAGAAAGACAGAGAGACACAGAGACAGAGAGAGAGACAGAGACAGAGAGAGAGACACACACACACAGAGAAACAGAGAGAGAGAGACTGTCTGACAGAGACAGAGAAAGACACAGAGAGAAAGACAGAGAGATAGAGAAAGACAAAGAGAGAGAAAGAGAGAAAAAGAGAGAGAGAGACAGAGAGAGAGAGACAGAGAGACACACAGAGAGAAACACACACACACACACACACACAGAAATGTGTTCTGTTCTATCTACTGTCAAATAATCAACATCATTAGCACAGAATGGGGCCTTTGTGAGCAGATAATAGTTTGATAAAGACTTAAATCTGATAAGAATGATAATAGGATAAAGATTTAGAAGTCAGTAGATTACAAACTCATCGTTTAATGGCATAATGAAAAAACATCCAGTCTTGGAGACAGGGAGCAGTGTGCCCCCTGACAATTCATCTAATTACTGTCTGCCTCAGCTTTGTCATCTGTAAAATGGAAATAATAATAGCATCTACTTCTCAGGGTTGTTAAAAGAGGTCAAATGAGAAAATATTTGTAAAAAACACTTTGCAAACCTCAAAACATTATATAATAAACACTAGTTCTTGTTATTACTGTTATGATGATTGCTTGTTCTCATCCCACTTCTGACATATAGGCAGATCACTTACTTAGGTTCTCAGTTGCCCAGCTACTTGTTATTGTAGGTTACAGAAAAGTTGCTCATCTGTAACAGGTGAAGACGTGGCAAAATCCACACTGGGAGTTCCCAACACTGATGAAGTCATAGACCCAAGAAAAACATGTTGAGATGTTAGGCAATGGCAGAATAATGTGTCTGGAAGGGGGAAGATGGTATTCACTGAATCATAGTTACAGGATTTTAGAATCGGAAGGGACTGGAAGTCATTCTCTATTGTCCAACCTTACCAAAAAATAATCTCTGTTAAACTCTAACTTTCAAGAAGCCATCCACCCTCTGAAGACCAGCCTCCAAGAAAGCCAAGAACTGCCCCTTCCAAGTCGGTCCAACTGACTCTGGGACTACTTTCATTGTGAGGAATTTTATTCCTGACATCAAACCTCCGTTTCCTTTGTTTCTCCTTGTTCTGCCTTCTGAAGTCAAGCAGAATAAGTCAGATCCCACCTCTATGGCACAGATTTCAGATACCCGAAAGCAGCTATCATGTCCTCCATGTACCTTCCTAATGTCCAGTTCCTTCACCCAGTCCTCCTGTGAAGTAATCTCAGAGCCCTTCCTTCACTGTCCCGAGTTCCTCCTGTGGACTCTCTATTATACCCATCTCTTTCTTCTTCTTCTTGTTCAGTCATATCTGATTCTTCTTGACCCCATATGGGGTTTTCTTGGCAAAGAGGCTGGACTGGTTTGCCATTTCCTTTTCCAGACTTTTCTTATGTCACAATAAATACAAACCGCCAGATGAAGTTTGGCAAGAATAGTGTACGGAGGGATTAACACCTCCCTGTTCCTGGAAATTGTGCTTCTCTTAATGTAGCCCAAGACTTCATTAGCTTTTTTTTTTTTTTTTTTTTTTTTTTTTTGGCAGCCCCAGTACATTGCTGACTTATCTGGAGCTTATTGTCCACTAAAAACCCCATAGATTTTTCAGAGAATCTACTGTCTAACTACATTTGTCCCATCTTGTCCTTAACGAAGCTGCTTTTTGAATGTGTCTCCTCATCCCTTACTCTATTCTATCACCTTCAGATGACTGTGTTCTGTTCTAGCCACTGGATTTTAGGAGGAATGTGGATAATCTGATGGTAACCAGGACCTGGACATCAGAACATTTAAAGATTATCTAAAGAAAGTGGGATTTTTTAGTCTAGACTTAGGAACACTGAATGAAATTTAGAGATGAATAGATTTTGTCAATTAGGTGGCCCAGTGGCTAAAACGCTGGACCTCAGGAAGACTTGCATACTTACTAGCTGGGGAACCACTCAACCTGTCTGCCTCAGTTTCCTTTTATAAAATGGGAGCAATTTTATAAAATATCACCTACTTCCCAGAGTTGTTGTGAGGATCAAATGAGATAATATTTATGAAGCATTTTGCAAACCTTAAAACTCTCAACAAATGCTAGTTAGTATCAGGTGTTTTTAATATGTAAGAGGAAAAAACAGGTTCTCAACCCTCACTGGCAATCATAGTATGGCTAGATTATGGATTAAGGCCAGGAAAAGACCTTAGAAATCTCTGAGTCCAATCCTCTCATTTTATTTATTTCTTTTTTAATTTTTAAAGAAATTTTTTATAGATGCATTTAATCTGTCCCACAACCCTCCCCGTATGGAACAAAACAAAAATAAAAAAAGAGACAACTTTCATTATAAATATGCATAGCCCTCAAAACAAATTCCTGAAATGTCCTTGCCCCAAAATATGTTTCTCTTTTCATTTTTAAGTTCATTATCCTTTGGGAGGAGGTGAATGACGTGTTTCATCTTTTAGCTTCTAAACTTGTACTTTTTCCTTGAATTGATAAGAGTTATAAAGTCTTTTAAAGTTGTTTTTCTCCATAATTTTGTCATTGTATAAATAATTCTCTCTAGTGCTAATCATTTTGTTCTGCATCATTTCATAGCTGTCTTCCTACTCTTCTGAAACTGTCCATTTTGTCATTTCTTAGATTGTAGTAGTATTTCATAAATTTATATGCCATAATTTTTTAGTCATTGCCTAATAAAAAGATAGTTTTTAGCTTCCAATTTTGGGCTACTATGAAAAAAGGCTGTTATAAATATTTTTTGTGTGTATATATGTATATATACATACGTATATATGTATATAAATATATATGTAATTTTCCTCTTTCTTTGAACTCTTTGGGGCTTAGGTCTAGTAATGGTATAGCTAGCTAAAGATACACCCGATTTGTTAACTTTGGAAGTATATTTCCAAATTGCTTTCCAGAAGGGCCATACCAATTCACACTGCAATGTTGGTCCTATCTTATAGCCTCTTCAACATCTGTTTTTTTTACTTTTTTGCTATATTTGCCAATGGGGTAGGTGTGAAGTAGAACTGCAAGATTGCTTTAATATGCATTTTTTTCAATCATGATTGATTTAAAACATTTTTTTTTTCATATAGTTGTTGATAGCTTGGATTTCTTCCTTTGAAAACTGCTTGTTTAGAGACTTTGAACATTTTCTATTGAAGAACAACTTTTTCATAAATTTCATATTTTTCAATCAGTTCCTTTTGAAACTTGGTTATAAGATCTTTATCAGGGACATTTGCTTCAAAGATTTTCCTCCTCCTTTTACCTGTTGCCCCTCTTAATTTTAACCACATTAAGTTTGTACAAAACCTTTTAAATTTTATATATTCAAAATTGTCTGTTTTATCTTGTGCGATCCTTTTTATAAATTAATAGTCATGAACTCTTCTTCCATCCATAGATCTGAGAGCTAATTTCTTTTTTGCTTCTTTAATTTGTTTCTGTTGTGAACTTTTATATCTAAGTCAAACATCCATTTGGAGTTTATCCTGGTATGGTGTGAGGTTAAATTGAATTTCTGCCAGACTGTTTGGCTTTTGTCAAATAGTTCTTCCTCCAGCAATTTGGGCTTAGATTACTGACGATGGAATTGTATATCGTGTACCCAATATTTTTTTTTAAGAGTGCCAAATCTTTTTCATGATTACTGTTTTACAGAACAATTTAAGATAGACCCCACTTTCCACTTTCCCATTATTATTCTTGAAATTCTTAACCTTTTGTTCCTCCATTCAATTTAATTTTTTTAAAAATTAAGACCTATAACATTATTCTTGGGCCAGCTGGTCAGCAATGTTGGATGGAGCACTGGGCTTGGAATCAGGAAGATTCATCTTCCTGGGTTCAAATCAATCTAGCCTCCACCACTTAGTAGCTGTGTGACCCTGGGCAAGTCACTTAATCCTGTTTGCCTCAGTTTTCTCATCTGTAAAAAAAAAAAAAAAGCTCAAGAAGGAAATGAAAACTCATTCTAGTATCTTTGCCAAGAAAATCCCAAGTACATCAGGAAAAGTTAGACTTAACCCAAACTACTGAATAACAAAAGATAGTCCTTGGGTAGTTTTATATAGTACTGAATAAGCAAATTCATTTATATAGTATTGTCATTTACAATATTGACTGAACCTGCCCATGAGCAATTAATGTTTCTCAAATTAATTAGGCTCATCTTTATTTTTGTGAAATGTATTTTATGGTTGGATTCATATAATTCCTGGATGCATCTTGATAGATATATTCCTAAATTCTTTATAGCTTCTGTAGATATATATATATGCATATATATGACAGTTTCTGTATATATTTTATAGTCATTTCTTCTTCAAACTCTTCTTGTTGCATGTAAGCTCCTCATTATTCAGATGAGGAAACTGAGGAATACAAGTGATTTGCCTGGGGTGGCAGAACTAATAAGTGTTTGAGGTCAGGAATGTCTCATGCTATGAAACAAAATCTTGACGGTCACTTGTCTGTATATTCCTCTTCAGGTGACCTAGGAGGTCCTTTCCAGTTCTGATATTTTGTTCTCCAGTGGCTTGTTCTGGGCAGTCCGATTGGTGAGGACTGAGCTTGATGAGATGAGTTGGAGGGTGGTAGCTGTCCCTTCCCACTTTCTTCCTAGAACAGAGAGCTTGTTTATTCTATATAAGCTTTGCTGAAGGGCACAGTCTCTGGCCACTAGCCCAGGGAGGGATGATTCACACAGATTATCCACTAGGGATTCATCATTTGGTTCACATTCAAATAATTAATGAAAATAGCATGTTAAAATACTAATGCATATTTGTTATCTTTCCAGAGGGACTCTGGTCATTTAAAATGCAAATTAAAATCAATAGGCAGCAAAGTTGCTTCAGTTAAATCTATGGGGAAGATGGTGACTCTGGTTTCCCTGTTCCTGGTAAAGCCTCTAGAGGAGAAGAAGAGGCCCCACCCTCAGCAGGTGCAGAGGAGGACTCCCAACATGAACTCATTATCTAAAGAGTGAGCAAGATCTTTATTGCATTTGCCTATATATGCCCACAACATGGAAAGTTGAAGTAATTATCTGAGCAAACCAGGCCAAAAACTACTCTTGTTAGTCAATTTAAAGAGTTGAGAAAAATGTGTTCTGACTTTAATTATCCCCATCATCGTTTTGCTAAAAATCATCCACCGCTCCCATTTTCGGTAAAATAAAATACAGACTTTGAGGCCTGTTATTTAAGGCTTTCTATAATTATGATCTAGCTTACTAAAATTCTCATTCTGTTTTTTTCTCTGTTAACAATGGCCTCTAGGCTGGAAAAGACAAAAAAAATTGGTAACAGGCAGCTGATGCCAGATCTAAATAAAGAGAGAGTAAGAAAACACCTAGATTTCCTAATGAATTCAAGTCACTTGTAGCTCAAATGAAATCCATTTTTGGATGCTAAAAGTGTAGAGCCACTCCCCTCTCCTTGCCATTAGGAAAAAGAGTCCAAGAACAACCTTGAAGCTCTGACCATCTTCATGTACCACTGTGACACAATGAAGGATAGAAAAGAAAAACAATATCCAGGTGCCCACCAATTTGACTCCATCCTTGTCCAAAACTGCCCTGGAAGAGAATTATGCTATCTCTCCTCCTGCCTAAAAAACCTAAGCAATAGCTCTTATCTATCCAAGAATGATCCTCCTCCCCTGTTTGATAGGGACTGAGCCACAGTCCCAAGCTGTAAATATCAAGTTAACCCCTCTCTCCTGGCTCTCTCTCTCTCTGAAGTTAAGATAACAACTGCTGTAAAATGTTAGACTAATTGCATTCTCGGCTTCTGTATGCTGCTGGCAAATCCTAATTAGCTAAAATCCTATATAAGTTCCCTGCCTCACTTCCTTTGGGCTTGATGCGGGGAAAGATTCCAATCTTTGATTCCCAACCCCCCTAGTTAATGTAAATTACCCTTTGACTCACAAATCCTGGTCCCTTTGAATTCCAATAGAAGATCGGGACCTGTCCCAGCCCCACCTGGATCTGAGCCAACTTTGGGGCTACACCCCAAAGTCCCTCGAGCTGTCTCCAACTTAAAAGGGCCACACTGGGAACCCCTCTTTGCAGAGATTCCAAACATGGCAGCCATGTGAGGATCCTCTGTCCACTGGACCCTCTGTCCAGTGCCCTCCTTATCTCTATCTTCACCTATCTCCTACTTCTAAACTCAGTAATAAACCTCTTTTATCAATCTAGCTCTCCGGGCCAATAAATGCTTTTATTGGGAATTCCATGCCGCTACTAGACCTCATATACGCCATATCCTTGCACCGAATCCAAGGGGGTTGCAGGGGAATTCTGTTTGACTCCCTGTACCCCAAACCTGCCACTAGACCTTAACTAAGCCCTAATTTCATTTAGGTACCCCAAATCTAGACCTCAACATTTGATCTACAACTCAACAGGCTGAATGCTGACTTGGCTAGTCTGGAATTCTCTACATCAAAAGATTAAAAACCAATCTCCGTTCTGCCTCAGTTTCTCTGGTATTACAAAAAAATGGCCGTTTGCTTGCTAAATTGTTCTCTCTCTCTCTCTCTCTCTCTCTCTCTCTCTCTCTCTCTCTCTTTTTCTCTCTGTCTCCGTCTCCTCCTTTAATTACTAGCCAAATTCCTTTGATAATTCATCAAAGAGATGGATACTGAAGGTCCATAAAAAGTGGTGAGTACAAATAGGGAGCACATGGCCTTTTCAAGAATAGCATATGTCTGACTAACCTGATCTTCACTTTGTCATTTACTAAACTGGGAGAATCATGGGAATTCTGGGAATATAGTTTACCCAGATTTTAGTAAAACTTCAGAATTAAGTTTATACTATTTTGAAGGAAAAGATGGAGAGTTGTAGATGAGATGATATTACAATTGCATGATTTTGGAGCTAGTTGAAAGATTGGTTTCTAAGAGTTGATCATTAATGGAGAACAACCAAAATAGTGAAGGGTCTCCACGTCATGTCATGGTGAGGATCTATTGATGGGACTTGAAATCTTTGGCTAGAAGAAAGGATGATTTTAGGAGGACATAGTCACTGCCATCAAATATTAAAGGGATTTGGAGTGTTTTGTTTGATGAAAGTTGCCAAGAAGCTACCTTAGGCAACAGAGGCACAGACTCTCAGAGCAAAAAGAGATTAGTATGACTAGGATCATGGTACCATAGAATCAGAGATAGAAGGGAATCTAGAAATAATTTATTTCACCCTTCATTTTACAGATGAAGAAACTGTGGCAAACAGGGATTAAAAACCGGGGGTCACACAGCTAAGAAGTGTCTGGGCTGGATTGGAATTCAGGGATACTAGCCTGATTCCTGACTCAGTGTTCTATGCATCTAGATATTCCATTGTACCTGCCACACATGGATCATTTTGCCTCATATATAAACTCCTTAAGGGCAACTACTATTTCAATCTTGCTTTTGTATTCTTAGCTCCTAACAAAAGGGAGTGAATCATTGAATTCTGTCATTCACTTGGCCAGTGTAGACACACATCTAGACAGACACACATCTAGAACTGAATTAAATATTTTGATGAAACTTCCTTAAATTATTACTTAAATCAGGCAAAATACTTGTTTGGGTCATTTTTGACTAGATTTAGGACTTTAACAAGATCGCAGATTCGGGAGGGACCTTATAGGTTGAATCCAGCCCTCTTGTTTTTGTTTTGTTTTGTTTTTTAATAGAAGGAAACAGAGAACCAAGTTCCTTTTTAATTCACTTCCATACCACAATGAATCAGGGGAGTAGGATCTTAGTGGAAGAACCTGGAATTTTGTTTTCGGTTTTAGTGATAAACTTGGACAGACACTGTATAATGGACACTGAGCTGAGCCCAGAATTAAATAAGAGAAGACTGGGGCTGGGTTGCCTGAGGGAAATTGACTGTGCGTTTAAGGGATCTGAGTTGTTCTGTGAAACATAAGCCTAAGAATCAATTAGGAAGTGAGGAACTTGACTGAAATATAAAGAATTACCTCCTAACAATCAGAATTATCAAATGGAATGGGCAATCTTTCAAGGTCAGAGTATAATACATTAAGAGGTGAAAGGGATTAAAAGTCACTGAACTCATTTATAACTTGCTCTGCCTCAGTTTCCCCATCTGCAAAATGAAGGAGTTATATTAGATCGCTTCTAAGTTTCCTACCCACTTTATATCTAGTATCTTATGATCCCTCTGATAAAGATTCACTTTAGTGGGGTTTTCTGGAAGGCAAGATTTATGGTCATCAACTCAAAACGAATCCTCCTTCCAGGTAAAATTAGAACTGAAGCGTTCATTTTAATAGTCTCAACTCTGCTAAATTGGCATATGATTGTACTGGGGCTATTGTAGCAGCCGGGATACATTCTCTGTTAACAAAGGGAGGCAATTAACGAGCTCAATTACTAAGGAGAACAGGAGATAGAGACACTAAAAGGAGCCAGACTGAACAATTCATTTTTACATTAAAGCTATTAATTCTGGGAGAAGCTAAATTTAGAGGTTTTACATGCACTAACAATGAACTTTTAAAATAATTAGAGTGACCTTTGTTCATTCAGTGCAGTCTCTTAACCCTTCCCCAGGTGACTTTGCCTATCTCCCATATCACTGTGTTGTATTTTGTCCTTGACAATCTTGGACTGAAGGGGAGGAAGTGACAGAAAGAGAGATTTCAGCTCTAAACAATGAACAACTCCCTAACAATCATCTAATGGTAGAAATGTCTTCCTTCCTTCTATTCTATTTATATCCCACAAATAGTTTAAAAGCAACTTTTACATATAAGAACTGTGTTTTTGCCAGTTAAAAACCATAATTTCTGTCTTCAAGTACCTTAGATTCTATCAGTGAAGATACAGCAAGTGTCTTAAGTTAATCAGTCAATCAACCAACACTTATTAATTATCCACTAAGTGCTGAAAGTGTAGTGAATAGACTCTGGAATAATTTTCCCAATCCCCAGAGTTTGGCTACTATTTTTCCTCTCAGAGTTCTTAGGATACCTTTAGGGACTGGGGAATTTTCCTGTGCTATTGTTCATGAGCTCTTCTTAAGGTGTGTATTGAATTGCCCATTTCCCCCTGTTCCCCCTCCCCTCGCTTAATCTTGAGCAAACTTTTTTTTTCATTTTGTTCTATTTATTTATCAATAGCCTTTTATTTTCAAAATACATGCTAAGGTGGTTTTCAACATTCACCTCTACAAAACCTTGTGTTACATTTTTTTTCTCTATTTCTTCCTCCCCACCTGCTCCTCTAGACAGCAAGTAAACCCATATTGGTAAACAAGTGCAATTCTTCTAAGCATATTTCCACATTTATCTTGCTGCACAAGAAAAATCAGATCAAAAAAGGGAAAAAATGAGAAAGGAAAAAAAGCAAGTAAACAACAACAAAGGTGAAAATACCATGTTGTGATCCACATTCAGCTCCCATAGTCCTCTCTGGATGCAGATGGCTCTCTCCACACAAATCCATTGGAATTGACTTGAATAACCTCATTGTTGGTTCATCACAGTTGATCATCACATAATCTTGTTGTGTACGATGTTCTCTTGGTTCTACTCACTACACAGCATCAGTTCATGTAAGTCTCTCCAGGCCTCTCTGAAATCATCCTGCTGATTGTTTCTTATAGAACAATAATATTCCATAACATTCATGTACCGTAATTTATTCAGCCATTCCCCAACGATGGGTATCCACTCAGTTTCTAGTTCCTTGCCACTATAAAATGGGCTACAAACATTTTGGCACATGTGGGTCCTTTTCCCTCCTTTAAAATCTCTTTGGAATACAGACCCGGTAGAGACACTGCTGGATCAAAGGGTATTCACAGTTTGATAGACCTTTGGGCATAGTTCCAGATTGTTGAGCAAATGTTTAGCATTTCTTTAATATCAGTTAACTATTAATATTCAATTAATTTTATATTCACCATTCTCATAACTTTCTAAATTAAAATGTCTCTTCCTGGTCATTACAACTCTATGTGTGTTGTCTCTTTCTAATAGAATGTAAGCTTTTGAGGACATGTACTGTCTTTGCTTTTATTTTTGAATCCCCAGATTTTATAGGCAGAGTATTTAGCATATAGTAAGAACATAATAAATACTCTTTCATTCATTTGCACTTTTCTGGCATGGATATGACTATAGTCAAGATAGACTACAGAAAACAAACCAAAATGTTGCTAGAATTAATGGAAAACCCAATAAATGAATGGAACACACAAAACCACATTCATTTATTCATTCACAAGACCAGAACCAAGAGAGTTATAATCATGATCTGACAGCAGAGCACAAATTCTAATAGATCCTATTGAATTGAAACCCTTTTGAGTTTCTTCTCTTTCTAAATTATCCTTCATAAGACTTCCAAATTGGCAAATCTAAAGTACGTCTGACCATGTCACTCCACTACTCAAGAATTTTCAATGGCTCCTCATTGTTTCTAGGATAAAAGCTGACTCCAGTTGATTCTCCCAAGCTGATCACACAGGATTGCCTGCCGTGTACTCTGTACTGCAGCCAAACTGATCTACTTGTTCCTTAGAAATAACATTGAATTTTCTATGTGTCTATGTCATGGGTGTCTCCTATCCCTGGAATATATTTGTCAATGTTTATTGATTGATTATTGTTTGGAACCTTTAACTGCCTTTAAAGGTCAGATCCAGAGACACCTCCTTCAAATTGCCATTCTTGATTTTCCTTGTTATTAGTTTTGTTGTTGTTCAGTCTTTTTTCAGTTGTTATTTAGGATTTTCTTGGCAAAGATATGGAGTAGTTTGTCATTAGCTTCTCCAGCTCATTTTACAGAGGAGGAAACTGAGGCAAACAGGGTGAAGTGACCTGCCCAGGGTCACACAGCTAGCAAGTGTCTAAGGCTGGATTTGAACTCCGGAAGAGTCTTCCACACTCCACATTCAGCATTCTATGTATTACATTGCCCCCTAGCTGCCCCAATTTTACAAATATTCCATACTTATTTGTCTGTGAATATTTGCTTTCTCCAAATAAAATGTAAATCCTTGAGGGCATGGACTGTTTTGTTCTTGTTTTTGTACTCCCAGCTGCTGCACCAGACTTGACATGTAGTAGGTACTTAATAAGTGCTTGTTGATTGATTGATTCTTTTGCACTTGGGCATACAATTAGGCATTTCTTATCCATGTAGCCAGATATGATGTTCAAATGGTTTCTGAAGACATTTTTCTATTGATAAGTGGTAAATACACAGTAAATACACAGTAATACATGACTAGCAAGTATGCTTAAAAATACAGGTCAGAACCAGAAATCACTCCTTCTAAAACAATTCTAGACTACTGGATTCATTCTTCTCTCCTTCCTGCCATCTATGGTCCATAGCATCCATGGCCTTGCCCTACATGCCTTAGTAGTTTTCATTAAAAAGGCCATAACCCAAATGGAGGAAGCAATAGTCCATGGCTCCTGGGCCCTCTTAAGAAGCTTGACAGGAAGGCAACTGACAATAAAGAAACAGCACATACTATTCAAGGGAGGAATACAAGATGTGTATCTAGCATCATCGGGAACCAGCTTCGCCAAGCCCAGAGGTATTTTGCCTCCCAAGGATGGACTTTTTGGGACTGTGCTGAGGTTTACAGAGGTTATGATCTAGGATAGTGGAAAAAAACTAAAACAAGAATGGTAAGAAGTTGAAATAATAATAATAATAATAATGATAATAATAATCCCAATATTATCTCCCTACTTTTTGAGGATTCTTTTAAGGAAATGGGAATGTTTAGAATGATAGAAGAATAAATTCAGGGTGCTATTGGAAGTGTCTTCAAGTATCTGAAGGGCTGGTCTGTAGAGGAATCAATCAATAAGCATTTATTAAGCACCTACTATGTGCCTAATAGCTGGAGATACAAAAAAAGGCAAAAGGCAGCATCTGCCCTCAAGGAGTTTGCAATCTAATGAAGTTGTGGAGAGGCATATTTGGTGGCCCCAAATGAAGAAAAATACCTTACCAATTTGTAGTCTTTAGTAGGAGAATGGGCTGCCTTGGGAAGTAGTAGGTTCTCCCAGTTAGGAAGTCTTCAAACAAAACATGAATGTCCACTCATTGGGAATACTGATGAGGAAGATTTCTATTCAGGTTAGATGGGACCAGATGATCTCTGAATTCTCTTCTAAGTCTGACATTCTGTGACTTGATTATCTAATAATAAAAAAATAATAAAAGGTTTCTTTCCTGAGCATTGACCTTGGTGGAGAATTTCTCTCTGGAGATACTACCTTGGGACTTCTGCTTTTTCCTTTGGGATCACCAGTGTGTGTTCTCTCTCTCTCTCTCTCTCTCTCTCTCTCTCTCTCTCTCTCTCTCTCCTCTGTCTCTGTCTGTCTCTTTCTGTCTGTCTCTGCCTCTGTCTCTCTCTTTCTCTTTCCCCTCCCCCCCTCATTCTCTCTCTCTCATGCTGCTTTTGGTTGGTAGGGGTCTCTTCTCTTTAATACCTCATCACCTCCTTTATTTGGATTGAGACAAATAGCCAGTGACCCTTTGTCTTCAGAGCCCATGTTTTACTTGCTTTTTATTAGATTTTCCCAACAATCATATTGTGAGGACAGAAATGAGTCTCTGTTTCAAACTCCTTTCCAATTTTCTAAACAAAACTTTCTATGGCCATTGAAGTCCATTGCAGGAGGTAATTGTGACATACTGTCCTCCCTGGGATGATTTACAGGATTCAAAAAAGACCACATTCATCCCAGTTGTGTTGTGCAGCCTGAAAAGGAATAAATTTGAGCCACATGAAAGGAAAGTTGACATCAGCACTTCTCTCATTATGCTTGCTCCAGGCTTGCTTAGTATGCAGAGTTAGAGTCAAAACATCATTATGAAAATAGCTCCCCCTTTCATGGGATATGGTTGTTGGTTTTAAATAAATGATTTTTACTTTGTTTTCATTGAATTCCAGCTTTTGAATTTGAAGTAAAGACCCAAAAAACAACACTAGATATTATTTTTTAAAGGAGCCTTCCTTCTTTCTTTCTCCCTCTTTCCCTCCCTCCCTCTCCCCCTCCCTCCTTCTTCCTCTCCCTCCTTCCCTTCTTCCCTCCCTCCCTTCTTCCCTCCTCCCTCCTCCTCTTCCTCCCTTCCTTCCTCCCTCCCTCCCTCCTTCCCTTTCCTTCCTTCCTTCCTTCCTTCCTTCCTTCCTTCCTTCCTTCCTTCCTTCCTTCCTACTTACCTACCTACCTACATTTTAAGTTTTGCAAAGTGCTTTGCAAATATCATCTTATTCTTACAACAATCCTGGGAGGGAGATGCTATTATTATCCTTATTTTCCAGATAAGGTAACTGAGGCTGATTGAGATGAGATGATCTTAGACCACATCTGAACATAGGTCTTCTTGATTTGAGATCCAGCATTGTAAGTAATTTTGCAAATCTTAAAGCACAATATAAATGCTAGCTCTAATTAATCACTTATGTATTAATTCCTTCATCATTTGTTAACCACCTACTATCATTGAGAGCTAAATAAGACCTAGTACCTGGCCTCTTGGAGCATGTTACATAGTAGGGAGGATAAAATATGGAAACAATTGTTTGTTTAAATAATATTCTATCTCCTTCCTCCATTCCTTTCCTAAAATGAACTTTTTTCCTCACCTCCGACTCTCAGAATTCCTGTCTTCTTTCAAAGATCGATCTAACTACAACCAAGGGAAGCCTTTTCTAGATCCACTTTGTATTCATTTTGTATTTTATCCTTCTCTTTAGGGATCATTCCCCTCCTCCCAGCCTCCTCCCTCCCCCCTTCCCCAATGTAAACTTCCTGAGGACAGGGATGGATTAATTTTTGTCATTGTGTTCCCAGTACTTAATACATAGAGTTAGTGACTGGTACATAGGAACTAGTTAATGAATGCTTGCTTAAGGAATGAAGAAATATAATCCTTTTTATTATTATACTATTATTATGAGAGCTAGCTATTATTATAATAGTAGCTAATACTATTAAACAACTATACAGATATAGTATCTCTCTATGCATATATGTACACATATGCATGTATACATTCTTTTTTTCCTTTCTTCCCCTAATAATAATAATAGCTACCATTCTTAGAATATTTTAATGCTTTACAAATATTATCTCATGATCCTCACAACAATCTTGGAAGGGAAGTGCTATTATTATTCCTATTTTATAGATGAGGAAACTGTATATATATATATATATATATATATATATATATATATATATATATATACACATACACATGCATACACATGAGAGGGAAAGTCAATTATTCACTCTAACTCCCTCTCATTTTTCTCCCTTTCCTTCTGGAAAAATTCTCTGTTCTCCCAACAAAACCCTTCTCACTTGCATAAGAAAGTCTTAGGATGTTATTGTTTTGAGATTGCCTCCTCCAACTCCCTCTTTTTTATTCATTTTTTTACATATTTTCATATGAGTCAAGATGGGAGAGAAAAATCAGAACAAAAGGGAAAAAACATGAGAAAGAAAGAAAAAATAAAAAAATGTGAAAATAGTGTATGTTGATTCATATTCAGTCTCCTTAGATTTCTCTGGATGTAAGATGGTACTTTACATCCCAAATTTATTGGGATCCAACTTCCTCTTTTTACAAATTCCAAAATGGAGGTCCAGTTTGGGGAAAGATTTCGCTTCTGGTCATACAGTCCTGTCAGAATTGGACTTCAGAAGCACTTTTGTCTAGAAAAAAATTTTTTTGCTTGGAGCATAAACCCCCAATATGTGTGCATTGATTTATTTGTAAATTCTGTGTGCTAATAATTATGTATATTTTAAAACACAAAAGAGAAATGAGAAAAGGATGAGCTCATAATGAAATACTATTTCATCCTAAAGTCAGTAAGAAGACACTGGAGTTTGTCAAATAGGAGGTGACATGGTCAGGCTTCAGGACAGGCAGCTGTCTGAGGATGGATTGGAGAAGGGAGAGATTTGGGAGCAGAGAGACCAATTAGAAGGCTATTGACATAGTCGAGGTGAGAGATGATAAGGGTCTGAAACTAGAGTGATGGGCATATGAGAGGAGAAAAGGGGATGACTGTGAGGGATGTTTTAGAGATGGAAATGACAAGCTTTAGAAAATGATTGAATACATGGCTTGAGGGAGAGAGAGTGTGGAGTTGAGGATGACATTGACATTGTAAGCTTTTGTGATTGGAGGGATGGCAGTGTCCTTGACAGAAGGATGGAAGTTTGGAAAAGAAGTAGGATTTTTCTGGGAAAAGAGGAGAGTGGGAGTTAATGTAATGAGATCTTTGATGGAGATTCCCAACTTGTCCCTGCCTACACATTGTGTGTAACTCATTTTGTCCTAGTGAAAATGGAAAGGGTAGGGGTAGAGTTCTTCATGGCCACTGACCCAGAATCAATGGATGCCCACTGAAAAAATCTGCAAGGTGATCCAGGGCAGAGGGGTGGCTGGGATGGGGAATTTCCTCATAGCAGTTGTGATGGTGGTCTGGGTCACAACTGAAGGGTTGAAGGGCAGCTAAGGGAAGAGGGAGGCAGCCATTAATTAAGCACTTATGGCTAAAAAAGGTGATAGAGTTGATTTTGAAATAAGCCCACAACTGGATCATGGGGAGAGTGGGGTTTAACCCAGCTTTCCACTTTCATCAGACATCCTTGTGGGTCACGCCACAGACCTCTGAGGGAAATGTACGGCTCCTACTTTGGGTACTGCAGTTCTAGAAAACAGGGCAGATGGGAAAAAGTCACACACAAGACTTTAGGAATGATTTCATTAAGTGTAAGAAAAGGGTGCTATTTAAAAATGAAAAGGATCATTAAGTAAAACTAAATTCATGTTCAAAATTTCTTCCACTAACACTTATCATTTCCCTGAGAGACACTCAACCTGTCTGCTATCTTAACAATAATGAAAATTTTGACAGCCCAGGAAGGGAAAGTGATGTAGTAAAAGTAGAACTGAGTTTATGGTTATAATATCTGTCATACACTACTTGGTCTTGGATATATCACCTCATCCTCTCAGCCTCAGTTTCCTCATCTGTAAATTGAAAGTTGTGTTGGATGGCCAGCCAACTTTTAATGATCTTTTCAGCTCCAGGTCTATGATATGGTATGTTATAGGGCTTTTTGGGTACCCTTAAAAGAATTGAGGGAGGAGGTGTCTAGGCTCTTCCACTGGCTCAACCATCATTGTTCCTCCAATTTTAGGTTCCCCTAGTACTGTAGTTCTTTTTAATTACTTAACAATATGATTAGTTTTTACAAAGGAATATTTAATTCATAAATATAGTAAGAACATTTCTGTATCCCTTCTTCCCAACCTTTGGGCATATAACCTGCTTATACTTCCTTGATCTATGGGGAGGGGAGGGATATAAAGTTCATAGTTTAGCTCAATTCCTATAAAGCATCATGTATAAGTCCATAGCCCCTCTGCTTTTCTGTTCTGGCATCCTGGTTTTTCAGAGCTTTCTTGATGGTCTGGAAGCAACATCTGGCCTGCAATCTTGACTCCAAGGCTATGGCTATTTGAGCTCCTGCATCTAGGACACCACTGCTACTCCTAGAGCTGATAAAGTAAAAGAAACAGAAACAACCTCCAAGACTGATTCTCTGGGGTCAGAGGGCCTAAAGGGAGTGGGGAAAAATCTTTCTCCACTTAGCTTAGTTCATGGTGACCATACTATGGGAGAATGAGATCTTGACAGCTGGAAAAAAGAGCAAGACTGTTCCAGGATGGTAGTTTTACAGATAGAGCTTATTTCACTTATATGACCAAATGGAAAGAAACTCCTAACTCTATGGTATGGCAAAATGTCTTTTACCTGACATTTCCCACATGAGTATTTCCATCCAGGATGATCTGGGCATGTGCAAAGCCCTCTTACAAATCTTTCATCTTAGCTCCCTGAGAAACAGATTTTAAGGAGGTCCTTGTCATATAGCTGTCATGAATATACATTACTCTGTGGCTGCCAGGTTGACCTTCTTCCCAATTGCCTAGACACTGGAACAAAGGCCAAGGGAAGAAATGTTTGTATTTTCCATTAAGAAAGTGTTTATCGTGAGGGAACTAGACCATCATGGCCCCCAGAAACCTTGAAGGAAAGGAAGGCTGGACGAGGCACATGAAATCATCAGGGAAAGAGGACTCAATTTTAGGATTCAAGAAACAAGTTTGAATTTGAGCTCTTACTGCCTGCATGACCTTGGACAAATCACTTTTCTAGGTCTCAGTTTTCTCATCTGTAAAGTGAGAGAGTTACACTAAATAAGGTTCCTTACAGCTGGAAATCTTGGATAAAATGTTAGACTTGGAGTTAAAAAGTTCTGGGTTCCCATTCTACTTCAGACATTTGCTGTGGAACCTTAATTCCCAATTTTCCCATTTTAAGGCAGATTTCACATCATCCTTGATTCCCTTAAGTGTACAGGGTTATTGTAAGAATCTAATAAAGGCACATTCCCATACACAATATATGGGAATATATATATACATGCATAGCTGTATATACAGATATCTCCTTGTATATTATTTTAAGTGCTTTGTAAATCTTAAAGCACAATACATCAATTATTTCACAAGATTTTATTAAGCATATTCAGATGTGTCATCATAGTATCATAGAACTAGAATTAAAAGAGTTCCTTTAGGCCATATGTTACAGGCTCTTCAATTTACAGATTGGGAACTGAAGCACAGAGACATTTGATGACTTGTTAGGTAACACAGTGGATTGGAAACAGTATTTGGAGTAACAGTATCAAAGCTGGCATCAGATACCAAGACTCGATCTCTCCCTCCTCAAAATTCTTAAATTCTAATAGGACTTTGAGGTAGTCCTAATAATAATAATTATTATTATTTCTATGGATATTTCAGATCCTGCCTCAGACACTTAGTAACTGTGTGAACCTGAGCACATCACTTTGCCTCAGTTTGCCTCAATGACCCCATTTATCAAATGGACAGAGTTTTGTGGGACACTTACGGGATGTTGGGAAGACTTACAGAATATTGGTGAGACTTGGATGAGGATCCAGCAAAAGAGACAGAGGAGGAATGGTCAGATAGGTATGAGGAGAACCAGGAGAGAGAGGTATCTGAAAAACTTACAGAGGGTAGAATATCAAGATGAAGAGAGAGATCAAAATATCAAAGGATAAAAGAGAGATGGAGAATGAGGATTGAGAAAAGGTCAATAGGTTTGACTACTAACTTTGGAGATCATTGTTAACTATTTTGATGGAACAATGAGGTCAGAAACTGGACTGTGGGGGATTAGGAAGAGAATGAGAAGAGAGAGATGGAAGGGTCTTGGAATTACTCTATTATATAATTTTCCAGTTTTTTCAAATACTTTTCCATATCCCTTTCATCTTGGATTGATCACAGCAACATGAGATTACGAATCTGGAGCTTTCAAGATTGGGCAAGGAGATATGTGGTGAGAGGGCATTAATTAATTGGTAGTGTTTTTTTAATGGATGTTGATCAATGACTGCTTTGTGTGTTATCTACCTTATGATATATGATGGAATGAGTGAAAGGTGGACATAGGAGAGCACCTCCTGGATCCTTATTTAAGGAGGGATCTTAGGGAAGTAACCTTATCATTTTCCACTTATCTCTCTTCATCATTGTTTCCACAATCTCATCTCCCTACAAGTTAGAATACTCAGATATCCTCAGTAGCTCCTATCTCTTGAACCCTCCCGCTCTCTAACTGGAGAGGATGGAGGGTGGACCCCAGATAGCCTCTCCTACTTTTTCCATTTAAGAAGAGAGCATGGGGTACCATTGTACTTCAATTCTTCAAAATGTTCTCATTTATTTTTCAGTCTCCCCTCCTTGTCCCACTCTTCAATACTTTTTATGTGTTGTCTTTTCCCATCAAATCATGAGCTTTTTGACATCAAGAATCATCTATTACTTTTCTTCCTAGGCCCAGATTTTAGCTGGCACAAAGTTGGTTAGTGGTTGTCCTTCATTCTCAAAGGGGACCAAAATGATATCACATGGTTAGAATCATGTGGTTGTGGCTGATCAGACTGATGAAGAGCTCAGAATGTTCTACCACAGATCAGGCACAAATAGTCCATGTGAATACTTGAGATGGATTCTCTCAATTTGCACATTTTGCATTTCTTCCTGAACTAATTCAATTCTGCTTTGCTCATAGAGAATAACACCTTCTCTGATGAGGGCACGCCATGTTGGGAGGTCCAGTGCCACCATCCCATGCAATCAGCTCCAAAGTTCTTAAAAGAGACCTTAATAATATTTTATGTTGCTTTTTCTGACTACCATGTGAATATTTGCCCTGTGTGAGTTCTCCATAAAATAGTCTTTTTGGCAAATACATTTAGCGTTCAAGCAGCATGGACAACCCAATGGAGCTGTGCTTTCTACAGTAGAGTTTGGCACTTTAGTTAGAGAAAGGACTTCAGTGTCTAGTATCTTATTCTGCCCCATGATCTTCATAATCTTCCTAAGACAATTCAAATGGAAGTAATTCAGTCTCCTGGCACAGGGCTGGTATACTGTCCAAGTTTCACATTGCAACAATGAGATCAGCACAATGGCTCTGTGGACCTTCAATTTGATGGCTAGTCTACTACCTCTTCTCTCCCACACTTTCCTTTGGTACCTCCCAAACATGGAGCTGGTTCTAGCGCTCATCATTTGGGTGTACATCCTTGGAAAGTATACTGCTAAGTTATCCACAGCATTCAAAAGTTCTCTAAGTGATGGTTCCACAGGTGGATGATGTGGTGCTGGCTGATAGAGTACCTGTGTTTTCTTGGTTGTTATGCCAAAGTTAGCACAAACAGCTAAGAACTGATCTATACTTTGTTGCATCTCAGCTTCAGAGGCTGTATTGAGTGCACAATAATTTGAAAACAAAAAAAATCATGCATCAACACTCCTTCCACTTTTGTCTTGAATGTAGATGCTTAATAAATGTTTATTGACTGAAAATAATGCTTTAAATTATTAATTTCTGTTTTGAATTAATTAAAGTTAATGTTTTAAATAAAATGTTTTTGACACTTAATTTACATCAATTAATTAAATTGATTTTATTAACAATAAAATTAATGTGTTAAATTGAATTAAAATTGATGTTTTAAACAAGAAATGTTTATTGACTGATAATAAATATATCAACTGACATCTATTGTTGATGACTTTCTCAAGGAGTTTGACCAGGAAAGATAGAAGAGATATAAGAAAATAATTAATGGAGATAAAAGGATCAAATAAAATTTTTTTGAGGAGCAGAGAGACATAAGCATGTTTGTAGTGGTAGGGAAACAGCTAATATACAGAGAGAGAGATTGAAGATAGTGAGGTGAGGGAGTAAGGCTGACAAAGGGAGCAATCTGATGGAGAAGGGATGGAATGAGATCACATGTGCAGCTTCGGCAAGGAGAAGGGCCACCCCATTTGGGTGACAGGAAAGATAATGGCAGGAGGCATCTGGGTGATGTAAGATAGGGAGAGAAGAGGGAGGTGGTAGCTGAAGAGAGTTGAAGGAGGGAGAATAGCAGGAGATTTGAGGAAGGATAAGGTTTGGAAGAATTGCTTGCTATAGAAAATGGAATACTGAGTTGCTAAGGGAGATATAGTAGGATTGTCAAACAGCAGTAAGGGTCCAATTGAGATTATATAACGCAAATTTGTATTGAACCCCATAGGAATGGCTTCATGAGATTTTCTCTATTTACATTCAGCAGCACATATGTGAGAGTAATTGGGTAGAGGTCCAAATGATCCAAGACTGAAGCTTAGGCAGATAAGATCTACAGAATGGACTAGGCAATGTGTGATACAACTAGTGATACAAAGACAAAAGCTAAATATGTTGTCTATTATTAGCACCACAAATCATTGGGGTCTATGCATTGTGATGTCACTAGAGATTTCTTCCTCTAGGACATAGAGTTATCTAGTTGATGGATGATACAAGTTCTTTGTTTCCTCTCCTTCCTTTGGACTGTTGTGTTTGTTCTATTTACTTGGGAACCACTTACACAAACTGCTTGTAAGAATGCTAATATTAAAAACAAAACAAATGAAAAAACAAAAACCAAGTAATTGAAAAAGTAACCATAAAGGATAAAGCAGGATGTCCTTCTGGGCAGCCAGCAATAAATAGGTATGTTCACTGAGAGGTATCGGCTGGCAGGTCAGCCTGGGTGTCTGAGATGAAGTCAGAGGAATAATTTAATTCAGCAAGCACTTATTAAGAGCCTGTGATGTGCCAAGAGCTGTTTTAGGCATTGGGGATTCAGAGATTAAAAAAATGAATTCCCACTCTCAAAGACTTTTCATGTTATTGTAGAAGTTAGATCTTTAGCTTTGCTTTTCACCCTAGAATTTTTTTGGAGCCTTGTGAATAACCCTGTGGCTCAAGACACAGATTGAAAGTTGACCTCAGGGCTAATCTATAGCTTGGGGCCTTGAAGAACAAAAAATCTTTGGGAGAAGGAGAATAAAGGAATTCAGTTTTAGACTAGGCTATTTTAGGGAAGTTCAGATAAAGGGAGGCCAAAAGTTTCTCCTCTTATTTCCCTCAAACTGACCTGCCTATAGGCAGTTTCCATATTAGTCATGTTATAAAAGAAAACATAGAGAAAAAGAAAAAAGAAAGAAAAAAGTAAAAAATGGTCTTCGCTCTGCATTCAAATTCCAATGTTTCTCGCTCTGATGATAAATAGCAATTTTCACCATGAGTCCTTCAGAATTGTCTTAGATCATTGTATTACTGAGAACAGCTAACTCATTCACAGTTGATCAACATGCAATATTATTATTGTTCTCCTGGTTCTGTTCCATCACTTTGCATCAGTTCATAAAAGTCTTTCTAGGTTTTTCTGAAAGCATCCTGATCATCATTTCTTATAGCACAATAGTATTTCATCACAATCATAAACTACAAACATGTTTGTTGTTCGGTCATTTTTGGGTCATGTCCAAGTCTTCGTGACCTCATTTGGGATTTCTTTGGCAAAGATACTGGAGTGCTTTGCATTTTCCTTCTCCAACTCATTCTACAATTGAGGAAGCTGAGGCAAACAAAGTTAAATGCCTAGGGTCACAGAGGTAGTAGGTTTCTACAACAGATTTGAACTCAGTAAGATGAGTCTTTTTGATTTCAGATCCAGTGCTTTATCTACAAAGTTACCTAGATGTCCAACTTGTTTAGTCATTTACAGTTGATGGGCATCCTCTCAATTTCCAATTCTTTGACATCACAAAAAGATCTGCTATAAACATTTTTATACATATAGGTCCTTTTCCATTTTTTAAAATCTCTTTTGGATACCATGCCTACTAGCAATGTTGTTGGGTCAGGGGGTATGCACAGTTTTATAGCCCTTTGGGCATAGTTACAAATTCTCTTCAGAATGATTGAATCAGTTCACAGCTCCATCAACAGTGCATTAGTCTCCAATTTTCATCACCTTTTCTCCAACATTTATCATTTTCCTTTTATGTGGATGGTTACTTATTGGGGATGTAGATTAGGAATACTATCTGGGTCCATTTTAACCCAACTAGGTATGGAGTGGATAGAGCTCTGAACTTGGAGTCAGAAAATCTCAAGTTCAAATCTCAGCCTCAGATACAAGCTGTGTCAACTTGGATAAATCATTTTATCTCTGTGTGCCTCAGTTTCCTCATTTGTAAAATAGAGATAATAGCATCTATTTCCCTGGGTTGTCCTGAAGATTGAATAATAACATATTTGTAAATCACTTAGCACAATAATGTCTGGTGCATAGCAAATACCTAATGAATCCTTATTCTATTCCATTTTCTTTTCTGTGATCTGGGGGCAAATTATTAAACCACATGGGATCTCAGTTTTCTTCTCTGTAAAGTATTGAAGCAAAATTAAATGATCTCAATGACCCCATTCCTGCTTTAAATTCTAAGCTGGCAGGGAGATATTTACTTGTTCTATAAAGGAATAAATGAGAGACAGATAGATGGTGCAGTAGATAGAACACTGGTCCCTGAATCAGGAGGATCTGAGTTCAAATTTGGCCTCAGACACTAAATATTTACTAGCTGTTAAGACCCTGGGCACAATTATGAAGGAGAGGTCCAGACAAAGTGCTAAATAATAACAACAATAAATAATTCTAGGTAGTTTAAGGTTTGCAAAGAATTTTACAAATATCATCTCATTGAAGCCTCATGAGAAACCTTTGGAAGTAAGAGTTGTATAGATGAACAAGGAAACTGAGGCAGAGACTTGCCCAGGATTGCCCAGGATTTCTGAGTAAGAATTTGAAATCTCCATAGAAATAAGTTATTATTAAGGAATCCTCAAAGTCCTGTCAGAATTGTGAGAAGCTCAAGAGATAAACTCTTTGTCCAAATTAGGGCTTTGTTATTTATGTAAGTTTTTTGAGGGCAGGGATTATCTCACTTTATTTCTGTGGTCCTAGTGCCATGGTTCCAGAAAAATAGTAGGAATTTAATAAATGTTTCTTGATTGACTAATGTCTTCCTCTGAGCTCCAGCTTCTTTTTTTTTCCTTTTTGGATATTTTTCCTTTTTAAAAAATGTCCCTATTTAATAGTATTTTATTTATCAGTTAAATATAAAAATTGTTTTTAATATTCACTGATTAGACAATTTTGAGCTTCAATTTTTTTCCCTTCTCCTCCTCCTTTCTTAAGACAACAAGCAATGTGACATTTTTTATACAAATAAAGTTATATTAAACATATTTACACATGTCATGCTGTGAAAGAAGAATCAGAACAAAAGGAAAAGCCACTAGAAAGAAAAAAACAAAAAAGTGAAAATAGTATGCTTTGATCTGCATTCAGCCTCTACAATGCTTTCTCTGGTTAGCATTTTCCATTATTAATCTTTTGAAATAGTCTTAGATCATTGTATTGCCCCAATTTCTTAATGATGATGATGATAGCTAGAGTTTATAAAGTACTTTAAGGTCTACAATGTACTTTACAACTATCTCATTTTATCCTTACAATTACTCTGGAAAGCATATTCTGTTATTATCCCCATTTTATAGATAAGGATACTGACGCACACAGATGCTAAATGGTGTGTGGACAATCCTATAGCCAAGTAAACATCTAAATTCAGATTTGAATGCAGGTCTTCCAGACCTTAGGTTTAATGTTCTTTTCACTGAGCCATCTGGCTGCTTTCTTTATCTGTCCCTGTTCTATATACCTTATACAGATGTCATGTGGATTGACTGAGGTAATATGCCAATTGTTAGGTGTTAAGATTAAAAAGTTTGACTCTAATACCCTATTAACTCTCCTGATCTTGAAATGGATGTCTTCATCTCTCCTGTACTCCCCAACACTATTCTCTTCCTACAATATTGTTATTGTTGTTCATTAGTTTCAATTGTGTCTGACTCTTCATGATCCTATTTGGGGACTTCTTTTTTTTTTATTTAATAGCCTTTTATTTACAGGATATATACATGGGTAACTTTACAGCATTAACAATTGCCAAACCTCTTGTTCCAATTTTTCACCTCTTACCCCCCCCCACCCCCTCCCCTAGATGGCAGGATGACCAGTAGATGTTAAATATATTAAAATATAAATTAGATACACAATAAGTATACCTGACCAAAACGTTATTTTGCTGTACAAAAAGAATCAGACTCTGAAATATTGTACAATTAGCTTGTGAAGGAAATCAAAAATGCAGGTGGGCATAAATATAGGGATTGGGAATTCAATGTAATGGTTTTTAGTCATCTCCCAGAGTTCTTTTTCTGGGCATAGCTGGTTCAGTTCATTACTGCTCCATTGGAAATGATTTGGTTGATCTCGTTGCTGAGGATGGCCTGATCCATCAGAACTGGTCATCATATAGTATTGTTGTTGAAGTATATAATGATCTCCTGGTCCTGCTCATTTCACTCAGCATCAGTTCGTGTAAGTCTCTCCAGGCCTTTCTGAAATCATCCTGTTGGTCATTTCTTACAGAACAGTAATATTCCATAATATTCATATACCACAATTTATTCAGCCATTCTCCAACTGATGGACATCCATTCAGTTTCCAGTTTCTAGCCACTACAAAAAGGGCTGCCACAAACATTCGTGCACATACAGGTCCCTTTCCCTTCTTTATAATCTCTTTGGGATATAATCCCAGTAGTAACACTGCTGGATCAAAGGGTATGCACAGTTTGATAACTTTTTGAGCATAGTTCCAAACTACTCTCCAAAATGGTTGGATTCGTTCACAACTCCACCAACAATGCATCAATGTCCCAGTTTTCCCGCATCCCCTCCAACAATCATCATTATTTTTTCCTGTCATCTTAGCCAATCTGACAGGTGTGTAGTGGTATCTTAGAGTTGTCTTAATTTGCATTTCTCTGATTAATAATGACTTGGAGCATCTTTTCATATCTATTTGGGGACTTCTTGGCAAAGATGCTGGAGTAGTTTACTATTTCCTTCTCCAGTTCATTTTACAGATGAGGAAACTGAGGCAAACAGGAGTAAGTGACTTATCTGGGGCTACACAACTGAATTTGAACTCGGGTCTTCCTGACTCCAGGCTCAGCACTCTATCCACTGAGCCACCTAGTTGTGCATCTAGTTAATAGTTAATTCTGGATCTCTTTTCCTTTCCAATCTTTCCTTCAAGTCTGACCCATATGTAAAAATCTTTTTTGGCAAGGAATTTTTCTATGTTAGTTATTCATAAGATTGGAAACTCTTTTCATAGGTGGAAGAAATCTTAGAGACCATCTAGTCTAACCCTCTCATTTTACAGATAAGTAAACTGAGACCCAGAGGGGATAAGTGACTTGCACATGCAGTCAATCACAGTATCAGTAAAACTGGAAGGGAACCTAGAAGCCATTTCATTTTATTTTACCAGTCCTCTGGTTCTAAGACTGGTATACTTCCCACTGGACCATTATCCACTCCCACCCACTCTGCTTTTATAAACAAAGAAAATGAATCTCACAGAGGTAAATTGACTTATCCAAAGTTAGCTGAGTGGTAATTCTGTAATTTGAATTCACGTCCTCTGACTCAGTGTCCAGGGCTCTTTCCATACTGCCTGTCTGTTATTTTGGGCTAAACTTTTAATATCTCATATGGGAGTTCCTTTCCTTCTTTAAAAATGTTTTATTGATGTATTTTGTTTTTACATCACCATATTTTTCCACCAGCGTTCTCATCTTATCCCAGAAAGCTATCAAATATATATAATAAATAGTATTTTTAAAATTTTTAATTTTTTCATTAAATCTTTTTAATTTTCAAAAGATATACTTGGATAACTTTTCAACAATAACCCTTGCAAAAGCTTGTGTTCCAATTTCCTCCCTTCCCTTCATCCCCTCCCCAGATAGCAAGTAATCTAACATATGTTAAACATGGTAAAATATATGTTAAATGAAATATATGCTTACATATTTATACAATTATCTTGCTGCACAAGAAAAATAAAATCAAAAAGGAAAAACAAATGAGAAAGAAAATAAAATGCAAGCAAACAACAACAAAAAGAGTGAGAATGCTATGTTGTGATCCACCCTCACTTCTCACAGTTCTCTGATCTGGGTCTGAGACTGGGATCTGAGCTGTGCTGCTCTGGTATTGCTTGCACCAGCAATAGACTCCTGCTCTGATATCACAGACTTTTTCTGCTGACCTTTTAAGTTGCCTTCAGCTTGAAAATGTTCTGCTCCATACTTTGGGATGTTCTGATGCTCTAAAAATTTGTTCGAAGTCATTATTTAATTTGAAGTGGTTTTAGGGGAGAGATTGGGTGAGATCCTGCCTTTACTTCTCCATCTTTGCTCCACCTCTCTCTGGGTGTAGATGGCTCTCTTCATCACAAGATTATTGGAACTGGTCTGAATTATCTCATTGTTGAAAAGAGCTATGTTCATTAGAAATGATCATCATATAATCTTGTTATTGCCATGTATAGTGATCTCCTGGTTCTGCTTATTTCACTTAGTATTAGTTCATATAAATCTCTCTAGGACCTTCTGAAATCAGCCTGCTGACTTTCTTATAGAACAATAATATTTCATAACATTTACATAACACAATTTATTCAGCCATTCTCCAACTGATGGGCATCCACTCAGTTTCCAGTTTTGCCACTACAAAAAGGGCTGCCACAAACATTTTTGCACATACAGGTCCCTTTCCCTTCTTTAAGATCTCCTTGGGATATAAGCCTAGTAGAAACACTGCTGGATCAAAGGGTATGCACAGTTTGATAACTTTTTGAGCATAGTTCCAAATCACTCTCCAGAATGGTTGGATCACTTCACAACTCAACCAACAATATATTAGGGTCCAACTTTTCCCACATTCTCTCCAACATTTGTCATTAACTTTTCCTGTCATCTTAGCCAATCTGACAGGTGTGTAAGTGATACCTCAGAGTTGTCTTAATTTGGATTTCTCTGATCAATAGTGAGTTAGAGCACCTTTTCATATGACTAGAAATGGTTTTAATTTCTTCATTTGAAAATTGTCTGTTCATATCCTGTTATGGGCCAGAACTTGAAACAAGGTGATCACTCACTGGAATTGATAGAAACAATGCTTAAGTTTACACCTTTGAGAGTTCACACATTAGCTCACACATTAGAATTCATAAGTTTGGGAGATTCACAAGTCAGAAAACCACAATCCCACTCTCTCAGAGGAGGAGTCAACCTTTGGGTTCACACCTTTAAGAGATCATATATAAGGAGCTCCTGGAGTCAGTTGGGGGAGTAGAACCAAGATTCAGAGAGAACTGGAGGCTAAAGCTAGCAGACAAGCTGCAAAAGCTCTTGGAACCAAGGAGGGAGATAGAACTCTAAGAAAACTAACTGGGCTATTTTGGAAGAGACAATAAAGAACTGTTTTAACATCTGGCTGCATTTGAGGTGATTATTACTTGGAACTGAAACTAAGGCTGCCTTCAGAAAACCTCCCCAAGAAGCCTGCTCCCAGAGAACCATCATATTTTAGAAAAGAACACCACAATATCCTTTGACCATTTGTCAATTGGAGAATGACTTGAACTCATAAATTTGAGTCAATTCTCTATATATTTCAGAAATGAAGCCTTATTAGAATCTTTGAATGTAAAAATGTTTTCCCAGTTTATTGCTTCTCTTTTAATTTTGTCTGCATTATTTTTGTTTGTACAAAATCTTTTAAACTTAATATAATCAAAATTATCTATTTTTTTGTTCAATAATGACTTCTAGTTCTTCTTTGGCCACAAATTTCTTCCTTCTCCACAGATCTAAGAGGTAAATATACTGTGTTCTTCTAATTAACAAACAGTATTTTTCAAAGAGAAGAAGAAAAAAAAGGAGAAGGAGGACAAGGAGGAGAAGGAGAAGGAGGACAAGGAGGAGAAGGAGAAGAAGGAAAAGGAGGACAAGGAGAAAAAGGAGGAGAACATGGAGAAGGAGAAGAAGGAGATGGAGAAGGAGGAAGAGAAGGAAGAGAAGAAGGAGAAGAGGGAGAAGAAAAGAAAAAAAGGAGGAAAAAGAAACAAGGGAAGGAAGGAAGGAAGAAATATAAGAGAAAAAAAAATCAGTGGCATGTTGGTGGTGCAGGGGAATGGACTGCTGGACTTGGAATCAGGAAGACTCATCTTGTGAGTTCTAATCCAGCTTGTCACTGCCTAGCTATCTAACTTTGGACAAGTCATTTAACCTTTGGTAGCCTGACAAAAATGGATTTGCTGGAGGAGGCAATGGCAACCACTCCAGTATCTTTGCCAAGAAAACCCCAAAGTGGGTCACAAAGAATTGGACACAACTAAAATGATCAAAAAGCTACAAAACTTTCATAAAAACTTGGATTTTAGAGTTGGGACTTAAGAAACCATCTAGTTCAAGTCATATCTGTAAAGGAATCCCTACCATTACATCGCTCAAGTGCTCATCCAGCCATCTCAGCTCTAATTTAAGATACCAAGCAGAGAGAATCCTTCCAAACCAGTCACCTTTGAAGATCTCCACTGAAGGGTATATTATTTCCACCCAAGGTGGTCTATTCCAATTTTGGATAGCTGCCATTGTTAGGAATTTCCCTATTCTTAACATTGAGCTCAAACTTGCCTTTTCAAAGCTTTAGCTTGTCGATCCTAGTTATGCCTTCTGGGAACAAGAAGAATTAGCTGAATTATTTTTCTTTGTGACAACCTTTCAAATACTTGAACAGAGACATTTCCCCGTAAGTCTTCAGTCTAATTATCTTCCATTCCTTTCACCAATCCCCATATGACACAGATTCAAGGCCTTTCATCATTCTGGTCAGTGTCCTATGGATGCTCTCCAATTTGTCAATGTCCTTATGGTACCCAGAACTCAACCCCAGTCTACAGATGAGGACTTAGAAGGCAGAATATAGTCGAACTATCACTTACATAATATCTGAGAGCCATAACTATTAACACAGCCCAATATCATATTTGTTTTCTTGATGGCTACATCACATTGCTGAGTTATGTTGTGTTTGTAGTCCACTAAGTTCCTCAGAAGTTCAGATAAATTTCTGTTTAAGCATGCTTCTATCCATCTTACACTTGTGAAATTCATTTTTAAAGTTCCAAATATGACTTTTTATTCATTCCTATTGAATTTCAGGTAGATTGCTCAGTGAATAGAGCACCAGATTTGGGGTCAGGAAGACCTGAGTTCAAATCTGGCCTCAGATACTTACCAGCTACGTAGTGCTGGGGACACCACTTAACTTTGCTGTTTCAGTTTCCTTATTTGTAAAATGGGATGGAAAAAGAAATGGCAAATGATTCTAGTTATTTTGCCAAGAAAACCCCAAATAAGGTCGTGAAGAGGACAGAACTGAAATGACAAGACAACAACAAAAACATCAACAACACTGAATTTCAGCTTATTAGTTAAATTCAGTCTGTCAAAGTTTTCTGGATCCTGACCCTGACATTCAGAGCATTATTTATTCTTCTCAGCTTTGTGTCATCTGCAAATTTAACAAGTGTGTTCTCTATAGCTTTATCCTAGTCATCGATCATCTTTGTTCCTTTTCGTAATGCTTATTTTTATAAAACATGTTTTTCAGTCCCTTCTAGTCACCATCTTTTGCCCAACTCAGGAGTGTCAATATTTGTCTCAAAATGTGGCATCTAATATGGTTAATGTTGTCTGATCACTGCCGGAGTCTCATCTCTGCTGCTTCGGATTTTCTGACATCATTTCCCCTTTTCAGCTCTCATTTAACAACTAAAATATTTCCTAGACCATTTTATGGGGCAGATCGCCTCCTCCTCCAGGCAAATCAGAAACTGATGGAGCAGAGTCACAGGTGACAAGAGGAACATTTAAAAATAGCAAAACAGAGCTGAGGCTGATGAGACCAGTCATGGCTGTGGGTAGCAGCCCAGAGATTTGTCCATCTTGGTTCATCATCCCCATGATGATGAGAATAGCAGAAATAATGGCAGTGTCTCTTTGGCAGGAAGATACTAAGCAGAAAGAATCCTTTCAAACCAGTCCCAGAGGGTGTTCAGTGCTGTGTGTGCATGATATGTTTAGACTTATGCTGGGCCCTGGGGGAGACAAAGATGATTATAGACCCATCCCTGCCCTTGAGCAGCTCAGAAGATAGTGGGTGGGGGATACACCCTCTATACAAATATATATAATACAATTTAGAAAAGGAAAGCTGATGAGCGTGGGAATGATGGTGGTGGGGCTGGGGAAGATTGGCAGGATGCCAAAAAATAGAAAGCCCTTGGAATAGTCCAGGTGATGAGTTGGGCAGAAGGCCAAAGGGAGGAAGGAAGCCCCCTCCCCCAAGAGTAATTAGGGGCTGTTACTCAACCTTTTCAATGTTTAATATCCTGGAGTGAGCTGTACCATTTATCACATCAGCCACATGTTTTCAATTTCCACCTGAATTAATCCTTGGTGGAGTAGAGGGATTTCTTCCTAATTCACTTGAAAGTTGAGGATTAAGTAATAGATCTTATTCTTCTGTCTTCCTTTCTTCTTTACTCTCTTTTGTTTTTTCTTCCCCTTTCCCTCTCTTTGTCTCTGTCTCTCTTTTCTATCCTCTTTCCATTTATCTTTCTTTTTTTTCCCTCTTCTTTCTGCCATTTTTGGCTCTTTTCCTTTCTTTTGTTCTGATTGAGCCTCTGTCTTTTGGTTGTCATTTTTTCTTTTCTTCTTTCTCCCTCCTCTCCCAAGATCCTTTCCCTCTCTTCCTATCTTTTCTTTTTCCTTTACCTCCTTTCCCTTTCTTCATTTAGTCTTCTCTTTCCTCTCCTTACGTTTCTACCTCCTAATCTCTCTTCTTTTTTCTCTTCTCTCTCTCTTTTTATTTTTATCTTGTTACGCTTTCTCTCTTTCTTATACCTCTTTCCTCTCCCTTTCAATTCTCTCTTCTCTTTTCCCCCTTCTTTTCTTTCTGTATTTATCTCTTGTAGTTACTTTCCCCCTCCCATCTGTCTGCCTACCTCTCCACTCCTTGCTTCTTGTTGTTTGCCTCCCATATCTCCCCTGTTTTCTCTCGTACTCTCCTTTCTTTTCAGTGCCTTTCCCTCTACGTGCCCTTCCTCTCCTGTATATATTTCTATAAAATATGTAGCAACCAAGATACATAATATCACAATCTGTTATTTGGTATAGTCCTGAGCAACTTATTCCTGTTCTCCTGTGATTCTCTAATCTTTGAGGATCTCATTTATTTGCTATTATATTCTACAACAGTGATAAGGGAAGTAATAAATTTGAGGGCATGTATTCCTTTGGGGAGATATTCCAGGGTATCTCTCAACCTTGTACTTTCCCTGAGCTCAGTTGGCTCAGTATCTTTCTGGAAGGACAAACAGATGAACTTCCTTCAATGATAATTGCCAACATTTTAGTGAGAAATCACACTGGAGGAAGATCAATATCTTCTTCCAGAGAGGGAAGGTGGAGCTGAACTCCTA
Organism: Sarcophilus harrisii; assembly: GCF_902635505.1. Lineage (NCBI taxonomy): Eukaryota > Metazoa > Chordata > Mammalia > Dasyuromorphia > Dasyuridae > Sarcophilus > Sarcophilus harrisii. The sequence continues at coordinate 676,256,013 of NC_045426.1, forward strand.
ATCTATTATAGAGCTTCTTAAACTTTTTCTACTCACAATCCCTTTTGTTCCCTGAGAAATTTTTATGTGGCTCCAGGTGTCTGTCTGTCTGTCTGTCTGTCTCTCTCTTTCTCTCTCTGTCTCTCTCTCTCTCTCTCTGTCTCTCTCTCTCTGTCTCTCTCTCTCTCTCTGTCTCTCTCTCTCTGTCTCTGTCTCTCTCTCTGTCTCTCTCTCTGTCTCTTCCTCTCTGTCCCTCTGTCTCTCTTTCTGTCTCTCTCTCTGTCTGTCTCTCTGTTTCTCTCTCTCTCTCTCTCTCTCTCTCTCTCTCTCTCTCTCTCTCTCTCTCTCTCTCTCTCTCTCTCTCTCTCTCTCTCTCTATTGAGCTGTGTCTAGAGCCTTTGTGTCTTGTCTTCTATTTCTAAGTGTGTTCTGATCTGCTACCACTCTCTCCTAAGTACACCAAATACATACACCAAATTTTCTTTTCTCTTTACAAATCCAGGGCCTGGTAGGGATAGATCATAGTTTGCTCTTCTGAGTATTTGGTTGCATCTTTCCAACTTAGCTTCTTGACTGGCTTAAAATGTTTCTTTGGGCTGGGATGGGGGAGAGAGAGTGATAACAGCCCTGTGATTTTCTTTTTGGGTTGAAGTGCAACATCTATAGTGCCAGTGGACATCACCATCCGAATAGATCTTTCACCACTGCCTACATTTTTTGCAAGAAAATGAAATCATTCCTCTGCTCTGACTGAATATTCCCCTGTGTACCTGCCCTGCCTCTTCTTGGCCATAGTATCACAATGAGTTAACAAACAGCACAGGCATGTATGCAACAGGAAAGATTTTCCACCCCAGTAGCCAAGTTTATATGAAAGAGACCTTAAACTTGTTCAGGATGGCCCAAGAGAGTAGAGCTGGGAACAATGGGTAAAAGTCACAAACACGCAGATTTTTGAGAAAGAATTTAATAACAGCAACAACAACAACATCAAAGCTAACACACACACACACACACACACACACACACACACACACATATATATATATATATAAATACAAAATGACTTAAGATTTGCAAAAGGACTTTATATAAATTACCTTATTTGATCCTCACAACAAATTTGGGAGGTAAGTGTTATTATTATCCACATTTCACAGGTGAAGAAACTGAGACTGAAAATAATTAAGTAATTTGTCTAGGATTACACAGATAAGCAGGATTCAAACTCGCATCTTCTTTTCTCCAGGACCATCTTTCTTTCTATGACATCTGACTGCCTCTGCTATTTCCTATTTGTGTGACAGTGGTCCTTTCTGTACTCCTCAGTTTTTTTTTTTTTTTTTGGAATAAAGAGTTTGGACTAAATAGTTTTTAAGGACTTTTTTTAAACTCCAAGTTCTATTCTCCAACATCCTGTAGACTATAAGCACTCAGAGGACAGATAACTTGCCTAGGATCACATAGCTAAGTAGGATTCAAACTCCCATTTTCTTTCTCTCCAGGACCATGTCTCTATCTATTTTGACATCTGGCTACCTCTACTATTTACTGTTTGTGTGACAATGGTCCTTTCTCTGATCCTCAGTTTCTTTTTTGATGTAATAAAGTTGAACTAGATGATATTTAAAATCTCTTTTAACTCTAAATTCTATTCCCCAACATCCCATAGGCTATAAGTGCCCAGAGGGCAGGGATCGCTCATTTTTGTTTTTCTAGCCATATTGCTTGAACCTACTTCTGTAAGCATTTAATAAATATTTCCTATAATTAGAACATGAACCTAAAATTAAAACTTGCTTGAAGAGCTTCTCGTCACTGGATGTGATCAAGCAGAGAATGAATGGTTCCCCTAAATGGCAGCTCCATGAATGTAATAGACACTGTGCTTGGAATAAGAAATACTCATTTTCCTAAGTTCAAATCCAGCCTCAAATACTTACTGTATGTGACTCTGGGCAAGTCATTTCATTTTCTTTGCCTCAGTTTCCTCATCTGTCAAATGAATTAGAGAAGGAAATCATAAACCACTCTAGTCTCTCTGCCAAGAAAACCCCAAATGGGGTCATGGAGAGTTGGACATAACTGAATAATAACAGAGCAGCAATGAGGTGGTGAGTTTACCACATCACAAAATATCAGAGTCCAAAAGGACCCTGGTCATTTATCTAGTCTAACATATCTGTATAGAAATATTCTCTACAACATACTTGACAAGCCATTGCTTGAAGGCTACTAACTGTTCTAGAAGACTTCCAGTAAGAGTACTTGTTGAAGTAGATAAACATCTAGAACCCATTTGAGTTCCAGTGGGGGAGGAGGGAAGGAAGACCACTGGAGGTAGTCCACTCTAATTCTTCCTATTCTATTCCATTCCAATCTAATCCAATCAAGCCCAGTTCAAGTCAATCCAACCTGATCCAATAAGCATCTATTAAGTATCTACTATGGCCCAGGTTCAGATATTGCAAAAACTAGATGAAAAAATTTCTGCCCTTAAAAACTCCCATTGAACTGAAGAGATGTAATGTGTAAAGTAGAAAATCATATACTAATGTGAGAATTCTCACAACCAGAGAGCATTAAGAAGAGCTTCCTGAAAGAGCTACTGCATGATCTGAATTTTGACAGAAACTGAGGATCTTAAGGGGTAGAAGTATTATCTTTGCTGATTGGGGGATGATCTTTGCATAGACAATAAGGCATAGGGAACAGCAGATGGAACAATATGAGCAAAATATAGGATTGTGAAGGGGTGTATATAATATGAAATCAGATTGGAAAGATAGGTTGGAGTCATAATAGAAAATCTTCAAATGCATTTGTCTTTTATCCTATAGGCAATAAGGAGTGCAGAAAGGTTGTTGAACAGGTTACATTTGTATCAGATCTACATTTTTGGACAGCTTTAATTATTGGGAAATTCCCTTCTCCTTCCACCTTTGAAATCAAGCCTAAGTCTTCCTTACTGCAACTTTTACCTGTTCCAAGTTCTGTCCCCTTCAGTGAAACAGAAGTTATATAACCATAACATCACGAGTTAGAGAAACATAATTCTAGATATTATTCTAGAATAAAACTTCTAGACATTTTTAGAATTTTATCTAATTCTAGAATTTCATAATTCTAGAAATTATGAAAAGGATCATAGAGGTCATTTAGTTCAACTGTTCTCTTTATAGAGAGCTATTGATTTTTCTAGGGTAGCTAGGTGGTTCAATGGATAGAGTGCCAGCCCTGGAGTCAGGAAGACTCATCTCTCTGAGTTCAAATATGGCCTCAGACACTTACTAGCTGTGTGACCCGAGCCCTAACACTCACTCCTGTTTGCCTGAGTTTCCTTATCTATAAAGTGAGCTGGAGAAGGAAATGGCAAACCACTCCAGTGTCTGTTTCTTGAAACAGACCCAAATGGGTCAATGAGACCATTGAAAAAAATGACTGAACTGAATTCATTCTTCTCTAAAACTAAAGACCTAGATGTACCTTTCAGGTCTGAGGTTCTGTCCTTCTGTAAGTGTATATCCTCTGACTACATCTTCATAGAGAAAATATTCTACTCTCTCAGTACCAGTAATGTTTAATGTCTAACTCTCATATTAAACTGGAACATGGTTTGAGTAGCATCCCAGATGAGAATGAGTTCAGAGCAGGAAGGAGCTGACCCCATCTCCCATAGCCTCCGACCCATAACTTCCAAATGTCGCATTGTGGTCTCATCTCAATCTGCCAGCTAATTATGGGTGAGAGCTTTTCCCTAGCCTCTCTGCGTCTCTACCATCGATTCCTGGGGCTTGGCGGATTTATGCCTCCCCATTCTTCACTTGATGATCTATTAAAATAGACAGGCAGATAAACCATGATAAAAAACAATTACATTGGAGTTAAGTTGTTGTTCTAATCTCTGCTTTTTCCATGGTGTTGGAGTCTGATTACCCTACAGGGGTGGGACTCTCACCCCCCCCCCCCTTTAATACAATTTATGCCTTAATTAAATTAGAAAGCGTATTGTAATAAGAGTGTTGGGGAAGGAAAAATGTATCACCAGGGAAGGAAAAATAATCTGTGGGCAGCTCTCGCTCACAGCAGGGTCCTGGTAGAAATAAAAAACAAAGCAAAAAAGCAGCATTAGAAAGAGCACCCTACTGGGATGGCAGCTGAAAATTAAGCCTAATCAACAGCCCACCACTCTTTATTCCCTTGTGGAAATCTGTATTTAAATAGAAGGAGTGACATATTCGGACACCGTCATTCCATCCCAGAGTCCTATTGCAGTTTTGGTCGGTGAATGGAAGTCCCTGTCTGTTAAGCAGGGCTCATGTCAGCATTGCAGGCAGAATGGATGGATGGATTCTAAAGAACTGTGGTTTAGGAGACAGGAGATCTAGTCTTTCCTGGCTAATTTTTGCAGAGGTGACCTTGGAAAGATGACTTGCTTCTCTGTGCTTCAGATTGATCATTGGGGGAAAGGAAAATAGCATTAGCACAGAATCATGGAATCATGGAATGTCTGAACTGGATGAATTGTAGGAAAAAGGGACTTCAAAACTATCTAGTCTGATCACCCACATTTTATAAATAAGGAAACTGAGGCCCAGGGAAGTTTGTAGGATTATATAAAAGTCATAAACCAGGAATTGGTAAGGACCATAAATCAAAAGACTTCTACTCTAGTCTCCTTCATTTTAAAGATGGGGAAACTGAGTTTAGAGTGTTCAAAGGATCAGATAAAGATCATAGTCTTGAGTCAGAAGGGACTGGGATAAATTGGAAATAATTTTAGAGGGAATGTATGAATATGAAGGAGGAGGATGAAGAACTTCTTGAAGAAGATGGGGTTTTTGTAAGGATCTGAAGAAGTCAGGAAAGTCAGAAGATAGAGATAAAGAGGGAAAAGCCTTCCAAGCATGGAGATGTGTGAATGGACAGATGGGAGCATCATGAGTGAGGAACAACAAAGAGATCATTACACATTGTATAATTCTTTAAGGTTAGCAAAGTAGAACTATTATCTCATTTAATCTTCATAACAACCTTGTGAGGTAGATGCTGTTATTATTCCCACTTTACAAAGGGGAAACTGAGGTAGACAGAGCTTAAATGACTTTTTCAGAATCACTCAGCTACTAGGTATCTGGGTAGGATTTGAATTAAGGTCTTCCTTACTCCAGGTCCAGTGCTCTGTCCAGGTCCAGTGAGATCACTCAGCTGCCTCCAGGTCTAGGTTACTTAGGGGCTTTGACTACTGATAACAATGTGGTTTTGGTGACTTCTCTACCCTGAAGTCTGATACCCAGGCATGCACCAAGCCCTCTGGGGGACCCCAGGGTCACCTCTAACACTACCAGGTTGCTAGACTTTTGTCTTTCTGTTTCAGTGCATCCCAACACAGCTGTGAACACATCTGCTCCCCTTGGGTCTCACAGGTTTTCTATATTAGTAGGAGGATGCTGTTTTATGGAGTATTTCCCAGGGTTCGGATATGGAAGAAATCTTTCCTCCAATTGGCCTGCTTTGTTTTGAGTATTTTCTCAGCTGTCCTGTAATTTGAGGTTTTGGGTGTCCCTTCTCCAGCAAGCCTCTGGGGCCCTCAGTGGATCAATCATTTTCTTTGAGACCTGGAATCACAACCTGCCTTTTCCACATTTACTTTTGGGTCCCTTCCATGGTGCTACTTAATGTTGACAGGCTAAACCCTTCTTTGCCTCCCTTTAGGCACAGTTGGCTCTCTACCCGCTTCCTGGCTTCCCAGGTGTCTTGAATGGAATTTGGTTTTGTTTTTTTTGGGAAGGAGATTTTTTTTCTCACCTTGCCTAAAGAAAGGGACCAACAGGAACCCTTCAAGCAGAACTTGGCCTGGGATAAGTGAGACATTTTCTCCAGCTGGAGGGGTTTATTTAGCCTGGGGGGGGCACCAGCTGGAGGCTAGAGATCTCATCCAGAAGGTTCCAGTCTATATCCTGTGTCTGCTTCTGCTGGTGCACCCATGTCCCCATTAATCTGGTAGTCATTAAGATGTGACTCTGGGGACCCTAGTGGAAGTTAGTTCAAAGTTGTGGGATAGGTTCCAAATGATGTCATTGCCTGCCTCCCTCCCCACAGAGACAAATGTGTGTGTGCATGCATGTGTGTACGTGAATGACTGTTTGCTAGGTACTTGGATAAGCTTCTAAAATTGTTCCTTTCTATGGGGAGGTGGGAATGAAACTTGGAGAGAAAAAAATGAGATGTAAAAAATGGGTGGGTGAAAGGCAGAGAAAAGTGAAATAGGCAGCATTGGTCTTGGGTTTAAATCTTGTGTCGGACATCGGCTGTTTGATCATAGACAAAATCACTTAACCTCTGAGCCTTGGTTTCCTCTTCTGTAAAATGGAGATGATTCTGTCCTCAGCATTAATCTCACTAGGTTGTTGTGAGGTTTAAATGAGATAATCTATATAAAGGGCCTGATAAACTTTAAAATGAGATAAAAATGTGAGCTACCATATTTCACAAGCCTACCTGGTGGAGACCAGCGCAGGATTTGTGTAGTGGTGCTACAGTGGGGCTAATTCCTTTCTAGTTCTGTCCTGTAAACACTGGCACACTGGAGTAGAATCATCAATTCAGAGTTTTAGGGGCCACTTCAATAATTCAACCACTTCCTTTTATAGATAAGGAAACTGGGGCCTAGAGCAATTAAATAGCTTTACTTGGCAGAAAGTGGAAGAGCTGAGGTTTGTACCTAGAAGAAAGCTAGGTGACATGATGGTTTAGTCTTGGAGTCAAAAAAATCTGAATACAAATTTGGTCTCAGATGCATTTTAGCTGTAGGATCCTGCCCAAGTCACTTCACTTCTGTCTGCCTCAGTTTCATTAGTTATAAATAACTGTAAGCTCTTCTCAGGATTATTGGGATGATCAGATGAGATATTTATAAAGTGCCCAATATAGACTAAGAGCTAGAAAATGTTTTTCTCCCCATCTTTTCATCTCCCTTATGATGCCAAATGGAAACCGAAGGTGAGGGGAATGAAAGCCAGGTCATTTAAGTATCGTATAGAAACTGAGGATGTTTAGCTCGGAGGAAGAAAAGACTTTCAGGACAGAGAACATGGCAACATTCTTCAAATATCTGAAGGGTTGTCATGGAAAAAAGTAATTAAATTTGTCTGGCTTAGCCCCAGAGGACAGAACTAGGACCAATCAATCAATTATTAATTGTTAAGTACCTGCAATGTGTTCAGTCTTGTGTTAGGCATTGGGGATACAGAAACAAAAAGAAAACAGTCCTTTCCCTCAAGAGTTTACATTCTATTGGGAAGAATGGAAATCCACATATTTTTGTTATTGTTCAGTTGTTTCAGTTCTATGAATTTTTTGTGTGACCCCATTTGGGCTTTTTTTTTTTTTGGCAGGGATACTATAGTGATTTGCCATTTCCTTCTCTGACTCACTTTACAAAAGAAGAGACTGAGCCATACAAGGTGAAATAAATTGCCAAGGCTGGGGATAGGCTGGAAGCTGATCTGGCAGTTTGGGGGATACTTTCTCTCAAATATCTTGGGCTTAGAATCTTGGATCATTTCCATAATTGTTTGAGAGGAGACTGTGACCAAATTGGTGGGGATGTTTCCACTTGCTTGGCTCATGCTGCTTTCTGTCTGTCCCTCAGGCTTTCCGGTACTTGCCATGAATGGAAATAACAATAATTGACACAGCTAGTGTGTCAAAATTTATAAAGCATTTATATTTCTCATTTGATCCTTGTATTAAGCAAATATTATTGGTTCAATTAAGGGGCTAATAATGGATTAGTCATTCAATAAACATTTAAAGAATTCAGTTGTGTCTCATTCTTTGTGACTTCATTTCAAGAAATCCCATTTCTTGGCAAAAATACTAGAGTGGTTTGCCATTTCCTTCTGCAGATGGGGAAACTGAGGTAAACAGCAATCAGGTGACTTGAACAGGGTCACACAACTAGTAAGTGACTTAGGCCAGATTTGAACTCAGGAAGATAAATCCTTTTGACTTGAGGTCTGATACTCTATCCACTGTACCACTTAACTGCCCTAATTTTAAGTGCTTAGTATATATCAGATATTCTCTGTTCTCATGGAGCTTATATTTTATTGCTCTATCCTTATCTCAAGAAAGGGGAGTCAGTTTGTGAGACCAGTAACCTTGTTTAAATGTTATTTCCAGACCATGGATGGTTCACTGTCAGACCAAGCACATGGTCTAGATCATATTTCCCCATGCTTCTTTGCAGAAATGTGATAATGGATCAGAGGTCGGGCTTTATGAACAGACATTACAAAGTACTTCAGTAGATGAAGTCAGCACCAACCTCACCTGCTCTCTGTGTCATGAATCTCTCAAGTATCAAGAACCTCTGAGGGTTGATATAGTAGAGAAGCCAGCTGGTCATTATCCTCTCACCAGCAGTTAGATGGTGACTTAGGGACTATCTTCTAGCAATGGGCTCCATATGCCTTTCTTCCTCTGTCTCGCTTTGGGAAAGAGGAAATGAGTCAGTGGGTAGATCATTGATCTCCAAGCTAGGAAGACCCGAGTTCCCTGAGTACTATTTCTGACATGTACTTTGTGACACTGAACAAATAATTTAGCCTGTAAATCGCAGAGAGATATAAATCTGCACTGACTAGTGTCTTTATCTGGGACTTCCCTGTGCCAGTGAAATTACAAATCCACTTCTGATCTCTTTGGGGAGAAGGTGTCATGTAGAAGAAGAATTTGAGGTAACACAGTGGATAACACATTAGATCTGGAGGCAGAAAGACTCATCTTCATGAGTTCAAATCTAGCCTCAAATACTTAACAGTGTGATCCTGGGCAAGTCACTTAACTCTATGCCTCAGTTTTCTCATCTGTAAAATGAGCTGGAGAAGGAAATGACAAACCACTCCAGTGTCTCTGCCAAGAAACTGGCTCGGGGTCATAAAGAGCCAGAAAAGACTGAAATATTACGGAACAATAACACTGCAATGGAAAGAATGCTGGCTGGCTTTGGATTTAGGGGACCTGAGTTCAAATTCTTCTACCACTTGGGACTTGTATGAACTTGGGCAAATTATTAGAACAGATGTGTGTAATGGGCCAGAACTCTGGAGAAAGGTGTTAACTTAGTGAAATTGATAAGACAATTGATAAGACAATGGTTATCTAGTTTAGCATAGTGATTAATAGTTCTCTAGTTCAGTATGATAGATGTAATCTTCTAACAAATAATGGTTCCTTTGTGATATAATGATTAGTTTATACTCAGTATGATGAATTGATTTAATTGTAATAATGTATATAAACTGGAAACAAACTCAGCCACAAAGAGGAAGAAGACCAGCCTCATGGTGGCTCTCCTGCCTTCATCACTTCTCCCCTAGGACCAAGGACCTGGGCTGGCCCCAAGATCCTCCAGAGAGCTAGTCTGGACACTATATTTTAATCCACCCTGATGTGGGGGCTCTAGAAAGCAATGGTACATATTGTCACCCCAACTTGGGGGCTCTAGAAAGCAGGACATTACACTGAGATGTGCAGACTGCTGACTGACTGATTGGCTGAGACTGCTGAAGCAGACTGGGAGATTGAAGGAGACAATAAAGACTTTGGACTTTATCCCTGATTATTCTTATGGTGATTATTCTGCTGAGACCAAGGCTGATTCGAAGGCCCTCCAGAAAGCTAACCAGAACATTACAGGTGTGAGTCTCAGTGTGAGTCTCTCACCTTTTCAGAAATCCAGCAATCTTTTATTAAGCCTAGTACAGAAGGAAAGCAGCTGGAAGGGATCTCAGAGGCAGCCAAGGTCAACCTTCTTCCCGTTTTATAAATGAGGAAACTGAAGCCCAAAGAGGTTAAAGGACTTTAACTCATGATCATACAGCTTGTAAGTGCCTAAAGTAGGGTTAGAACCCATATTTTCTTGACCCAATCTATTGCTTATGATTATAAGACTTACTTTGCTTGGCCCCAAAGAGCAGGGGGAAGCAGGGGAAGCTACAGCAGATATAGAGATTTCAGACAGACATTTAAGATGTCCTTTCTAGCAAACAGATCTATCCAGAAAGTGAATGGCCATCTTGGAAAGTAGAACACCCTCCCTAGAGATTTTTGAGTAGTAAATGGATGACCACTTGTCAAGGCTATTATATATTCATGCCCATGGTCTCATAGTTAACATATGCCAGAGTTTGGACCTCTTGATTAGAACACATGTGGTTTACCCCCCATGCTGTCCTAGGTATAGGACTCGGCTTTGGAGATAAAGAGCATTTTCTTCCTTTGTATTCCTGTTCTGCTTTTATTTTTCTGTCTCTAGCCTATTCTCCACCCAATATCCTTTCCTGTCTCCTGACAAATTCATTTTCTCACTCTTTTCGGTGTTTATTGTCTTAAAAGAAGCTAGTTTTTGGAGGGTAGAGCCAAGTCATTCCCCAGCTGATAAATGTTCAAATGATATGAACAGGCTGTTTGCAGATCAAGAAACCAAAGTTATCTCTAGTCATATGGAAAAAAATGCTCTGAATCACTACTTGTTAGAGGAATATGAACTAAAACAACTCTGAGGTTTTACCTCACATTTATTAGATTGGCTAATATGACAGAAAAAGAAAATAGTAAATGTTGGAGATGTGGGAAAATTGGGACATCAATGCATTGTTAGTGGAATTGTGAACAGATTTAACTGTTCTAAAGAGCAATTTGGCACTTTGTCCAAAGGGCTATAAAATTGTATATGCTCTTTGACCCAGCCATACACAGTATACTCAGTCTATATCCAAAAAGATTTTTTTTTAAAAAGGTTCTATATATACAAAAATATTTTTTTTTTGGTGACAAAGGACTGAAAATTGAGGATTTGCCCATCAATTGGGAAATGTCTGAAAAAGTTGTGTTGTATCATTGTGATAGAATACTATTGTACTATAAGAAATGATGAACAGGATGCTTTTAGAAAAACTTGGAAAGACTTACATACACTGATGCACAATGAAGTGAGTATACACAGTAACAGTAATAATATTGTACAATGATCAACAGTGAATGACTTGGTTATTTTCAGCAATATAATAACTCAAGACAAATCTGAAGGACTCACGATGAAAAATGCTGTCTTATGCAGAGAGAGAACTGATAGAGTCTGAATACAGATCAAAACATTTTTAAAAAACATTTTAACTTATTTTTTCTTGGTGGCTTTTTTGGGTCCATTTTCTTTCACAACATGTCTAATATAGAAACCTGTTTTGCATGACTGCATCTGTATAACCTATATCAAATTGCTTGCCTTTGCAGTGAGGAGGAAGGAGAGAGAATTTGTAACTCAAAATTAAAAAAAAAACAAATGTAAAAATTGTTTTCATGTGTAATTGGAAAAAAATAAAATATTAAATACTTTATAAAATTAGAAGATGGTTTTCCTTTTAGTCTAAATCTTATTTATTGACTGTAGTATGATTCCAAACTCAGAGTTAGTGTCTTTCTGCATTGGCTGAGCTCATCACCTGCCTCTCCCATAATACCTAGAAAAATTTCTGTGGGATACCTGAGCTCAAAGCTTCCTTGCTTAGAGAACACAGTGACTTCTATGAGACTTGAACAAAAGGACAGAAGATAATGGGAAAAGAGTGGAGAAGGAGCAGATTTTCTTAGACCTAGAGGGCAAACCTCTTTTTACACTAGAAAAAAATGGATTTATATAACTGAAGGGACATCAAGGTTGCATTGAAATCACTATTCAGTCTGATCTATGATTTTTACAAGTGGGAAATACTCAGTGTGGATCCTCCCTTTATAGATATAGATCAACAATTTCTTATAAATCATATTCTTTGACAGTTGTTCATATGGCCACGGGGTTGAATTGCAGTCAATTCAGAAATGCTTTTATTAAGCCTGTATTTTGTCAGACATTGGAAGTGCAAAAGAAAACCAGAAAATTACAAACAAAAGTCTTTTCCCTCAGGTACCCCTGAGACAGCTAAGTAGTGGAATTTCCTATCAGGCAGCCCTGAGTTCAAATCTCATTTCAGAGACTTACTTAGCTGTGAGACTTTGGTCACCTCAGTTTCCCCATATGTGAAATTGGGAGATTGTTCCTATCTCCCAGAATTCTAACATGAGAAGTGCTCTCCAAACTTAAAGTATTTTAGAAATGTTAAACCTCATCAGCTATTATTATATTCTAGTGATATGTGGGAGGAGCAATTTGTACGTAGATAAATCAATACAAAGTGGTTTGGAAGTGGGAGAGAGTGCGAAGAACTAGGGTGATAAGGAAAGGCTTCCTGGAAGAGGTGGCTTGAGGTGCGATTTGAACTCGGGTCTCCTGAAGCTAAATTAGCCAATATTTTGCACTTTTCCAACAACAATTGACATTTCTATTTTATAGATAGTATGTTTCTAGACATTGTTTCATTTGTAGGGTATCAAGTGCTTTACCTCATTTGATCCTCACTGGGTTCATATTACCGCTTTCTTTTTCAGGGATTGTCTCTTCAACTATAAAATGTGTTCCATGTCCCCTTCTCTACAGCCAGAGGTAGCTGAGTTCCGCAGTGGATAGTGCCAGATTTGACCTCAGACATCTTGTATGATCTTGAGCAATTCACTTCATTTCTGCCTCAGTTTCCTCAACTGCAAAAATGGGGATAATAACAGCGCCTTCCTTCCAGAGTTGCTATGAGGATTCAATAAGGTCATACTTTAATAAAGCACCTTATTGCTGTCTGAGCTATGTTTCAACACTGATTTCGTCTTGGGGTCTAGACTTAGACCAAGGAGAAACTTGGTTCAAATCTTGCTTCTGATACTAATCAGCAATATTGGGGAATAAGCATTTATCGTGCATCTACTATATACCACTAAGTATTTTATAAATATCATTTCCTTTGGTTCTCACAAAAACCCTGGAAAGTACATGCTTTTATTATCTTTATTTTATAATTGGGAGAACTGAGGCAGGCAGAGATGAAATGACTTGTCTAGGATCATAGCTAGTAAGTGACTTAGGAAGGTTTTAAACTCAGACCTTCCCGCTTTCAGCCCCAAGTTTTCTGGTTGCTGTGTAACCTAGCTGCCTCCAAAGCCAGCATCCCTAGAGTTTATCTGTTTCTTTACCAGAAAAGTATGGAGATATTAAAAGCAGAAGAGAAGCTGAACCAAGATGGTGGATAAGAGGCAACAATTTGCCTGAGCTCTTCCCCAAACACCCCTGAACAATGTTAAATAATGCAATTTCTGGAGTGGCAGAAAACAAAACAAAAATACTTTTCCAGTTAAAGACAACTTAGAAGGTCAGCAGGAAAGGTCTGTCACATTTGAGTGAGAGTGGAACGCAATCTATCAGATTGTTCCAGCATAGACCAGGCTCCAGAAAATAAAAAGTAGGCCTAGGAAACCATTGAATTAGCAGCTACAGCAGCTGTTTCTAGAGCTCCCAACCCACGAATGGTCAGGGAATTGAAAAACTAATCAGAAGGAGATTACAGGGGGTCTCTTTGCTAGCGCCGAGTCAGAACTCTGTTGCTTTGCCCATAGTGATATCCAGTTCCCAGTCCTGGGTGATAGGCCCATGGCAAGGAGGAGCACCAGCATGCCGGAGTGGAATGGAGACCTTCATAAACATTACAAGGGAGAAAAGAGTGCTTATGGATGCTCACAGACCAGAGCACAGGTGAGTAGAGTAGTAAACAAACCTCTTTCTAGATCATACCAGCTTGAAAGAACTGAAAACTTACAGCTCCCTAGAAATATTTCTGAAAACAGCTGCATAAAACCGCTAAAACTTGGGACAGTGCACCCTCCACCTTGGAAGCAATTCTTTGACAAAGAGTTAAAAAGTCAAGAAGTTGACTGCAAAATTGAGCAAATAGAAGAAAAAAATTCTGACCATAGACCATAGAAACAAGGTAACAAGGAAGATTTCTTCTCTCACTATCATTTTACTTCCCATTTCCCCCCCCCCCTGTACCTCCCTTACTTGATTTTCAAAATCTTTTTTTGAGCTCATCCATGGCCTGAATGCAATTCATATTTTTCTCTTGGAACCACTGGAGATAGGAGTTTTGCTTTTGCTATCTTCTGGGAAGTAAAATAATAGTGAGGGAAGAAAATCATTAAAATATGTCAATAGTTTGGTAAGGGAGACACAAAAAATACTGAAGAAAATAATACCTTAGAAAACAGAATAGGCCAAATGTTAAGAAAAGATACAAAAAGCCAATGAGGAGAATGCCTTGAAAAGCAGATTGATCAAATAGAAAAAGAGGTAAAAAAATTCACTGAAGGAAAAAAATTCTGAAAAAGTAAAATTGAGCAAATGGAAGCTAAAAAATTAACAGGGTTAAGAAATAATAAGATAAAAACAAAAGAATGAAAAATAGAAGGAAATATGAAATACCTCATGAGACAAGTGATCTGAAAAATGGATCCTGGAGAGATAATTTAAAAATTATTGGACTATGTGAAAGCCGTGATGGAAAAAATGCCTAGAAATCATCTTTCAAGAAATTATCAAGGAAACTGCCCTGAAGTTCTAGAACCAGAGAATAAAAGAAAAATTGGAAGAATCCATTGATTACTTCCTAAGAGAGATCCCAAAATGAAAACTAGAAATATTATAGCCCAAATTCCAGAACTCTGAGATTAAGGAAAAAATATTGCAAGCAGCTAGAAAGAAAAAAAAAAAAACTCAAGCATAGTGGAGCCGCAGTCAGAATAGTACAAGCTGTAGTAGCTTCTACATGAAAGGATCAGAGGTCTTGGAATATGATATTTCAGAGGGCAAAGGAGCTATGAATAACTAGGAATCCCTATCCAGCAAAACTGAATATAATTCTTCAGGGGAGAAATGGATATTCCATAAAATAAAAGACTTTCAAACATTCTTGATGAAAAGACCAGAGTTGAATATAAAACTTGGCTTTCAAATACAGAACACAAGAGAAGTGTAAAAAAGGGAAATAGGAAAGGGAAATCATAAGGGACTCAATAAGGTTTAAACTGCTCACATTCCTACATGGGAAGATGATACAAGAACTTTCTTCTTATTAGAGTAGTTACAAGGAGTTATACATAGAGGGTACAAGTTTGAAAGGATTATATATAAAAATAAAATTCAGGGGAAAGAAAGAGGAATTTACTTGGAGAAAAGGAAAGGGAAAGATAGAATAGGTTAAATTATCTCACATAAAAGAAGCAAGAAAAAGCTTTTACAGTGGTGGGGAAGAAGGGAACATAAAGGGAGTGAGTGCACCTTACTTTCATCAGAATTGACTCAAAGAGGGAATAATATATCCAGTCAATTAGGTATAGAACTCTGTCTTACCCCACAGGAAAGTAAGAGCGGAGAGGAATAGGGGGGAATGATAGAAAGGAAAGCAGATTGAGGGAGGTAATCAGAAGCAAAACACTTTTGAGGAGGGACAGGGTGAAAGGAGAGAAAGAATAGAATAAATGGGATAATAGGAATAGGGAAGGGAAATACATTTAGCAATATAAATATGAAAAAGTTTTGAAGCAAGTTTTTCTGCTAAAGGCCTCATTTTTCAAATATATAGAAAACTGAGCCAAATTTATAAAAATAGGAGCTATTCCTTAATCTATGAATGATCAAGAGACAAACAATTTTCAGATGAAGTAATCAAATCTATCTATAGCTATATGAGCTATATATATGGGAGAAGGTGTTCTAAATCACTACTGATTGGAGAAATGGAAGTTGAAATAATTTTGAGGTACTATTCATACCTTTTGGATTAGCTAATAGGACAGAAAAAGAGAATAATAAATGTTGGAGGGAACATGGGGAAAATGAGCCATTAATGCACTGTTGGTGGAATTGTGAACTGATCCAACTATTCTGTAGAGCAATTTGGAGTTATGCCCAAAGGGCTATAAAACCATATATATCCTACTATGACCTATTTAACATGTATAGGACTGCCTGCCATCTGGGGAAGGGGATGGAAGGAGGGAGGGGAAAAATAGGAACAGAAGTGAATGCAAGGGATAACGTTGTAAAAAATTACCTTGGCATGGGTTCTGGCAATAAAAAGTTATTAAAATAAATAAATAAATAAATTCAAAACAACAACAACAACATATATATCCTTTGATCTCACAGTGTCACTAATATATCTGTATCCAAAAGGAGATTAAGGAAAAAAGGGGGAAAGGACACACTCACACACACACTCACACATACACACACACACACACACACACACAAATATTTATAGCAACTCTTTTCTGGAGGGAGGGAGTTAGAAATTGGAGGGATGCTCACCAATGGAGGAATGGCTGAACAAAGTATGGCAAATGGTTATGATGTTATATTATTGTGTTATAATAAATAATGAAAAGGATGCTCTCAGAAAAATCTGTAAAGACTTCCATGAGCTGATGCAAAGCAAAATGTACCATGTGCAAAATAACAGCAATATTGTAAGATAATCAGCCATGAATGACAGCTATTCTCAGCAATACAGTGACCCAAGACAACTCTGAAGGACTTATAATGAAAAATGCTCTCTATACCCAGGGAAAGGACTGATGATGTCTGAATGCAGAATAAAGCATCCTTTTTCCTTTATTTTTCTTGAAAGTTTTTTACTCTTATGTTTTCTTTCACAACATAACTAATGTTTTGCATGACTACACATGTATAATCTGTATTGAATTGCTTGCTTTCTCAATGAGGGGAGTTTGGAGGGCGTAAAAGAGAATTTGAAACTAGAGTTTTAAAAATGAATTTTAAAAATTGTTATTACATGTAATTGGAGAAAAATAAAATACGAAAACTTCAATAAGATTAAAAAAAGAAAAGAAAAAATGGAGATATTAATATCAGCTACCTTCCAAGGCTGTCATGAGGATCAACTAAGATTAGACGTTTAAAGGATTACATAAATGCAGTGTATTGTTATCTCCTTTCTGCAGGTTCCTGCCTAGTTGCAAGGTCGGTTGCTCCTCTGGGGATGAGACAAAAAGTTCGTTTCTGAAGCAGGGTATGTTGGGTAAGGTTGGAGGGAGTCTGAGGCTCAGCCCAGGGGTTGGAACTGACAAGATAAGGGTGTTCAACAATTCAGGAAGCATTTATTAAATACCTGTGACATTCCCCAGAGCTAGTGTGGTATAGTTAGCAGATTAGTCTTGTGACCCAGAAAACCTGGATTCAAATCTTTCACATGACATACACTACTGGTGTAATTATGGGTGAGTTACTGAAACCTTTAGCTTTATATGACTATATACATTATGGAGGAGCTGCTATTCAGTGTCAGTGAAGAGTTTCCATACTTGGAGGCTTAGTACATAGTGATAGGAACTTGGATTCACAGAATCACAGAATTTGAAAGTTGAGGTTCTTTTTAGAACCCAAGAGCCCCTTTAATCCATGTTATATACCAGAGGCTCTCCTTTTAAGTGTATAACACTCCCCCCGCCAATGAGTGGGTCATCTAATCTTTATCTAACGACAAATCCTACTTCTGATGCTTATCATTTTTAAAATGTGGGGAGAAAGGAGGGGTTGGAATACATATTATCAGAAGTTTGGGTCTTTTTTGTGCTCAAACAAGACCAAAATGACATTACTAATGTCAGGGCCAAAGCACAGTGTGTCCAAATAGTCCATAAATGGTAAAATGATAATGAGTGTTATCTTTTTACTCGAGCGATTAAATTGGATTTAATTGAGGTGGAGTTGCCCGAAGTCCTCTGCTTACTCTCTCTTCTAGAGTCATGGAAGTTCAGTGACAAGAAAAAGGTCAAGTTGAATTGGTGATGGCCTGGAAAGCAGCGGATGATCTTGAGGTCCTTGATGTCTGACCAAGCTCTAAGTATTCCATAGTACCTGCTCCAGCCATCTTCATGACCATTGGAACAAATGTTCTCATTCGCTGGTTCTTCTCGGGGAAGATTTCACATGCTTGGGGTAGACACTCTCTCAACTCACCAACAGGTTTGAGACCTTCTCAGTTACCCTCAACTTATTTTAGCCCATCTGCCAGGATGGTTTTCCTGGGGTATGGCCCAGTACATCCTCCAGCTTTGTGGAGCCACAGGTGAAAGATGGATGAATCAGGTGGACACCAAAGGTGGATGAACAGCTCTGAAAAGGGCTTGACAGCCTTCATACCAGAGGTGCTGGTCTTCCCTGTACCCCCTTCTCCCTCCCACAGAGTATCTTCTAGCTATAAAACAATAATCTATGAAGAAATTTACCTTTAAAACTATATTTTGATGTGTTACCCACACTATGAAATCATGTCTGGATCTTTGACCCCTCCAAACCCAATGTGAAAGATACAATCCTAGATGTTATTGTTCAGAAATGTCCAACTCTTTGTGATCCCATTTGTGGTTTTCTTGTTAAAGATAATGGGGTAGTTTGCCATTTTCTTCTTCAGTACATTTTACAGATGAGGAAACTGAGGCAAACTGCATGAAATGACTTGACTAGGGACACATAGCTAGTTAAGTATCTGAAATCAGATTTGAACTCAGATCTTTTTGACTGCAGGCCAAGCTCTATCCAGAGCACCAACTATCTTAGATACTGGTAATACAAAGATATAAACGAACTTGTCTTAGTCCCCATGTATAGGAACACTACATATATAATAGGAGTTCAATACACAAGTACTTTTTAAGCACTGAGGGGACAAAGACAAAAATACTCTGTAGTATAATAGCAATTATGTATAGTAAATAGGAAATAATTTAGAATGGGGTAGACAACATTAATAATTAAGAGCATAAAGATTTCATGTAGGATTTAGCACCTGACCCATTCTTTGAAGGAAAGGAGAGATTCTAAGTTCTGGTGGAACTTCTTTCAGGCACAGAGGATGGAGGAGCTTTGCAGAGCTGAGAGTGGGGGGTCATGTTAACACTAGTTTCCTCTCTAGAATCAAATTGGGGATTTTGTGTAACTGGATGCCAAGGCTTTCACTTCATATTTACCTACACCCAGGAGAATAGGAAGCAGGTTACCTTGTGACCATGCAAAATCTGGAGAGCTCCTTGGGAGAAACTCATGGGAATATTTCCCAGAGGATCTTCTGGCTCTTTCCACCTGCACTGAAAAATAAACAGGAGCCTAGTTTCACCTCACATATTTTCCTCTGGATTTTAATATGCACGAAATGTGCTTTTAGGATTGGTTGTCTCTTTAATGAGACCCTTCTCTCTGGCCTGGGAGAAAATATATTTGCTCATTTATTTTTCCCGGAGAGAGAGGGTTCTGGGTGCTGCCTGCAGAAACCTGGGGGTGGGTAGAGCATCACATTGCAAAAAGACCCTGTGGTGAGTCTTTTTCTATTTACCATAATAAAAAAATGACAGTAATTTGGGAGAGAAGTCATTTGAGAGAGAAAGATGTCTCTCTCCCAGCTAGTGAAAAAAAATAATTGTAGCCTATCCAGTCAGATTGCCAGGGGCCATTTGTCTGCTCTGTTTTGTCCCAGAAGGAAACAAAATGGGAGCTGATGTCTGGGATGGGGAGATGCTCTTATGCTGGACACAAATGTGAGAGTTTTCTTCAGACACATGATAGCTTCCTTTTCTGTGGGAGTTGGGGTAGGGCAAATTAAAGGCACAGAGGAGATATTATGTATTAGATAAAGAGAGGAACTTCAGTGTTTCCTCATTTAGTTGTTTTCTTTCTCCAGGGGTCCTCAAACTTTTTAAATAGGGGGCCAGTTCACTGTCCCTCAGACTGTTGGAGGGCCACACTATAGTAAAAACAAAAACTTTGTTTTGTGGGCCTTTAAATAAAGAAACTTCATAGCCCTGGATGAGGGGGAGTAATCGTCCTCAGCTGCTGCATCTGGCCCGCAGGCCGTAGTTTGAGGACCCCTGCATGGTCTGTTTTTGGCAGAGATACTGAAATGGTTTACCATTTCTTTCTCTAGCCAATTTTACAGATGAGGAAACTGAGGCAAATAGTGTGAAGTTAACTTATCTAGATAGTAATTCATGAAGATGAGTCTTTCTGATTCCAAAGAGCAGTGTTCTATTATGCCACCTAGCTGCTCCCTTACCTGGGATTAAATAACAAACTCGCTTTTTGGCATTTAAATCTCTTGACAATCTAACCCCAATCTCTTAGTGATCCTGAAAGGCAATGTCTGGTTCTGGGGTCAAAAGACATGGTTTTCTAATCTTGGTTCTGCTTTTTTATTTTTAAACCTGTGTTGACATTTGATCTCCCAGTCTCCATTTCTTTATCTACAAAATTCATGCACAAGTAAAGGAATCATCTTGATGTCTTCAAGAATAAAGTATGAGCAACATTTGTGCATATGATGCTTAGGAAATGGCTGCTTTTGATAGTTGTTGAGGGTGTACTTCTCTCATTATCTACATTGGGATTCCCATTATTCCCTGAGTCCTGTAGATTCTGGATGGATAATTGCACTTCAGAAACAGCATAGGGAATTAGTTGGCTTGAAAGCCAGGAAGATGAGTTCAAATCCTGCTCTTGTGATATGCTGGATATATGTCCCTGGGCAAAGCTTAAGTAGGTGATAATTTGCTTCAGAAAAGGGAGTTCTCTGTACTAATAAAATCACAGATCTGGTTTGAAAATAAAAAGGATGTTTTAAGGTTCATCATTGAACATGGGTATCTTTTTTTTAAGCAATAGCTTTTTATTTTCAAAATACATGCAAAATAGTTTTCAACATTCATCCTTGCAAAATCTTATGTTGCAAAATTTTCTCACTTTTTTCCTCCTGATGTAGACCTATCAAGTAATCCAATATAGGTTAAACATGTGCAATTCTTCTATATGTATTTCTACATTTAAAGGATCCTTACTGTTAGAGGAAAAAGACTGATGCTCTTGTAATGATATTTAGTCTGTTCTGTCAAGTCTGGTTCTCAAATTTATAGACCAATGTTTCATAATTTTGCTCTGCCCAATTCATTTCAGTCTTATTTGATTTTTGGTAAGGCTTTGGATAGCTAGATGGCTCAATGGATAGAAGACAAGGTTTGGAGTCAGGAAGACTCATCTTGAGTTTATATCTGGTTTCACACATTTATTAGCTGTATGACTCTGGGGAGGTCACTTCACCTGTTTGCCTTAGTTTCCTCATCTGTAAAATGGGCTGGAGGAGCAAAGGGCGAGCTGCTCTAGTACCTTTGCCAAGTAAACTCCAAATGGGGATCCTAAAGAGTTGAACACAATTGAAATGACTGAACAACAAAAAGTTTGGGTTTGGAATAGGTCTTTCATGAATGATAAGTTCATATTGTCCAAGGAATATGATGGCCAGGTTTGTAGTAAGATTTGTTAGGGTTACCCTTCTTCCAAGAGATGGAATATAATGCCACTGAGAAGGAAGCAATTCAATATAGGTTTTATATATATATATATATATATATATATATATATATATATATATATATATGTTTTATATAAAACATATATATGTGTTTTACATGACCAGATATATATTATATATATATAATATATATCTGGTCATGTAAAACATTTCCATATTAATCATGTTGTTAAAGAAAACAGATAACAAAACCTCAAGAAAAATAAAATAAAAAGATATCTTTTAATCTGTATTCAGATATCACCAGTTCTTTCTCTAGGTATAGATAGAATTTTTCATCACAAGTCCTTCAGAGTTGTCTTGGATCATTGCTGAGAATAGTTAAATCATTCATATCTGATCATCTTACAGTATTGGTGTTTCTTTGTACACAGTCCATTTTATTTTGCATCAGCTCATGAAAGTCCTTCCAGATTTTTCTAATCTTTATAATTTCTTATAGTACAATAGAATTCCATCATAACCATATACTTGTTCAGCCATTTCCCCCAATTGCTGGACATTCCCCAGTTTCCAACTCCCTGCTATTATTAAAGAGCTACTTTGAATATTTTTGTGCATGTAGTTTCTTTTCATTTAAAAAAAATCCCTTTTTGGATATAAACTTAGTAGTGGCACTATCCTTTGGGTATAGTTCCAAATTGCTCTGCGGAATAGTTGAATCAATTCACACCTCTACTGACAGTATATTAATGATTCATTTTTTCTCACATCCCTTCCAAAATGTCATTTTCCTTTTCTATCATATTAGCTAACTTAATGGGTATGAGGCAGTTCCTCAGAATTATTTTAATTTGGAATTTACGGAATCTTCAATCAATAATGATATAGAGCATTTTTTCCCTTATGGCTATAGCTAGCCTTGATTACTAAATCTGCAAATT
Source organism: Sarcophilus harrisii (assembly GCF_902635505.1). Taxonomy (NCBI): domain Eukaryota; kingdom Metazoa; phylum Chordata; class Mammalia; order Dasyuromorphia; family Dasyuridae; genus Sarcophilus; species Sarcophilus harrisii. Next base: position 676,278,238 of record NC_045426.1, read on the forward strand.
GTTCATATCCTTTAATAATTTATCAATTGGAGAATGACTTTTTTATAATTTTGACTCATTTCTTTATATGTTTGAGAAACCAAGCTTTTATCAGAGAAACTTCATTCAAATTTTTTTTTCACAGTTAGTATTGTAAACTATATTTTCCTCCATCCTTTTTCCCCACCATGTTTTTCTATTCTCTCTCTCTCTCTCTCTCTCTCTCTCTCTCTCTCTCTCATCCTGTCTCTCTTCAAAAGTGTTTTGCTTTTGACTACTAACTCCCCTAATCTGCCCTTCTTTCTATCATTCCCCCTTCCACTCTTACTTTTCTGTAGGGTAAGATAGAGTTCTATATCCAATTGAGTGGGTATATTATTCCCTCTTTGAGCCAATTCTGATGAAAATAGGTTCACTCACTCCTCCTACCTCCCACTTCTTCCCTTCCACTGTAAAAGATTTTTTTTGCCTCTTTCATGTGAGATAATTTAACCCATTCTATCTCTCCCTTTTCCTTACTTGAAATACATTCACCCTTTTCACGTCTGAATTTTATTTATTTTGGGTATCATCTTTCATATTCAACTCACACCTATATGCCCTTGGTCTTCTAAATGCCCTTATAATGAAAAAGTTCTTATGAATTACAAGTATCATCTTCTCATGTAGGAATGTAAGAAGTTTAATCTTATTAAGTCCCTTATGATTTCACTTTCCTGTTTATCTTTTTATGCTTCTCTTGAGTCTTGTACTTGAAAAGTCAAAAGTTTTATTTAGCTCTGGTCTTTTCATCAAGAATGCTTGAAAGTCCTCTATTTTATGGAATGTTCATTTTCCCCTGAAGAATTATACTCAGTTTTTATTGGGTAAGTAATTTTTGGTTGTAATCCTAGTTCCTTTGCCCTTTGGAATATCATATTCCAAGCCCTCTGATCCTTTAATGTAGAAGTTACTAAATCTTGTGTTATCCTGACTATGATGCTGCCATACTTGAGTTTTTTCTTTTCTCCTTGACCTCAGAGCTCTGGAATTTGGTTATAATATTCTTGGGACTTTTCATTTGGGACCTTCATCAGGAGGTGATCAGTGGATTCTTTCAATTGCTGTTTAATCCTAAAGTTCAATTGCTATTTAACTCAAGTTCTAGAACTTCCAGGGAAGTTTTCCTTGGTAGTTTCTTCAAAGATGATGTTTAGATTCTTTTTTTCAATTATGGTTTTCAGATGATACTCAATAATTTTTAAATTATCTCTCTTGAATCTATTTTCCAGGTCAATTGTTTTTCCAATGAGATATTTCACATTGTTTTCTGTTTTTTTCATTCTTTTGATTTTGTTTTATTTCTTGGATTCTTATAAAGTTGTTTGCTTCCATTTGCTCAATTCCAATTTTTAAGGAATTATCTTCTTTGATGAACTTTTGTACCTCCTTTTCCATTTGGTCAATTCTACTGTTTAGGGAGTTTTTTTCTTCAGTGAATTTTTGTGCCTTTTTTTCCTCTCGGCCAATTCTGCCTTTTAATGCCTTTTTCTACTCATTGACTTTTTGTATCTCTTTTATCCTTTGGCTTAGTATGTTTTTTAAGATGTATTTTCTTCAGTATTTTTTTTTTTTTGTGTGCATCTCCTTTGTCAAGCTGTTGAATTGCTTTTCATGATTTTCTTGCGTCATTCTCATTTCTTCCATTTTTTCCTTTACCTTTCTTATTTGATTTGCAAAATCCTTTTTGAGCTCTTCCATGGCCTCAGGTTAATTTATATTTTTTCTTGAGGCTTTTGACTTTGTTATCTTCTTCTGGATGTGTGTTTTGGTCTTCCTTGTCAGTATAGTAACTTTCTGTGGTCAGAATTTTTTTTTCTGTTGTTTGCTCACTTTTCATAGTCTATTTTTTGACTTTTAACTATATTTTAAAACAAGGTCCTGCTCCCAGGGTACAGGATGTACTATTACAAGCTTTATGGGTTTTATGAAGCTGTTTTTAGAGATACTTCTAGGGAGCTGTAAACTTCCAGTTCTCCCAAGGTGGTATGAGATCTAGGAAGAGGTGTGTTTATTACTCTCCTAGAATGTGCTGTGACCTATGAGTGACCACACTCTTTTCTGCCCTGGAACTGTTATGAGGATCTCTGTTCCACTGAGTATGCTGGTGTTCCTCCTTGTCTTGGGATTGCCACATATGGCCATGACCCAGATTTCAAAATGGGCAAAGCCACAGAGTCCTGCCTTGGTTCTAGCCAAGAGACTCCCTGTAATCTTCTTCTATCCAGTTGTGTGACTCCCTTACCATATGTGGTAGCTCTGAAAAGCATTTTCTATGGCTGCTGATTCAGTGGCTTGCAAGGCCTATTCCTGGTTTGTTGGGGCTTGGTCTGTGCTGATGTAGCTGGCATGGACTTTGCTCCGCTCTCACTATGGTGCAATAGACTTTCCTTGCTGATCTTCTAAGTTTTCTTTGGCTTTTTAGCTCATCTTTTTGTGGGTTCCACTCCTGCACTAATTGTTTTATGGCATTATTTAAAGGTGGTTTTTTTTACTCAAGCTAGTAGCTGTCTTTTTTTCTCCTGCCATCTTGGCTCTGTCTTCCCCCCTCCTACCTGCTGCTTTATTAGTGTATATACTATGTCAAGGGCAGCTAGATAGTGAAGTGAATTGGGCACTGAGCCTGGACCCAAGAAGACTCATCTTCCTGAGTTCAAATTTAGCCTCAGACACTCACTAGCTGTGTAACCCTAAACAAGTCACTTAGCTCTGTTCCTCATCTGTAAAATGAGCTGGAGAAGGGAATGGCAACCAACTCCAGCATCTTTGCCAATAAACCCAAAATAAGTCACAAAAAGTCAGATGCCACTGAAAAACAGCTGAAATACCAAGTCAAAAATAATTTCAAGTTTTAGTTCTGTCACTTCAGTGAGTTTGGTATAGTACAAGGCTCTTATCCAAAGGATAAATGGTAAGAAACATGTTAAGTTTAGTGGCTTCTAACCCTTCAAAAAATAATTCCCCAGCAAGAATCATTGCAGGCTATTGCAACTTAATATAAATATCTCTTGGTTAACTGTCTTTTTTATACTAACATTCATTGTGTCAAGCTACTAATTAGCTTATGGAAGGAAGGAAGGAAATAAGCATTTATTTGGTGCCTACTATGTGCCAGCCATAACTAACTAAACACGTTATAAACATTGCCTTATTTGATCATCTTAATAATTTTAGGAGAAAAGTACTATTGTCATCCCCATTTTAACAGTCCAGGAAAAGGAGGCAGACAGAGATTAAATGATTTGTCCAGTGTCACCCAGCTTGTGTGGCTGAGGCTAGATTTGAACTTAGGTCTCACTTAGGGAGCATCATAGTACACAGAATGTTGGATCTGAAGTCAAGAAGACCCATCTTCCCAAGTTCAAATCTGGCTTCAGCTATTTACTAGCTTGTGACCTTGAGCAAGTCATTTAAGTCCAGTTTTCTCATGTGTAAAATGAGCTGAAGAAGGAAAAGGCAAAACACTCTATTATCTTTGCCAAGAAAACCCCAAATGGGGTCATAAACAGTCAGACATGACTAAAATGACCAAAAAGACAGTGGGGGAACTTTGGGTGAGGTATAAGACCCTTCAGCCCAAAGGGAACCTGCTGACAATGTCTGGTTCGGCTCCCCATCTCTTCTAAGGGCTCTCAGCCTTTCTGAGAAGTCAGGGATTGGTGACAACCTGTGTTGTGATTGAAGCAGAGTGATACCAGGTGGCAAAGAGTCACCTGCACACAATAGCAAGTTGTTAATGTGATCTCACATGACAGTATATAGTTAGCATATGCACTGTGTTACTCTGGCTGTATAAGGGCATTAGGTTATATATAAGGCTGAGAGAATTTGGAATAAATGGACTCCATGTTTGACCATCCATTTGAGTCCCACCTCTTCGTTCCTCTTCTAAGACCAGGGACTCCAGAGAGCTAGTCTGGACACAACACAAACAATTTCCTATTCTAGGTCTAGTATTTTGTATGACAAATAATATGTAATAAACATTCAGAATATTTATCCTTTGTTCTCATCTAAATCCTGATTGACACCTCCAGAGTTTCCGTCTTTAATCTTTCTAAATTTCCACCTTTCCAGCCCCATGTTTCATTCCCAAGGGGCGTACCATGTAGTTATCATAAAATACTCCAAACTAAACATCAGTGGGACAAATGAACAGCAACAGAAGCACAACAGTGGCATTGGTGTTTTTGAATGCACTAATACAGATAACTTGAAGAAAGTAAAAAAAAAAAAACTTATTAATAAATAAGATCAATCATTCAATTCCATAGTCCCCTGAGCTCATGCTTGCATACTTTTCAAAGGTGTGTACTTGTTATCCATTCTGCATTCTGATTCTAGGAGATAAATCGTAAGATTTATCATAGCTTATGCTTTTATTATACAATGCAGGCAGATTCTAGAAAGGATTACACTTGGCAGAGATCTGAATGGGGAGACACAGAAGATGATTCAAGGGTGATTATGATAAAAGTCCCCAGCAAAAAATCAAAACCTTGTTTCTCCAGGACAGAATGGGGAAGATTCAACCTATTCTAAAGGTCAAATGGACCTCCTGATTTATGCTTTTGGCACACTGTCCACACTCATGACTCCGAATTCACTGTCTGCTCCCATTAGGCATGATGTGAATGAATGAATGAAAAATGATTGTCTATTATGTGCTAAGCATATATACAGATACCTAGGACCTGAATAACATAAGATAACATTTATATGCTTTTCTAAGTTTTGCAAAGCCCTTTACAAATATTAATTCACCTATCCTCACATCAGCCCTGGGAGGTGGGGACTATTATTAATACAGATGAGGAAACTGAGGTAGACAGTAGTTAAGTAACTTCCTTTGTCATATAACTAGTATTTCATGCTGCTTTTGAACTCAGATCTTCCTGATTCCAGCTCCAGTTCTCTATTCATTGCTGTTGTTGTTTGTCCTTTGTCCTTGAGGAGGACCATGATACTAGAAAGTGATGTTGTGACATCAAGTGAGTTGGATTTAAGTGAGGAAGGACTATTCAAAGTCGCCACCCTCATTCTCTCCTCCAGAGCCATTTGGTTCCAATGGCAAAATATAGATCAGGATGACTGGAGATGGTGCTCCCTATCACTTAGATGAATACAGAGATAGGTATAAATGTAGTAGCTCTTTGAATGTCTGGTTTACGTGTACCACTTCATTCCAGAAGGGGAAGCATTTCCAGCAAAGCCATAGCAAGACTAACATTATTGTAAAAATCTCTATTGTATTAAGTCCATGATTTACGGCCTGTATGGGGTGCACTCTACTTGTGAGATTTCAGTCAGGGAATGATAGAATACTATAGATAATAGGAGCAATATAGCCATAGCCAGGACTTTGGAAGGTGGTTGGATAGTTTATATTTACATGCTTTAAAAATTCAGTGCTAGGTAATGATGCAGCTAATGCTTGAAGAGGGATCTAGGATGCAAGATTTAGAATTGGAAAAGACTTTAAAGAACATCTGGTCCCATCCTTTTTTGTTTTGTTTTGTTTTGTTTTACAGATGAGAAAACTGAAGTTCATAGAGATGGTCACTCATCAGACTTTCTGATCCCAAGCCCAGCTTTTACATTGCCAATACAATTTTGTCCAAGAGCCCCAGAATGCCTGACATTCTCCTTTAACCATTGGAATTCTTCGTGATCTTTGAGGAGGAGCAGAGGTAAAACTGGGAATACATCTGCACTTTCTGTTGGGGAGTTTGTATGCCCCCAGAATAAAAAAGGTCCCGTTCTCTGCTGCTAATCAGGTATGATTACCATAGGGATATAACATAGGTTCATCTGGGTCTCTTTTGTCATGATTTTTCCCATTGACCCTTTGGACTTTTCTTGGATACTTGGATCCGATAGTGGATATTTTCTGTTGCTGAATCTCAAGGATAGTTGTTTCTCACTCCACTCCTAAGGATGGATATTCATATGGTTTTTGTTGTTAATGTTGTTCAGTCATTTTAGTCATGTCTGATTCTTTCTGACCCATTTGAGGTTTTCTTGGCAGAGATACTGGAATGGTTTGCAATTTGCTTTTCCTACTCATTGTATAAATGAGGAAACTGAGGAAAACAAAGTCACATTTGCCTAGAATCACACAGCTAGTAAGTATCTGAAACTGGATTTGAACTCAGATCTTCCTGACTCCAAATCTGGCACTTTATACACCACACCACCTACCTGCCTATTCACATGAGGTTACTATCAGTTATTGTAGCTGTAGTGTTAAAGCTTTCTTCCTAAATACTATGTAACCACCCTTTTTGGGTTACATTTCAAAGATCCTCAACACTTGTGATCAACTTTGTTTTTAAGAGTTTTGTGTTTTTTGTTCTTGTGTCCTTGAAGGCAAAACAGCACACTCAGTTTTTAAAATGGAGTTTTTAGAAGATCTAAATGAATTTGTGATCAAATCAACTGTCAACAAACTTGCGCAGAATGATTATCCTTTCTATCTGAAGGAGAGAGGATCAGATACTCCTTTGTTTCTGACTAAACTCCTAAGGTTCTTAAATATTTCTGTAGATTTGAAAACTTGCTAGATAGGCCCAGTAGACAGGTTAACATTCACCTAGGGTTTTTTGTTCAGGACTTCAATAAATTTATGAGATAGATCAGTAGTTAAGAATAGGAGGCTACAAAAGCTAACATTTCATAACATGACTCCTCAGACCCATGTCTGCTTTGGTCCTGGTCTATCCTCCAAAAAGAGGAGGAAAGCAAAATCTTTGATTGCAGGTTGTCTTTTTTTTTGGTCAGAACAAATAAGTGGCTTTCTCCACAATTATCCAAGTAAACCAATTTATTTCATGACTAACACCCATTTTCTGTGAGATGCTGAGGGGGCACATTCATACCCTTGCCTAAGAAGATATGATCAAAAGTTCCAAAGTCTCTGTACTTTGTAAATTCATCAAATTAATCAGGAGATACACTTCTTATCAGTCCCTTAGATGCCTTTTAAATTTATTATGTAGACAAAGCCCCATTTGTCCCTTACTAGATAAGGCTCTTTCAATAACAGGGAATGCTGAATGCTATGAATCTGATGTGGGGGTTACAAAAAAAATCAAGTATAAAGGTTGCTCAGAAGAAGGAAAATTCATTGTGGATTTCTGGGAGAAGGTGAGACTTGAGCTGGTTATGGAAGAAAGGAACAAGGAGTAGGGCATTTGAATGGGAAAGTCTCTAATAGCTTTTACTCCTATGCCCTCTTCCAGCAAAAGGGTGGGAAGGAGGAGCAAGCTTTTGAGCTTTTGAGAATTGATTGTTAAATTTTATTTTAAAAAGTCAGCGTTTATATTTTGGAAATTGGCAAACATGATAAATCAAGATTTCATTCATTCTTTTGTTGACTGTTTAGGCTTAAAATGTGATAGAGAAATATTAATGATGCAGATTAAACTTCACAGTTTGTAATATATGTAACAGTATGTAATTAAATAATATGTTGTGTTTTTTGGAGAACTAATGGCTAAACATTTGCCAGCATATTGATGCCTTTTTATGTATACACACACATATATATCTATAAAATATAACATATTATATGCATGCATACATGTATCTATACACAAAAAGGAATATAAGATTTGGATTTAAAGAAATTTAAAAAAAAGGAAGAGCATTTCTGTAAGCAAATGTGCAGTGACAAGAATATTTAAGTCTGAGGGACAATTATAGAGAATAGCAGGAAGGAATGGAAAGTATGCAGGTACCAATCAAAGGAGGTAAGACTGGAAAAACATGGAATATGGTGTTTATTCAAAGCAGATAGTAATTGTTGCCTTCTGTCTGAAAAAACCTCATTATCCCTCATTTCATCTGAACACTCATAAGCTATAAGGCTACCATTTAGTAGGTTTTTCTGCTTGGATGTCTGTTTCACCCTTGGACCATAAGGCCTTATCCCTCAAAAGCTTGGATACAGCTCATCTGTGCTCATGTTCACACAAGATGGTTTCCTTTATTCCAATCCCCTTTCAGACTTTATATTTATACGTATGTATATATGTTGTGTTCCCTCTCCCCACCTTTACATCCTCTTCATGTTCCTGGTAGAAAGTGAGCTCCTTCAGTGTGGGGACTTTTTTTTTTCATCCTAAAAACAGTTTCTTGTTTTTTTTTTTTTTTTTTAATCCTACAGTTTCTTGCACAAGAACAATCTCTTAATTCAACACTTCCTTGTTGAATAATTAAACGAATGAATGAATGAATGCAGATTCTGCAGGAAATCCTCAACCATTTCTAAACTTGTCAGTCTCAAAAAATATGATGCTTGCGCGAGTATGTTTGTAAACATATATTCCATAAGTGGTTTCCATTTACAGGGCACTTTATGGTTACAAAGCTCACAGAATGTCAGAATTGGAAAGGACTCTAGGGACCATCTAGTATAACTCAGAACCAATAACTCAGTTCAGCAATTGGCCAGCAGTGGGAAATTTACCTCCAATGAAGCATATAAAGCATAGCTGACCAGTAATTGTTTTCTTCTAAGGAAAAAGACAGCCAGACTATACTGGGCGGGGGTGGGGTGGGGAGGAAGCGCATCAGAGCCAAAGACTAATATTGGAGCAGGGATGGAACTAAAACTGTGACAAGTTGGTGAAGTTGGAGATGGGACCTGGGTCTGGCTGGGAGAGTGATTTGATTGTCTTATAAATTTACCAATAAACTCTATGGCTCCCTAGTACTTTCAGGATAAAACAAAATGTTCTCTTTGGCATTTAAAGCCTCTAATAATCTGTCCTTTCTAACCTTTTCAGCCTTCTTATCCATTACTCCTTTCCCTACCCTCTCGGGTTCAGCACTAGTCTATGCACTTCTCCTCACATGTAACATTCTCTCTGTCTCTCTCTGTCTCTGTCTCTCTATCTCTGCCTGTCTCTCTGTATAAAGGAGAAAGTGACTTGTATTTGAACTCATGAAGATGAATTGGGAAGACCTGAGTTCAAATATATCTCAGACACCTACTTAGTTTTGCTACCCTGGGCAAGTCACTTCATCCTGCTTGCCTCAGTTTCCTCATCTGTCAAATGATCCAGAGAAGGAAGTGGCAAACCACTCCAGCATCTTTGCCAAGAAAACTCTAAATAGGATTATGAAAAGCTAGTTGTAATTGGAAAATGACTGAACAACAACTTCCTGACTCCAGGAAGAGACTCTATCCACACTCTATCCACTATTTCACTTGTCCAAAGCTTAGACTTATTAATACTTATTAATCTACTATATAACAGGCACTGCACTACAAAGAAAGGTATATATCAGTCCCTGTTTTCAAGGAGTTCATGGATTAATGGGAGGGACAGCATGCAAACAACTATGTACAAATAAGAAATAGACGAGATAAATTGGAGATAATTGGTGGAATGATGGTGTTGGAATCAGGGAAAATTGGGAAAAATTTCTTGTAGAAAGTGGGGGTTTTGTTGGGATTTGAAGGAAGTCAGAGAGACCAAGAGGTGGAGATGAAGAGAGAGAGAATTCCAGAATGAAAAAAAGTCAGTGAAAATGATGAGTGCTTTAGGCAAAGAATAGATAGAAGACTATTGTCAATGGATCAAAGAGTACTTGATGGGGCAGTAAGGTTTAAGAAGACTGCAAAGGTTGAAGGGAGAGGATTGTAGGAGATTTGATCCTGTAGGTGAGAAGGAGCCATTGGAGTTTACTGAGGAGGGTGGGTGGCGAAATACTTTAGGAAGATCACTTAGCTGAATGAGAAGTGGATTGGGAGTTGAGGCAAGAGGAGCCACTAGCCACTAGCAGCTATTGCAATATACCAGGCATGAGGGGATGAGGATCTGTACTAGAAGGATGACCGAGGACAGAAAGAGATGTTTTCCGGAAATGTTGCAGAGGTCATCAGACCTTGGCAACAACTTGGATATGGGTTGTGGGGGAAAAGGAGGTGAGAAAATGAGGATTCTGGGATGACTCCTAGGTTGTGAGCCTGAGGAATTGAGATGCTGATGTTGCCTTCTACAGTGATAAGAAGGTAGGAGCAGGGAAGAGTTTAGGGGAAAGATAATGATTTCTATTTTGGACATACTGAGTTTAAGATGTCTATGGGACATTCATTTGGCAGTGTCTAATAGACATGTGTAGATATTCTGTAACTGTTTCTAGTTGGCAAACTAGATGAAGGGATAGGCTAGGTGGTTCAGTGGATAGAGCACCAGTCTTAGAATCAGGAAGATCCATGTTTATGAGTTCAAAGCCAGTCTCAGACACTCACTAGTTGTGTGACTCTGAGCACATACTAAGTGCTTAATAAATATTGACTGACTGATCTATCACGCAACAGCCCTTTTCAAGCATCCCAACACACTTATCATCAGTTAAGTGGCACAGTGAATAGAGTATTGGATTTGGAATTAGATCTGATTCTGCTTTAAACATTGCTCTGTATCTAAGTTCCTCCATGTGCAAAATAAAGGTCATAATAACAGCACCTATCTCATAGGGTTGTTTTCCGGATCATATTAGATAATATGAAGAGTGTTATGTAAATGCAAAGTATTGTTACTATAAGCTATCATATCTCAGCTGAGTCTTCTTTTCTTCAAGGTAAATGTCCCCATTTCCTTCTGCTGTTCCTCTGAAGTCACGATTTACCTTGTTATCTCATTTAATCCTCAGAATAACTCTCTGTGAGATTGGTAGTACAGGATTTTGTTGTTTTACTTATTTTAAACTGGTTCTGTGATTTCATTATTAGTAGGAATAAATATCAGTAACTAGTGGGCCACTTAATGGTCTTAAAGAAGTCCTTGGAGGCACTGAGAGATTGTAATATTCCCAGAGTCACACGTTACATATAAAAGAGAGGATTTGAACTCAGATCTTTTTGTCTCCTAAATTATGATGCTTGATTGATTTTTGTATACCTGGTGTCATATAAAAATTTCTTGAGTGGAGGCAGCTAGGTGGCGCAGTGGATAGAGCACCAGCCCTGAAGTCAGGAGGACCTGAGTTCAAATCTTGCCTCAGAGACTGTGTGAATCTGGGTAAGTCACTTAATTCCAATTGCCTCAGCAAAAAGCAAAAAAAAAAAATCTTGAGGGAAAAGGGTTCATGAATGGAAAAAGTTTAAGCAGCCCTGCTTAACCAAGCTCAGGGATCTTTGCATTAAAGCCTGGCTCTAGCCATTCCCCCAACCTTGAAAATACCTAAGCTCTGAGCCTCTAGGGTGAGAGAATGGCCATTTGGTTCATCAGCCAGCAACTCATGTGGAGTTTGGGAGCAGCAGGGGAGGAGGCAGATCATGCTGCTGTTGAGTTTACTCTAGCCCCATGACCAATTATGCTCTAGGGATAGAGAGCTGACTTATTAATGTTTCGAGACTAGAGCAAAATAGTCTAAAGGCATATAGATGAGGAAAATTTGCTTAATTTAAAAAGAGTTTAAGAAGACTCTGGTCCTTCAAGAGTGGTGTGAATCACCCTCTGGGTTCTAGGAGACACCAGTCCATCAGGAGAGCAGTTGTCTCAGTCAAGGAGGTGATTATTTTTATTTGTTTAAAAGCCAAATATATCTTGTTTTCTTGGGGAGCCTAGTCTGTCTTTCCATTATTTGTGGAGTCATATTAGGAGATGCTGCCCTGAACCAATGTTCCCCTGAGGGTGTTCATCCCCTTCTAGGAAGCTTCTTGGGACCAAAAAATATGAGACATTATTCAGAAGGAAAAACTGAGGAATAAGAAGCTGGAGAATAGCCCAGGCTCTTACATATCATTGTGTTTAGGAATGGACATGATCAAGAATGATTTCATAAATCTCTCTCCTCTCCCTTTCTCTCTCTCTCTCTCTCCCTCCCTACCCCTTCTCTCTTACTTTATGTCTCTCCTCTTTCTTTCCCTTCCCTCTGCTCCCTTCTTCTCTTCTGTCCTTTCTTCTTCTCTCCTTTTTGTTTCTGTTTCTGTTTTTCTCTTTTTCTCTCCCTCTTCCCAAGGAGGAATATGGTTTCTTTCTCTCTGGGAATAAGCTGCATTTCATTTGGAGCCAAGAAATCTGCTTTCAAATTCTGTTTTTATACCTTGTCTCTGTGTGAGCTTAGACAAGTCACATTATCTCTTTGGAGCCCAGTTTAACTATGACTAGAAACACTCAGGAATCTGTAGGGTTCCTTTTAGCAACCAACTCTAGTTAGCAAGTCATAGAAGAAAGACTTCATTCGGACAACAAGAAAAGACCTGTGGTATAACCTTGTGATTCACAGGAATTGGTTAGGGTTGAGGTGACCTAGAGACAGAAGGGATAATTATCCTCCTATAGCATAGTTTCAGACATAGGAGGGATCTTGGAGATTATTTAGTTGAATCCCTTAATTTTATGGCTGATAGTTGACTAACTAATAAGGATAAATGTAAAATCGTGCACTTGGGTCCAAGAAATAACTTTATAAATACAAGATAGGGAAAATATGACTGGATAACAATCTGAAAAAGATAATGAACTGAAATCTCCATGTGTCAACAATATATACAAGAAAGGTAATACAGGTTTAGTCTGCATTAAAAGATGTCTGTTTTCTAGGAACATGTGGGTGATAATCATATAGTGTTCTACCTGGTCAGACTATATTTGTAGTATTGTGTTCTATTCCCGGAACTATGGTTTAAGGGAGGCATAAATCAACTGGTGAGCCTTCAAAGGAAGGCAGTAGAATGGTGAAGGGCTTGAAGCTATGTCACATAAGAACCCATGAAAGAAACTAGAGTAGTTTAATTTTTTGGGGGAGACAACTTAAATTGTTTAAAGGTTTCCACCTGATAGAATTCTTCAAGTATATGAAGAACTATTTCCTGGAAAAAGGATTCAATTATGATGATTTTTGATATTTTATTTGGAACTTACCAAACATCAAATAAAATGATCTTTGAAGGGATCAAACTTGTACTGCTTGGCTCCAAAGGCTTCAACTGGTTAAGGAATGGGTAGAAAAGGCACAGAGGCAAATTTAGAGTTGAGGTAACTGCTTAACTTGTTAGAGCTATCCCTTATAAGACATCTTCAGTCAGTGAGTGGATGCCACAGCTTGGCTATGTTATAATGGGGATTCTTCTTAGTTATGGGTTGAATCATTTGGCTGCTGAGATCCCTTCTAATTCCAGAATGCTGTGGTTCTGCAGTTTTTGGAACTGATTGCTCATTCTATGTCTTATACTTTATTTTCCTCATTTTAATAAAAGCTTCACTATGATACAGTGAAGAATCTTTTTGCTAGTTGGAATTTGTATAGTATGGCATTATACTTTCCCAGGTTGTCTGAATGGGGGCTATGAGACTTAAAAATGAAAAAAATCCTTCCAAGTGTTCCTGTATTTTTATGTCAAGAGTTCCTAAAACATGGGGTTATACATCCAACTCAAATGATACCTCTTTCATGAATACCTCTTTGATTTCTAAGATTGACAATAGTCTTTTCTCCAAGTTTTGGGGTTTTTTTGTACTCAAGTACATTTTCATGTAATATTGTGTAATATATGTAAGATTATATTTGCCTTATTCCCTTGAATTATAAGGTTTATTGAGGTAGAGGCTATGTCTTATCTAAACTTGGTATTTCCTAATACTGAGCCTATACACAACTAATAGATATTTAATAAATATTTATTAAGATTGAATTGGATATAAATGAGTTAGAGGTATCCAATGGTGAACCATGTTGCTGTTAAAGGAATGAGTATACCATTTCTAAGTGTGTGCAAATAGGGCTGTATAACAAGGTAGTTTCTGGCAGTCACAAGCCACTGTAGAATGATTTGTAGCTGATTTGAGCTAAATTCAGGGCTTGTCCCAGAGGTTCATTGTACTCCTAAGTCAACTCAACCTGGGAGTTGTGTAGGAAGTGGTTCTGGGGTCTGTTGGTCTAGGCAGGGGGGAAATGTGATATCTGCATATGACTTATTTGTGTGTCCATGTGAGTGTGTATACTTGTGTTTGGGCATCTACGTGAGTCTATAATAGAGAAGGATTCACATGTGTGCATATTGTGAGAATGTACATGTCATCACCAAGATATGGTTGGGATCCATTTGTGTATATGAAAGTGTGTATATTTGTAGATCTGTAACAGAACATGATATGGACTCGCTTTGTGTGTATGTGTATGTGTGCAAACATGTGAACTGAGCACAGCCTGGATTTCCCAGCAAAGGACTTCAGGGAAATAGTTTTGCAAATGAGCTATTTGAATTATGGGACCTCTCTTTTCAGTGCTAAACATCTGAAGTGTTCTGAAAGCTTGGATGCAGCCAAAAGAGGGGAAAAAAGAAAGCAAAAGTTGGGCATTTTCTGAGGAGCTTATGATTCATCTCCCCAGTGGGAACATGCATGCAGATGTTGTGACATCTGCACATTGCAGAATTATGCAAATAAAAGCAAACTTTAGCTTTTAAAAAGCAAATATTGTTGCCTCAGCCCCTACCCTCTCCTCTTTTTCTCTGTCCTTTCCCTGAACCCTCCCTTCTGTAGTCGCCAAGGTGAAGCATGGGGATAAGATTTAGTGAAGATAATGGACCTTGGAGTTAGGTAATTCAACCATAAACATTTATTAAACACCGACAATGCTGCTGTTGTGTTTAACTCTTTATAGCCCCATTTGGGCTTTTCTTGGCAGAGAGACTGGAGTGGTTTGCCATTTTCATCTCCAGCTCATTTTACAGATGAGTAAACTGAGGTAAATAGGTTAAGTGACTTGCTCACAGTCACGCAGATAGTAAGGTTCTGAGATCACATTTGAACTCAAGTCTCCAAGCCTGACACTCTATTCACTGCTCCACTTAGCTATTAAGAGCTGGAGGAATACTAAAACAGAATACATAATCTGCCCTCAAAGAGCTCATGCTGTTAAGCCTAATGCCTGCTACATAGTAGCCATTAATAAATATTTATTGAATGAGTGAAAGAATGAATCTAATGGAAGAGATAAGATGTAAAAAAATACATATAAAATAAACTACATACAATGTAAATGAAGAATAATTAAGAGGGAAAGTATTAGAGTTTAGCTTCCAGTAGGGAGGTGAGCACTACAGGTGGGGAAAGAGAGAGGAGAATAAGGAAATAGATCCAGAGAGAAAAGCAGAGGGATTTAGGGAGTGTGAAGCTCAGCTCAAAGAAATTCAGCATCAATATGTCAATTCAGGCAATATGGCAGGCTATGGGCTCTGAGCCTGCCTTGGCTTCTGCCTAGGGAGTTCTTTTAGAAGGTAGAATCATTTAGAGTTTCACTGAGAATTTTCTATTCTGGTGCTTTTGGACCCTCTGGAGCCTGAGGGTTCCCTTTCTCATCTCCCCCTGACCCACAGGGTCATGGTACTAAATCAACTTGGTCTTGGGAAGTGGTCAGCCCTTGGGTAGTAGTTCTGACAACTGGTAGAGAGAAAACCTAGTTAAACCTACATGAGACAAAGACCAATCAGGGAGATTTCTTTAGGTAAAAGCAGAAAGGAATTTTATTATGATCTAGTGAGAAAGGGCATCTCCCTCCCAACAAACAGTCAGGCAAGGAGAGGCAAGGCACAGTAAACAGATTATATTCGGGTCTGGGATAACACTCTCTATAGGCTGGACCTTTACCCTGATTAGTCAGGACAAATACCTCACATTCTAAATCATAAATGAGGAAAAACTTCTAACCTAACCACATCTTTAGGATTACTAAATTACGTTATCTGGGCGTTTTTTTCATTTAATTTCATTTTTTTATTAAAGCTTTTTATTTACAAAACATATACATGGGTAATTTTTCAGCACTGACCCTTGCAAAACCTTCTGTTCTAAATTTTCCCCTCTTTCTTCCCAGCCCCTTCCTTAAATGTCAAGTAGTCCAATACATTAAATATATTAAAATATATATTAAATCCAATTATATGGGAGTTTTAATGCCAAGGTGGCCCTAATCTAGTCTCACAAAGAAAAGGACTCTCTATGCTCCCATTCTTTGTAAACCCCATGATCTTTGGAGAAAGAAACTTGGGCCTGGGGCACAGCTGATCTTCACTCAATTTTTAGAACACTGTCTCCATCTTGTGAGATAGCTTTCACAGTTCACTTCATTAAATTCTAGGATCAAAGATTTAGAGCTACAAGAAATCACTCACTCCTCCTCCTCCTCACATTTTACCAAAGGGGAAGCTAGACATAAAATTACTTTCCAAAGTTCAACATAGGTATTGACAATACCAGGATTTGAATCCAGCACCTCTAATTTCAACTGTTCGTCAGCTGCACCATTTCATTGCTCTAAGACTCTGTGGCTTCCCTTTTGCTAACCTAACATTAAGTTTAGGTCTCTTTTATGCATTTATATTACATGATATCTTGTCCTGAGAGTTCCTTAAAGGCAGAAATTATGTCTTATTCTTCATTGCAGTCACATGGCAGCCAGCAAGGAAACTGTTATGTGGTAGAAGTTTAATGGGATCTTAAAAAGATCACAGAATTTCAGGGGTAGAAGGGATTTCAACCTATACCTAGATAATAACATGCCCAAATGCCTAGCCACTCTTTGCTTAAAGATCTCCAATAAGATTTGGAATGGTACTAAAGTCAGTAGTAATACATACCCTTTGACTCTAAAGGTCAAAATACAAAAATATTTCTTGTAGCAATAGTTTTACCAGTAGCAAAGAATTGGAAAGAAAGGGGGTGCTCTTTAGGGTTGGGGAATGGTTGAACACATTGTGGTATATCTCTTTAATGGAGTATTATTACCCCATGAGTAATGTCAAAAATGAAGAATTCAGAGAAACGTCGGAAGATTTGAAAGAACTGATTCTGAGAGTACTGAGTAGAACCAGAAAACAATTTACAGGATAATAATAATTTAAAGGCAGTCAGAGACTTTAGGACTCTGATTCATAAATCAGACCATATTCAGTTGTGACTTCAGGAGAATGTAATTACTTCATACTTGAAGAAAACTGTATATTAGATTTTAGATGTGATTAGTATAAAATGCCAAAAGCAGTAAGATTAATTATTTACTATAATTTGGAAATGCATTTTCCTGGTAGTAAGTTTTGTTTCATATTTAAAAAACATGACATTGTGTATGTTACTATCGTGCTTCTAAATTTTTCTTACATTGTGAAATTTGAGACTATTTTATTAGAAATGCTGTTAGCCAAATACTTTTTATCTGGATCCCGTTAGATTATAAATTGAGCTTTTAAAAGAATTTGATAAAAATAGGTATTTGATAACTGTTAAATATTTAATGGGGTATATTTTGTTTTAAAACAAATAATAATAATAATGTTTATAGAAAGTGAGTGTCACTTGAAAAATTTTTGGTTATCATTTATAAAATTATGAAAAAAATATAGGATGGCTTAAAGCTGTAACTTTAATATATTAATGTGAATCAGCTATCAGATTTTTGCTGTATGTGTGAAACCCTAGGATGCGGTTAGTTTAAATTTATAAGTGAAGGTTAATGAAAGTTAATAGCACTCAAGCCCAAAATTGCGGTTAATGAAATTTAAAGGCTTTAACTCTTAGAATTTAATATTGTTTTGAGTTTTGATTACAGGTATCTTTGAATTGTCACGAAGTCAATAGTAGAAAATCGCATGTTCTATATGTAGTCTGAGAACTAGGACAGTTGGATGTCTGTCCCTAAGATAGAATCTTCGTGACTCGGTTTTCTCAGTGTGCTATTTTCTTTCTAAATAGGAAAATTTCCTACCTGCTTAATCTCGAATTTTGCTTTTGATACCTGGTGACTATATAGTGAATTGTCAGATAAAAATCATGACTGGAATCAAACAGAGCTTAGGGAATATATGTTAGGTCATTCTCTGTCCTTGAGGGAATGAATCTTGTCATTGTTATAACTCTAACTCTCCTTTTCCTTTCAAATCAAATTTTTATAATCATATGAACAGTGAATAGTAGAAATTCCATAAATACAATAATAAACCTATTAACTAATTGACACTGGAACATTTCTGAGTTACTATAATAGAATGTGAATAAGAAAAAAAAACTTACAATTTTAATTTGTATTTGTAGTCAAATTATAACGTAGGGAGGATATTCTCCTAAAGGCAGAAATAGACAAGGTAATAAGACAAACATGTAAAGCAAGAGTTTTTAAATTAAATGGAATAGTAAAATTTGAGAAAGCAGCAGGATTAGATTGTTTTCTCTAATACCTATAGACATATGTATATGACTGGCTTCTAAATATACCTGCCACAAAAATTCAGGTTTTTAGTATGTTTTAGTAATGAGTTCTCAAAATTGGATTAAAGATTTTACATATAAAATTGTATTGCTAATTGTAAAGAAAGTAAAATAATTTTCCTATTTTAAAGTATCTGATAATTTTAAGACAGAAGAATTTTACAAGTTAGAACTATGGAGTTTTAAAAGATTCTTCTCTCAGGTATAAGATTTAAATAAAGAAACAGCAAGTGGAATATTGAAAACCCCAAAGACCTTGAGTGATAAACTGAGGTACTTAGTTTCCTGGATTCTCTAGACTGGCAATGTGGAACCAGCCCCCAAAGACAAACAAGTGAGGGATTCAGTGACACTTAACTGATTTCTTGATTTGGGGGAGAGCAGGTCAGCTTTTTCTCCCTGGACAAATGCTACAATTGCTGTTCTGGAGTTGAAGCATAAGGTTATGGTCAGAGTTTCCCTTCTTGGCTGTCGAAACCCCAAGCCTCCTTTGCCAGTCGCTGACAAAGGCTCTCCCTGAGAAATCCCTGCCCACAGCAGCATGGAAGGAGAGAGGAGGGCAGAGTATGGGGTCCTCCCTCTCATCCCACAGTAGCAGAAATCAATTACGGCTCTGAGAGATAGCCCCTGCTCAATTTTCTGCTCAAAGGCTCTGGGATGGAAGAGCTTTGAACCATCTCTAATGATTCTATTCCTCCCAGCACCATCAGCCTATCGGGAAGCTAGGCTTCTGAGAAGCCCCAGGGTCCTTATCTCTTCCCTGCCTTTTAGTTCCATGAAATATAGATGGTTGCTGATGAAAGCCTGTCTTGGGAAGTGTATGGGATGGCCCTTTAAGAGGTCTTTGACCCTGTGCATAAATTATTTATCCCACCACTCAGCTGCCAATTTTGAGGTTGACTGAGCACTGAGGCCTTCAAAGCCAATAAAACAAAGTTTTTGCTTCCAAGTATTTAGTTAAGGGCAGTTCTGGGTAGGAAGCTAGAGGGAGGTTTCCCATCTCAGGTGCTGAAAGGAGATGAGAGAGCTCCAGGATGACTGGGATTGTTGGTGGTAGTTATATGTGACTTCTGGAGTATACTGGGTTATACCTGCTGGTGTCCAGTTGGAGCTGATGGAGAAAGGTGAATAATGTTGGAATACACCCATTAGCTATGGGGAGCCATAAGGCAGTATGGGTCAGAGATGGGAAGGAGTATAATATACATTTCTGCTTCTGCCCTGTTGAGACTGTACATCTTTTTATTCCCTTTTAGACACTCACGAGCCATGTGATCTTGGCTAACTCATCTTATATCTATCTGCCTCAGCTGCCTCAATTATAAAATGGGCATAATAGCAGCATCGACTTCCTGGGGTTGTTGCAAGGATAAAATGAGATATTTGTAAACCACTTAATGGACAGTGCTTAGAACAGAATAAGGACTTTATAAATTCTTATTTTCTCCATTAGGACCAACTATATGGCATAATGGCACCTACCTTCCAGGGTCATTTTGAGAATCAGATGAGATAATAATTGTAAAACACTCAGCACAATGCCTGGCACAAAGCAAGCACTATATAAATCTTTTGTAGCTGTTCGGTTTCTTTGTGATTTCATTTTAGGGTTTTCTTGGCACAGATACTGCAGGGAATTTGCTATTTTTTTTTCTCCAAGTCATTTTATAGATGAGAAACTGAGGCAAATAGGATTTAGTGAATTGTCCAGGATTGCACACAAATAGTAAGTGTTTGAGACTGGATTTGAACTCAGGTGTTCCTGACTTCAGGCCTGATACCACCTAGCTGCCCTATATAAATCTTAGTTATTATTATGTTATTATTCCTTCAATACACCCTTATTTTTTTTTCAGGTGAAAACAATTCCATTTATGGTTCAACTAGAGAATGAAAAATGGAAGGAAAGAAGGAAATAAAGAGATGGAAAAATAAAATGGAAGGAAGATAAAGAGAGCAGGAAAGAAAGAAAATAAAATGAACAAAATAGGAGGAAGGGGGTAAAAGAGAAAGCGAGGAAGAAAGGGAAGGCAGACAAATGGAAAAAAAAGAAAAGATGGAAGGGGAAAAGAATGACTGAAAATAAAAGAGAAGGCAGAATAAGACAGAAATGGGTCTCGGTGATGGAGTTCAGTCAGATGATGCACTTTCCTGGGGTCTTGCCACCAGACAGCCTAATAATGTTCCAATGGGTCTCTACCTGTGCTGCTCTGAATTCCCTGTGGCAGCTTGCAGCAGCTGGGCCCTGTGGGTGAGCTATCAGTCTCTGCCTCTCAGGAGCTGTGTCTCCCCTGAGCTGGGACCTGATGAACACCAGGGGCTGCTCTGCATGCTAATCCTGTGCAAATTTAACAGTAACAAGTGAGAGTGCCAAGGCTGTGATTTGTGTCTGAGCAGTTTCCAAACTAGGGGCCAGGACTGGTGATAACCCAAGCTGAGGCCAGTGGGAAGCCATCTCTTCCAGTACCCAGCCCCTGAAGAGCCAGCTGGTCCTGGAGCAAAGAGCATGGTATTGGGCAGTGGGAGATGTGACTTTGAATCTCAGCTGGAGACAATTATTGGCCTAGGAGACAATTATATTGACCTAGTTTTCCTTCTTTCTAAAAGCAGATGGCTGAACTTCAATTCTGTGGTTTCTTACAGCTTGAGATAACTATGAAATTTAAACTGCTTTATTCCAAAGGCTGCTGGACCTTAAGAATGAAGAATATCTGAACTTGTTGCCTCAGGCAAATCCAAGGAAGAATGACCTTCACATTCATTTCTTTTGTTTCTGGCAGCGGAGGGTGTTACTTTAAGGTCTAGCCCTACTTCCCATAAAAGTGACTGATTCAGGTATATCTATGAGAAGTGAGGAGACTGGAGGAAAGGAATGAAAAATGCTTTCTGGCATTTGGAGGGCTGCTTTAGGATGAGGAGCCTCCTCCTCCTAAAGCAGGAGGCTTTAGGAGTTAGTAGTAGTTGGGAGGAAGATTTTGGAAGATAAGCAGAAAAGTTGCAAGTAAGGTGATGTCTACCAGGGGTATCAAATTCAGAAATGAAGGCCCCTGCAGGGTGCATATTGACCTTGCTTGAAAATGTAATGCTATGTATGTTTTACTCTATCTCCATTTTACTAAGTATTTCCCAATTACATTTTTAATCTGGTTTGGGTAACACTGAGAAGTGTCCTGGGTTATGCATTTGATGACTCCGGTGTCCTTAAGTTCATGTTTTATGAGGATCACTTGAAGCTGAAAAAAGGGGCCCTCTGGCATAAGGACTCTCTGCTCTGAGGGTCAGGGATCCAGATTCCATCTTACCCACCCATGGGGACACTGTTCTGGAGTCTTGCCCTCTACAATTCCTTTCATCTTGGCGATATTCTCCTTTTTTTTGTCAACTGAATTAAAAAAAAAATGAATTTAAGGCACCTTTTCCTCCTTCTTGCTCTAGCCCTCTGAAGAAATCTCATCTTGGGTGACAAATGCTGTCCCTGTTCTTGCCTCTGTATCCAGGTCTCCAGTTGTTGAGATAGGCTGCCTCCCAGAGGCAGAGCCCTTATGACATCATTCACCTTACTCAGAGATCACCAGCATAGTCTGGGTGGCCACTTGTCATAAAAAGTTTAGTGGGAAGCTCAGATTTAGAACCAGAGGAAGTTTTAGAGGAAATTCAACCTCTTCCTCAATATCATTAACAAGCATTTATTAAGCACCTATCATATTTCAGTCACTATGCTAAGAGCTGAGGATAAAAAGAAAGGCAAAAACACAATCTCTGTTCTCAAGGAGCTCACATTCTACTGGAGGAGAAGCAACAAGAAAACAACCATGTACAGGTTATATTTTTAGACACTACAAACTGGAAGTCATCTTGGAGAGAGGACATTAGTGTTGGAAGGTGGGACGAGAAAGGCCTCTTCACAAAGTAGACTTTTAACTGAATCTAGATAGGAGCCAGGATGCAGAGGTGAGGAGGGGAAGATTCCAGACACAGGGATGGTCAGTGCAGAAGCATTAAAATTATAAACTAAAGTTAGCCAGTCAATAAACATTTATTAAGCCTATTGTATGCCGGGCACTGTGATAAGTTCTGGAGTTGAAAAAAAGACAAAAGACCATTTCAAGGAGCTTCCAGTTTAATGAGCAGTCTTATGGTTTACTCAGAGAGTCACATAGCTAGGGAGTGTCTGAAGTAGGACTTGAACTCAGGCCATATTAATTAATTAAACTAAGTGCCACATAGTAGCCACATTATTTCTCCATTCTTCAAGTTTAGGATTGGATGAGACATTTTAAAGTATCTTCTACCCCTGAGATTTTGTGATTCTCTTGAGTTTAGTGCCCTGGCAATCAATCCAATACATGCCCAAGATATGACAAAGGGACCAGGGTGAATGAATTTTTAATAGCCAATTGACACTTATTGAAAAAGATGAGCTGTCCTTTAAGCTCTAGATAATGAAGCTCCTTTGGCAATTTATATAGCTCATCTTGGAGGCGGAGGGAGAGAACATCATTTTAATTGCAATACAATATGAATCTCATGAAGACTTTATAGCTTTGTTTTTAGTTTTATTGTTTGGGAATAAATTTATATCGTTCTTTGTGGGAAGGAGGATTTATATGACAGGTTCTGGAAACTGGAGTAGAATTAGGGATGTCTATGGAGGTTTCCCTCATTGTCCAGAAGTCTGCTCAGGACCAGAGGGAATTCTTGCTTTCCCTTAAATTCAGCTTGCCATTTTTAGTCTCCAGGTCTTTATATAAGCACTTATAATATGCTCTCTTTGCCTTTAGAATCAATACCTCAAATTTCCTGCCATTCTTCATTTCCATATGCCACTGAGAGCCCACGGGGTACCTGAAGGGTCCCAGTTGGAGATGATGAGTGTTCAAAACTGCCTTCCTGCTGTTCCATCCCCAGGCTGTCCAAGCCTCACCCCCAACCTTCCTCCTAAAGCCCCCTTACCCATTGCCTATCCTATCAGATGATACATTTTCCCTTCCCATCACCTCCTTTTTGGGAGGCAGAATATCCACCACATTAACTCTTAGATTCACTCTCCCCCTTCCCAAAGGTAGTGGACCTGTCCTCTCAAGGCTTCTCACTCTGTGGGGCAGACTCCTTGATACAGCTTAAGGACTCCTGGACCTTGCCATCTACCCTGCTTAGGTGCCTTTTAGACCTCTGGAACTTGCCAATGACCCTGCATCTTAACCTTCCAACATATATTATATTCTTCAATTAGACTAGGAATGTCCTGAGATTGATTGCTTTCTTTTTTCTATGATATATTCATCATTAGCACTTATTAAACATTTAATGCTTTCTCATTCATTGGAACATTCAGAGGCAGCTGGATGGTGCAGTGGGTAGAACTTTGGAGTCAAGAATCCTAAAATCAGGAAGATCTAAATTCAAATCCTGCCTCATCCACTAGCTATGGGACCCTGGATAAGTCACTTAACCTCTGCCTCAGTTTTCTTAACTGTAAGAGAAAATAATAACCTGTACTTTACAGGATTATTGTGAGGATCAAACAAGATTATCTCTAAAGTGTTTCACATAATGTCTGCCACATAACAAGTGTCTAATTAATGCTTATTCCTTTCCCTTCCTTAGGCTACTTCCCAGGAATGTGCTCTCTTCTATTTTCAAACTCCTCTGTTTATTTATATCTCTCTTATAGACTATAAGTTCCTAGGCAGGAAGAGGGGTAAAGACTTGTTCTATCTATCAGTGAACAGTCCCTCCCCCACCAGAAGTGCTTAACACCTATTGTTAACACAGTCATCAACCAACCAACTGCCAAGGATGTATTAAAGGCTTACTATGAGCTTGGCGCTGTTCTAGGTGCTAGAGATATAAAGATAAAGTTGAATAGTCCCGCCTTTAGGAGCTTACATTCCATAGGAGTGACAGCATATACAAACTTTATAGGGCAGATTCAGGGGACTGCCTCGGATAAGGAGCTCAGCTCTGGGCTACCATGGACCTGAATTCATCCTGCTGGGGAAGGGAGATAACATTGACTCTAAATTGGGATGGGCTTCAAGAGCATCAGATCTCTCTCTCTCTCTCTCTCTCTCTCTTTCTCTCTCTCTCTCTCTCTCTCTCTCTCTCTCTCTCTCTCTCTCCTCTCTTTTTCTTCTCTCTCTCCTTTCTTTTCTCTTTTATTCCTCTTCCTCTCTCCCCACTCTTTCTTCTTTCCTCTCTCCTCTCTTTTGCTCTTCTGTCTTCCTTCCTCCCTTCTCCTTTTCTTTTCCTCTCTCTCTCCCTCTTTTCCTCCCTCCCTCTCTCCTTGCCTCCCTTCCCCCCTCTCCTTTTCTGTTGCTCTCTGCCTCTGTCTCTGTCCCTGTCTCTCTCTGGCTCTTTTTCTCTCTCTGGCTCATTGTCTCTATCCCAGAAGTAAACTCTGGGGAAATCTCTAAAGCAAAGCTTAGGTATGGCTCGTGACTAGGGTTCTCCTCCAGAGGTTTATAATGACACTCCTTCTAGAAAAGGCACTCAGCGTACACGTTTATTTCTTCCAACACAGAAACTATTTAATACACAAAAGAGAATGTTAAGAAATACAGAAACATAAAACATCGAGAATGGCTCATTATACTTATTACACTCTCCAGGGAAGGAAAGCTATTTGAAGGAGCTGTTAAATAAATATTTCAGATATTTTCACAATCACACTGGACCTATGGAGGCTGAGTAATTCTCAAAGTCTCCATCTTCTGCTCATGGCTTGAGCTTCCTTTTATTCTTTCAGCTCCAGGATCCTCCTGGAGAGTCGGTTCTCCCCCAAGAAGAGAGGAGAAGTCTTCCATGCTGTGCAGATAGAACCTGACTTATGAACCGTCTGAGCTCTCACACCCAGGGCAGGCCTGCCAAAGCTACTTTAACATGGGGGACTAAGCTAGAAATCTCCCTTGAGGTATCTGGGTAGTGCAGTGAGTAGAGCACTGGGCTTAGAGTCATGATATCTGAGTTCAAAACCTGCCTCAGATATTTCCTAATTGTGTGACCCTAGGCATCTCTGCCTGTTTCCTCACCGGAGTTGGTGTGACTTTAAGTTTTCTTCCAGTTCTAAGTATTTTTGTTGTTCAGTCATTTCTGACTATGGCTCTATTTGGAGTTTTCTTAGCAAGGATACTGGAGTAATTTGCTATTTCCTTCTTCAGCTCATTTTATAGATATGGAAACTGAGGCAAACAGGATTAAGTGACTTGCCCAGAGTCACCTAGCTCAGTTTGAGGTCAGATTTGAACTTAAGAATATGAGTCTTCCTGGCTCAAGGCCGAACAGCCTATGCACTATGGTGCCACCTCAGAGCCCAAGTTCTAAACAGACACAATCACAATCTTATAAGCCTGTACTTGGGTAAATATTCCCTGCCTATTTGCTGAGGAGGCAGTATGGTATTGTAGGAAGAACACTGTTTCTGTAAACAGAGATCATGGGTTCAAGTTCTACTTCCGAATCTGTGTCCTCAAATGTAAAATGAAACTGTTGAACTGTGTGATCATTATCTGCCCTAGGTCTGTGATCCTAGAACTTGTTATCATCTTCCATTACAAGCTCCTAATGTCAGTCAATAAGCATAAAGCACCTACTATGTGCTTATCATACTGTGCTAACTATTGGGAACACAAAAAAAGGCAAAAAAGGGTCCCTGCTTTCAAGGAACTCCCAATCTAATTGGGGGAAACTATCATGTGCAGACAAGACATATATAGTACAAGCTAAATTAGAAATATTTGACTCATTAAAACTAATTTCTTAATCAACTAATTAAGACTGTGGGGATCAGGAAAGGCTCCTTAGAGGAGATAGGATTTTAGCAGAGATTTGAAGGAGGCCAGGGGAGCCGGGAGGTGGACAATCCTTAGCATGGGAGGGAGATTGTAAAAATGGGAGTTGGAGCATACTGTCACTGTCATTGGATTGCAGAGCACATGATGGGGAGGTATGAAGACTTATCAGATAGGAGGGAGCTGGGTTAGGAAGAGTTTTGAACACTAAATAAGATGATATTTGATCCTGAAGGTGATAGAGGACTACTTGATAGGAGAGTGAAATAGTCAACCCTATGCTTTAGGAAAAACATTTGACAATTGAGGTGATTCTGGCTAGGGGTATGCTGACAGATGTTTAATATTGGCTTTGGGTAGATAGGTGGGTGAATGTATATGCAACACAACTTTAAGATTAATTTGAATTATTAACATTTTCTCTATCACTTTCTTAAGTCTAGGTAACCACCACCACCACCACCACCACCACCAAAAACCAACTTCTGATTTATTATTGCATTTGCATATTTCTGAGGTATAAATATTCACAATGTAAATTTAACAATGGGTTTTCCAAAATTGCCTTCAGATCTGACTTCAGAATACCACTGGTTCTAGGATACTAGAATCAATGATGGATGGATATCTACTATTAAAACAATAGATCACACCTTACTAACCTCCACCTCTGTGTGCTTCATATGAACAATCAGCTAGTAGACTCAATTAACTCTTATCAAAAACATTTATTCACATTTATGCAAATGGTACAACAAGAATGGTAGTTGTAAAATATCTGCCTCATTAACCTGTATGGGGTGTTCATTTTCCTGCAAATATATAGCATCTATGGGAAAAGTAAGCTCAAACAAAAAATACAATGATAGTAAGGCACAGTAATGGAGACATGTGTGCTAAAAACAAGTCACAACTCCTGCTATCTCAGGGCTTGGAAGACTTTTCTCTTTTTGCAGACTTCTCATGCTGGGTTTCTAGGGTCTGTTCCTCTCCATATTCTGACTTTGGATTGCCAAGGATCATGATTCTTACAGATTTGCTTGGTGACTTTCTGTACTCTTGTTTGTCTAGAATGTGTCTCTGCTTTCTGTTGGGTATAGTGTTTGCTTCCTTCTGTTTGGTGCTTTCTTTCAAAGGTAGTGAATGGAAGGAAATAAATTCTTTTTCTTCTCCCATTGGGGTTTTATTGTATTGCCAGAGAAACTGAAGCAAGACAGAGATTAGTTTTTAATCTTTTTAATGTGGAGAGTTTAGCTGAATGGATGCCCATCAGTTGGAGAATGGCTGAATAAGTTATGATACATGGATGCTATGGAATGTTATTGTTCTAGAAGAAATGATCAGAAGGATGATTTCAGAGAGAACTGGAGAGAACTACATGAATTGATGCTTAGTGAAATGAGCAGAACCAGGAGATCATTGTACACAACAACATCAATATTATAGAATGATCAATTCTGATGAATGTGACTCTAACAATGAGATGATTGATGCCAGTTCCAATGATCTTGTGATGAAGAGAGCCATCTACACCCACAGAAAGTTCTGGGGAACTGAGGGTGGACCACAACATAACATTTTCACTGTTTTTGTTGTTCACTTGCATTTTGTTTTCTTACTCATTTATTTTCTTTTTTGATTTGATTTTTCTTGTGCAGAAAGAGAATTATACAAATATGTTTATACATATTGGCTTTAACATATATTTTAACATGTTTAAAAGATAGAAAAAATAATGTTAGAAATGTTTAAGCTCAGAATGATCTAAGGTTGTCAGAGAAAGAAGAGGATCAAAGGAAGTTTAGTTCCTTTTCTTGTATAGATAGAGTGATTCTAGGACTGATGAAAAGAAAGCAGTTACACTTCAACTTTTATTTTGCTTTTCTCTGAAACAGAATATTTTATATTAATAAATCAATTAGCAATCATTTAAAAAAAAACAAAAAGAAAAAAACTGTGGAGAGTTTAGACTAGCTGACCAAATTGAACTCATGTTCAAAAATAATTTGATTCTGACCTTTTATAGGGTTTTTAGCTAAACAGGATACATAGCCTGAGTATACAATTTTGTAGGAGAACAAAGACAGATAAGGGAGGTGAAAACACTGGGTGGGCGGTTAAACCATAATTCCAGGAGAGGACCATAGCTTAGTCCTGACAGGATAAGGGTCTAGATAAGAAAGTCAAGGGCAGGAGATTGCAAGGTGAGGGACAATACTCAAAAGGAGGGGGAAATATCCCAGCAAGGATTGAGATAAGGCACCTGGAGTTTTATGACTCAATGGTATTTCAAGGCTTCTTTTCTGACTCAATTCTCCCAGTCCTAATGGAAAAGACAAAAAGGGGGGCTATAATAATTTTATTCAGGGCATAATATTACTCCATAATTGCTGTAGTGTAGCATGCTAGAACCAGCTCAAATGAGCTCTTGATAATTGTTAAATTTTCAGTGTATCTTTTTATACTGCAAAATTGGCAAACTACAAATCAGGCTTGATTTATTGTTTTATTGACTGTCTGGCTTTAACAAATAATGGAAAATGTTTTAATAGTTCAGATTAAACTTGGAATGATTTTTTTTTGGGGGGGGGGCAAAGCAATTGGGGCTAAGTGATTTGCCCGGGGTCACATAGCTAGGAAGTGTTAAGTGTTTAAGGCTGTATTTGAACTCAAGTCCTCCAGATTTCAGGGATGATGATCTTTCCACTGCATCATCTAGCTGTTTAGTGCAAATTAAACTTAAAAGTGTCATACATTTCTCTTTTTTTTGAGTTAGTTGTTAAATATTTACCAGCATACTTTTGACTCTTCAAGATCATTAGCATTTAGTTAAATACCCTGGCCGATTTGTTTTTTTGGGGGGCAACGTACCTTAAAAAGGATCAGTGATAGGACAATATTTTAATCAGTTTAACCCTTCATTAATGTCATACATAACAGATCTTAAACAACAAAAGATGCACACTACTTGAGAACTGGCTTTTCTGAAGTTTTGTGATTGCTTTTGATCCTAGGTATCCAGAATAAGGCACTGAATACAATAAACACATTAAAAAATGTTTGTGAAAGCTGGCATGCTAGGGCATGTGTGTAAAAGGCAGGAGTTCTGCTAAAGCCAATTGGATGTCAGAACTAAGTCTGGTACCAAGATGGTGAATCTGTGAAAAAACTGAACATATCAAAGCTTTCATGATAACCTGATGATGAGTAATGGAATTAGGACAGTGAGTGTTGATATACTTTCAGCCTGGGTGAGATAAGGAGACCAGGTCTCAAAAAAAACAAAAACCAAACTAAACAAACAAAAAGCAAGTCCCTCCCAAAATAAACCAAGGTAAACCATAACAGCAACCCCCTAACATTTTCTTTAATTAGGAGGCAGGAAAGATGGGGATATATACTTTCCTTTTAGGTCTTCTATACATCTCTTTGGGAAGATAACATTCTCACATGAAAAATCCAGAAAATAATTGTGTTCAACTATTCTTTGCTTATATATTAATTTTTCTAGGATGTGAGGTTTCATTGTTTTGAGGTTGTTTTCCCTGATGCAGATTGCATTCTTTCTACACCTTTGGAACTTCAGTAGGTGAATGATTCCTTACCCTGCTGCTAACCTGAGCATAAACTTTTTAATTTGTCAAGGCTGTTGAAAATTAGTCTTTAGCATTTAGGACAGTGGATCTCGAACATTTTTGGTTTCAGGATCCATTTACAACACTTTAATTATAAAACATTACTAAGGATTCCACCCCAGCCCAGCTTTTAAAAAAATGTGGATTTTATCTATCAGTATTTACTATATTAAAAATTAAAATATCTTCATATTATTATAAAAAAAATTCTGACTTCATCAAAAGATTCTCAAGAATTTTCCCCCAGAGTTCCCTGTACCAACTATAACAGTAGCTAAACTAGGTTAACATCCTCTTCTAATAGATAAAATATAAGTTCAAAATGGAAAATTGACTTGTTCTGATATGCCCAATTCATATCAACAAATATTCAGTATTTACTATATACCAGATGAAACAGATAGAAGTGGATCAGTCCCTACCCAGAAGAAACTTATATTCTATTTGGGGTAGAGTGGGGTGGGTTTAAACATACACAGAGGAAAAAAATATATAAACTATTCATGGAAGGGATAAAATTTTTCATTTTTATTTTATTTTTCATTTTTTATTATGATAGCTTTTTAATTTATGAAACATCTGCATGGGTAATTTTTCAACATTGATCCTTGCAAAATATTCTGTTCCAAATTTTCCCCTCCTTCCTCCCAGCCCCTCCTCTAGATGTCAGATAGTCCAATACATGTTAAATATGTTAAAATATATGTTAAATCCAATATATGTATACATTTTTATAAAGTTATCTTGATAAGAAAAATCAGATCTAGAAAGAAAAAGAAAACCTGAGAAGGAAAACAAAAATGCAAGCAAACAGTAACAGAAAGAGTAAAAATGCTATGTTGTGGTCCACACTCAGTTCCCACAGTCCTTTCTCTGGGTATAGATGGCTCTCTTCATTACTGAACAGTTGGAACTGGTTTGAATCATCTCATTGTTAAAGAGAGACATGTCCGTAAGAATTGATCATTGTATAGTCTTGTTGTTGACATGTATAATGATCTCCTGGTTCTACTCATTTCACTTAACATCAGTTCATGTAAATCTCTCCAAGCCTCTCTGGAATCATCCTGTTGGTCATTTCTTACAGAACAATAATATTCCATAACATTCACATACTACAATTTATTCAGCCATTCTCCAATTGATGGACATCCACTCAGTTTCCACTGAATTGCCTTGCCACTACAAAAAGGACTGCCACAAACATTTTTGCACATGTGGGTCCCTTTCCCTCATTTAAGTTCTCTTTAGGGTATAAGCCCAGCAGCAACACTCCTGGGTCATAGGGTATGCACAGTTTAACAACTTTTTGAGGATAGTTCCAAATTGCTCTCCAGAATGGTTGGATTCATTCATAGTTCTACCAACAATGTATCAGTGTCCCAGTTTTCCCACATCCCCTCCAACATTCATCATTATCTTTTCCTGTCATCTTAGCCAATCTGAGAGGTGAATAGTGATATCAGAGTTGTCTTAATTTGCATTTCTCTGATCAATAGTGATTTAGAGCACCCTTTCATATGACTACAAATAGTTTCAAGTTCTTTGACTGAAAATGATCTATTTGTATCCTTTGTCCATTTATCAATTGGAGATTAGCTTGATTTCTTATAAATTTGAGTCAATCCTCTATATATTTTGGAAATGAGTCCTTTATCAGAACCTTTGAAAATAAAAATGTTTTCCCAGTTTATTGCTTCCCTTCTAATCTTGTCTGCAAATTTTTGTTAATTTGGTTATTGATATAGTTTGTACAAAACCTTTTTAATTTAATTTATTATATACAAGTATATAATAAATTATTAATTTAACTTAATATAATCAGAATTATCTATTTTGTGATGAACAATGATTTCTAGTTCTTCTTTGGTAACAAATTCTTTGCTCCTCCACTTGTCTGAGAAGTAAACTATCCTATGTTCTAATTTATTTATAATATCATTCTTTATGTCTAGATCATGAACCCATTTTGACCTTATCTTGGTATACGGTGTTAAGTGTGGGTTAATGTCTAATTTCTGTGATACTAGTTTGCAATTTTCCCAGCAGTTTTCGTTGAATAGTAAATTCTTATCCCAAAAGCTGGGGTCTTTGGAATTTTCAAAAACTAGAATGCTATAGTTATTGACTATTTTGTCCTGTGAACCTAACTTATTCCACTGATCAACCAGTCTATTTTTTAGCCAATGCCAAATGGTTTTGGTGACTCCTGCTTTATAATATAGTTTTAAATCTGGTACAGTTAGGCCACCTTCATTTGATTTTTTTCATTAGTTCTCTTCAAATTCTTGACCTTTTGTTCTTCTAGATGAATTTTGTTGCTATTTTTTTCTAGGTCAGTAAAATAGTTTCTTGGGAGTTAGATTGGCATAGCACTAAATAAATAGATTAGTTTAGGTACTATTGTCATCTTTATTATATTCTCTCAACCTATCCAAGAGCACTTGATATTTTTCCAGTTGTTTAGATCTGACTTTATTTGTGTGGAAAGTGTTTTGTAGTTTTGCTCATATAGTTCCTGACCTTCCTTTGGCAGATAGATTCCCAAATATTTTATACTATTGACAGTTATTTTAAATGGAATTTCTCTTTGTATCTCTGGCTGTTGGATTTTGTTGGTGATGTATTAAAATGCTGATGATTTATGTGGATTTATTTTGTATCCTGCAACTTTGCTAAAGTTGTAGATTATTTCTAATACCTTTTTAGTTGATTCTCTGGGGTTCTCTAAGTATACCATCATATCATCTGCAAAGAGTGATAATTTGATTTCCTCATTACCTACTCTAATTCCTTTAATCTCTTTTTCTTCTCTTATTGCCAAAGCTAGCATTTCTAATACAATATTGAATAGTAATGATGATAGTGGGCAACATTGTTTCACCCCTGATCTTATTGGGAATGGTTTCAGTTTAACCCCATTACATATGATGCTTGCTGATGATTTTAAATAGATGCTACTGACTATTTTAAGGAAAAGTCCATTTATTCCTATATTCTCTAGTGTATTTTTAAAATAAGAATGGGTGTTGGATTTTATCAAATGCTTTTTCTGCATCTATTGAGATAATCATATGGTTTTTGTTAATTTGATTATTAATAGTCAATTATGTTAATAGTTTTCCTAATATTGAACCAGCCCTGCATTCCTGTTATAAATCCTACTTGGTAATGGTGTATTATCTGGGGGATGATTTTCTGGATTCTTTTTGCTAATATTTTATTTAAGATTTTTGCATCAATATTCATTAGGGAAATTGGACTAAAATTAAATCTTTCATTTTAAAAGATAAGGACTCAAAGCCCAGACTCCTAAATGGCTATGGTTGACATTATTTGTCAAAATAAAGTAAATGGTTAAAATATAGAAATGTAAATAGCAAATAAGCATTTATGAATAAGCCTTTACCATGGCCTCTGAAAAAATGCCTGTCAATTGCCTTTTCTGTGATTCCATTCACAGGGCTTGTGCCTTCCTACATCATCATTCTCTTTTCTAGAACCAATCATCCAATAAATGTGGTGTCTCTTCTCTATAAGAATTCTCCAATAGAATCAAATCAAGTCAACAAATATTTATTAAGAGCTTACTTTGTGCCAGGCATCGTACCAAGTTCTGGGCATACAAATAAAAGAATGGGTGTCCTTGATCTAAAGGATCTTACTCTCTCACAAGAGAATATGACATATAAAAGGGAGCTAGAGAGTGTATGGTATCATGAACATGGTGGCCAAATGAAGAACGGCTGATTTGAGCCATTCCTCTAAATGTGGGTTCTGAGAAAAACACCGATAAGACTGGAGGACTCTGGGATGGAAGGAGAAGACAATTGAGATGAGGTCCAGAGAATGTCAATTCCTTGAGCACAGAGATACTATCACTTTCCTCTTTGTATCTATGGTGCTTAGTATAATTTTGGACATAAAGTGCTTCATAAATGCTTTTCATTCATTTGAATTTCCCCTGTATCCAGGAGGAGCTCAACCTAAGAGAATAAAAATTGAATTACTGCCTAATAGTTTGCAGTGGGGAGAAGGGGAATGAGTACTGTGGTATCCCATATCCTTTTTACACTCCCTTGAACTGACTCATTCAAACTCTGGAGAGGCTTTCTCCTACTGGGAATGTAGTTCTGCTATTTGAGTGCTTGACTGATAAAGAGAGAGAAGAGAAAGCAGATAATGTCACATTTTAAGACAAAGAAATATATAGGCTGCAGAGATCCTAATATATGGTTTTGGGGGAGGTATCCCATTTCTAGTTGAATTTGACACTCCGATCTAAAAAATTAAGAAAATAATGTTTTTTTTTTAAAAAGAAAATAATAGGTTTAAACTATTAAGAAATTTATGAATCAAGTCTTGATCTGTAGGTTTTAGGTGTAATCAATTCAGCTCTTGAGAGGTTTTTGAAATGGCTTCAGGATACTATTAGTTAAAAGTCTCCAGGGGCATAACCAATTTTCAACCAGCTAATCCCAAACTCATTTTCTAACTGAGGCAAAGAGAAAACTTGTTCACGTTATATAAAAGTATCTCCAGGCAGCAGTTTGACACATAATTGACATTAATAGACATATTATCTCGGTTATCTGCCCAATGCTTTCTATGACTTTGTCAACTGGGGAGGGTGGAATTGATTAAAAACTAGTTGCATCCTTATCCAGGCATAGAGATAGCCTTGCATGAATATGGAAGCTAGAGATGAAATGACATATACATGAAACAGTAAATAGGTTAAAGTGCCTGGGATGGAGAGATTAGTGAGGAAGAATAAAGTCTGGTAAGCCTGGGAATGGCCTGTGAAGGTCTTGAAACACTAAGTAGATTTTGTACTTTGTCCTAGAGCAGAGGGATCTTATCCTGGGATCTGTGAAAAATATACATACATATTTGTATGTGTATATGTGTGTATGAATGGATGTGTGGATATGTATATATATATATATATATATATGTATGTATATATATATATATATATATATCCCCACATATATACATACACAAACAATACACAAAACACATACACATTTATATAATACACATACACAAACATAACATATATGTACATACATATATATGCATTTGTATACATACATATACAAACATCTACACACATATACATAATATATATGTGTATATATATTTATACATGTATATAGAACTCTTTTTCAACATATATGGTTTCCTTTGTAACCTTATGTATTTTATTTTGTACATTCAAAATAATTCTGAGTAGGAAGAGGTCCATAGGTTTTCTCAGTCTGCCAGGTGGAAGGCTCCAGAACACAAAAATAGTTAAAACTCTCTGTCTTAGAGACAACAGGAAGACATTGAGTAAGGGGTTTGCATAGTCAAAAGTTCTTCAGAAATAAAAGCAACAACAACAATAATAACAGGGCTAAGATTTATATGAGGCCTTACAAAGTACTTTGTAATCTTATTTGGCCTTTGCAAAAATCCTGTAAAATAGACACTATTTTCATTTTCATTTTAATAATAATAATAGCTAACATTTAAGATATGCTGAGTACTTTGCAAATATTATCTCATTTGATTCTAACAACAACCCTAGGAGGCAGGTGCTATTATTATCACCCCATTTTACAGATGAGGAAACTGAGGTAAAGAGAGGTGACTTGCCCAAGATCATATAGTTAGGAAGCATATGATATCGGATTTGAACTCAGGTCTTCCTGATTCTCCAGTGTTCTACCCCCTGGCCAAGAGAGATAAAAGATTTTGAATTTATAACTTCCTGACTCCAAGGCTTAGCATCCTATCAACTCTGTTTTTAAGCCAATAGTTATACCTACCATATCCTGACTTTTCCCATCATGGATTTGCTGGTTTGGTGTGAGAATGTAAATAAGAATTTTTTGGAAGTTTTATGGAAGCCTCACATTATACCCAAAGGTCAGCAGATGATGCAGAAAAAGTTTAGAAACTCAGAATTATGTATATATTGTATAATATTAACACATTTTATTTTTTGAAATAGCATAGTAATTCAGACTTTTTGTGTGATGTTAATGGAGGGCCAAAAAACATTTACATGACTTTTCCAGATCACAGTGGCCCCTAACCCTTGCAATGAGGAAGCAATAGCTGTAATTTGGCAGCTGTGTGGAAAAAGGGTTGTTTCTGGTTCTTCTTGTTGTGTTGTCACTGTTGCTGCTATGGTGGTAGTGGTGATGGTGGTGATAATGGTGACTTTTTGTGATCTCTTTTGGGGTTTTCTGAGCAAAGATACTGGAATGTTTTGCCATTTCCTTTTCCAGCTCAATTTACAGATGAGGAAACTGAGGCAAACAGAATGAAGTGACTTGCCCAGGGTCATATAACTTGTAAGGATCCAAAACTCAGGTCTTCCCAGTTCTAGGGTTGGCGCTCTGTCCCCTGGGCCACCAGGCTGCCCCTGGCAAAAGGATTAGAAAGAGGAATTACTGGAAGGAGACAGATGAATTAGAAGACTGTGCTATTAGTTCAGGGGAGCAGCAATCAGGTCTGTTTGAAGTAGGATGGTAGTTATGAGAGTGCAGTGAAGGAGGCATAGGTGAAAGTTGTTGGGAGAGAGCCAGGATTTCCAGCTTCTGTCTCTTGATCTGTTCCCTTCCATCTTGCCGAGCTGTCTCTTCAGGGCAGCATACCTGAAAAGACGGTCCCATTTCTGCGGTTGGACTGAACCTGGACTGTGTCTAGTTATGGAGGGCATAATGCCCTGGCTTAGAAACTGTGCGTTGACAAATAGTGCCCCTGGAACTCTGCTGTACCTATTGAACTTGGTCTGTTCCATTACAAAGGATTAATTAGCATGCAGAGCCCTGGCTGGCATCCCTCAGGCCCTTGTCTAAGGACCACACAGCCCACAGGAGGTGGAGATGGATGGCTTACCAGCAGGGCACAGCTGTTGGCTGGCATCGGGGCTTGGACCTGTTCACTCTCAGATCAATGGAGTGCCATGCATGGCTACGCCATGCTATTTCCTCAGATGGCAGGCACATGTAGCTCTGTGGAATCTGCCAGAGCTGATGATATGTGCCAGTAAACTTTTAGAACCCACCCCACAAGGAGGCTCAGAAAAGGACTTTAGGCCTTCTATCTAAAATCTACTTTGGTATGGGGGGAGAGGTAGAGAAGGGAATAAAAAAACATATGTTAAACACCTACTGTGTTCTGGGCTCTGTGGTAAGTAAGTCCTTTACAAACACTCTCTCATTTAATTCTCACAATAATTCTGGGAATCAGTGATGCTATAACTTCCATTTTATGACTGATGAAACTGAGACAGACCAAGGTTAAATCACAAGGTCACACAGCTAGCAAGTGTCTGAGACAGAATTTGAATCCAGGTCTTCTGGCTTCCAAGTCCAATATTCATTATAACAAGCTGCACTCATTGCTGTGGGAGACCCAATTATTCAGGTGGTACAGTGAATTGTGCACTGGCATGGAGAAAGAAAGATCTTCAGGGAGAATCTATAGATAGGCTTGGATGGGTTGGCTATGTATCATTCTAGCAATACAATATTGTTATTATTATTATTTTGTTTGTCTTTCATTCTTGAAGAGGACCATGACATCAGGGACATCAGAGAACCCTAAGATATCTTGAAAGGTTTCATCAATCAAAATTTATATTCCTTTGAGCAGAGTATCCACAATTAAGGATATAATGTCCTGTGCATGGCACTCCATTGATCTGAGAGTGAACAGGGTGACTGAAAGGGAGAAAATGAAAAGGAAAAGAGGAAGGAAGAAATGAAGGAAGAAAAGACAGAAGGAAGGAAGGAAGGAATAAAAGAAAGGAAGGAAGGAAGAAAGGAAGAGAGGGAAGAAGGAAGAAAGGAAAGAAGGAAGGAGAGAAGGAAAGAAGGAAAGAAGAAAGGAAAGAGGGAAGGAAGGAAGAAAGGGTTAGGGTTAGGAGTAGGGTTAGGGAAAGAAGGAAGAAAGAAAGGAAGGAAGGAAGGAAGGAAAGAGGGAAGGAAGGAAGAAAGGGTTAGGGTTAGGGAAAGAAGGAAGAAAGAAAAGAAGGAAGGAAGAAAGGAAAGAAAGAAGGAAGAAAGGGTTAGGGAAAGAAGGAAGGAAGGGAGGAAGGGAGGAAAAGAAGGAAGAAAGGAAGAAAAGATGTTGACAATTGGAACTGGTCAGTTGTGTCCCAATGGGCTAGCTTGTATTACTCACAGGTTACAACTTATCCTTTGTTCTTGAAGAGGACCATAATTTCAAGGAGGTGTTACTATGCTAAGCAAGTGGATTGGATTTAAGTGAGGGAGGCTCATGCAATATGATCAGCTCTCCTCGGGAGCAATACCATGGAGACCCTATGAATGACTAACTTAATGAAAAGTAGGTTAACCACTGAAGTTACAAATAGGAAAGCAGACAGTTCCTACTCCCCAAGAGCTTATATTCTAATTGAAAGAGACAACAGGCAATCTATAGGTGGTGTCCCCAAAGTCTTAGATAAATGAAAACTTAAAACAACAGGAATTCTTTGGGAGTGACAAACAAGAAGGTGTACTTTGGTTGTGAAAGTTTTAGGGCTGGAACATGAGGCAATAGGGGAGTTAGACTGAATAGGGGAGTTAGACTGACATCCCCGTTCTTGTAGAAATGATAGATTTGATTTGATTATGGTTCTAGACTTGGAAAGTAGAGGGATGAGCACCCTGTTAGGACCTGGAGAACAGATTTCAGAGAGAAGAGGGAAGGGGGAAGCAGAATGAGCATTATACTATCTCCTACTACACTAAGCACTTTACCAATATCATCTCATTTGATTTTCTTAACAACCCTGAGAGACAGATGCAATTATCACCCTTATTTTATAGTTGAGGAACCTGGGGCAATTAGAGTTAAAGGACTAGCCCGGAATTACACAGCTAGTCAATGTCTGAAAAAGAATTCAAACTCGGGTTTTCTTGACTCCAGGTTCAGGGATCTGCCCTCACCAGTCAGGATGGTGCTGCCCCATTGGGATTCTTATCTCCCCGCTACCTGCCTCTGCCCATCAGGAATGATGTCTTTTATGCCCTCTCTTACATGAAAGTTATCATCAGTAGTTTGGGGCAGCCTACTCAGACATGGCATGCATCCTTTCATTGCTCGTTTGAGTTACTTATTTAAAGGTTAAGCTCTTAATCTATCATGCAAATTAGAATAGGTTCCCAACTTGCTGGAAATTAAGACAGGACTAAAATAAAACACTGATGTCAATGAGGAATTCTGCATATTTTACATATCATTTGCATATTCCCCTAAGTGTCTGATTGCTCTCCAGCCCCTTTCTTGTCCTCCCCTGCTGCATCCAGGAGAGTTGGATGAACTTGGGGTTCCATTATCATTACCCGCGCTGGGCTTCTCCACTTCCCTCTGGGGCAAACAGATCCCCAGGCAGCTGTGTCTTCCCGGATAGGGAGGTAGGTGCAGGTGACTGTGGCATTTGGAAAACCATAGGAGGCAGTTCTGAAGCCTCTTCCCCCCAGGTGCTGATCTCGGCTAGAGTCTGACTCCTTAATGTGGCTATCTATAAGCAGAGAAAACTTTTCTTTCCCCTTGGGGAGCAGTCTAAGTGCTCCCTCATCTCTTAGCCACCCTTTCATGCTGATGGGACTGGCTTGTTAGCAGCTCCTGGGAGAAAAGGAGGAAGCTGAGCCAGCTCCCTGCTATCAGTCCCTGCCTGCTGGTTCATTACCATGATCATGCCTTTATTTCCACTGATTAAGCCCATTAGCATGCAATCCATGTGAGCAGAGATAAGGAATTCTAGAGAAGGAGGAAGTGGTTCCATGCAGAAAGTGGATTGACATTCTAGCCGGGAGCATCCCTGTTTAGCTCAGCCTGTTGTGACTTTCAGCTGGAGAAGAATCTGCTCTGGGAAGGATAAAAGCATGGAGACAGGAGGAGTGATGGGCAATGCTTTGGCTCGTTCTTCCTTCGACATGCTTTGGTGCCATCGATGAACATTCCCTTTGGCTTACAGAGATCTGGTTGGAGCAGTGGGCAGAGCACTGGACCCCAAGTAAAGTAGATTTGAATTTAAATCTGACCTCAGACACTTGCAAGCTGTTTGAGGAGTCTGGGCAACTCATTGAACCACTGATTGCTTCAGTTTCTTCATCTATATTACATACTATAATAGTATATAACATTATATAACAAAACAAAACATATTTCTAAGTGCTAATGAGAGCATCTATCTCTAGGATTTGTTGTGAGACTCAAATGAGTATATAGTGCCTTAAAGAACTGTATAAATGCTAGCTATTGTTATTTACGGTCATTAAGATGCAAAATTTGGACAAAAGGTGTGCTATTGAAGGGATTGTGGATCATTAATTAATTTCCTACTTATCTATCCGGAGCAATTTGTCATTTGCAGACAATGCGCAGGGTTAAAGCTCTTGCTCCACTTTATCCCTGTTTTGTGGACATTGATGGTTCTTAAAGCTGAAAAGGATCCTGGGATTCCATTCATAAGGGGATTCATGGCACAGTGAATAGAGTAGTAGACTTGGAATCAGAACATGGACACGTCATTCAATTTGTCTCTCTTGGTTTCATTTGCAGTGAGGGGTTGTGATTAGATAGCCTATGAGTGTCTGTCCATTCCACTTTTTACTCCATATGGCTGTCTGTTTTACTGTCAAACTTTGCTTTAAGGGTCATTTCATACTTCAAAAAGTGGATAAGTCAGAACTTCTATTCTGGATCTGTTTTTCATCATTAGAGAAAAACCGGTTGCTGATATTAATAATTAGAGGGGAAGAGACCCTTTCCTCCTGGAATTTGTGATAAAGAAAAAAAAGATGGAACACAGTCAGGCATTCATCCTAGATCTTGAAAGAACAGATTTGTAAGTATTCAGAGAAAGGAGAAAGACTAAGGAAGTCAGCTCAGGAGGACAATTAACATTGAAAAAATAAAATTATTTAGACAAAATGGAAAAAATTCTGATAAGGAAGAAAAACTGGAGTTGTCAGGAGATATGTCTATATATTTGTATAGAGAACTAATAATCTAATTTAGATTAAAATAAAATAACATGCACAGAAATGGGAGCAAGGACATGTAGCAGACAATGATTACAAAAACATGGTCCTAGGAGAATGGTGTCAGGTGTGGTGAAGCTAAGAATGAACTGAAGCTGTCAAGGAAAGTGAAGAACATTAAAACAAAAGACATTAAAAAGTTTCAGATCAATTTTTTTATCTCTCATTAATTTTATTTTCAACTGAATGGAAAAAATTTAACATTTGGTTTTTAGAATTTTGAGTTTCAAATTCTTTCCTTTGCTTCCTTCCCTCCTACCTCTTTGAGTTGGCAAACAATTTGATGTAGATTATTATAAAGGTGAAGTCATGAAAAACGTTTTCATATTAGCCATGGTACAAAAGAAAACAGAAAAAAAAACAAGAAAAAGAAAGTTTTAAAAGTATGTTTTGATCTGTATTCAGATTCCATCAGTTCTTTTTCTAGAGATCAATGGCATTTTTAATAAGTCCTTTGGAATTGTCTTAAATCATAGTATTACTGAGAATATTATTCATTCCCTGTTGGTCATCATACACTCTTGCTGTCACTGTATACAGTGTTTTCTTGGTTCTGCTCACTTAATTTCGCATTAGTTTATGGAAACTTAGGTTTTCCTGGAAACATCCTGCTCATCATTTTTTAATAGCACAATAATATTCCATCACAATTATATGCCACAACTTATTCAGTCATTCCCCAACTGATGAGAATCCCTTCAGTTTCTAATTCTTCCAATTCCAATACTACCACCAAAAGATCTGCTGTAAACAGTCTTGTACCTATAGGACCTTTTCCTCAGAACTCTTTGAGATGCAGCTCTAGCAGTGGTATTTCTGGATCAAAGAATATGCACAATTTTATATT
Source organism: Sarcophilus harrisii (assembly GCF_902635505.1). Lineage (NCBI taxonomy): Eukaryota > Metazoa > Chordata > Mammalia > Dasyuromorphia > Dasyuridae > Sarcophilus > Sarcophilus harrisii. The sequence goes on from NC_045426.1 coordinate 676,319,803, forward strand.
CCTTTGGACATAGTTTCAAATTGTTCTTCAGAATGTTTGGATCAGTTTAGAACTCTACCAACAGTCCATTAATATCACAATTTTCCTACATCCCCTTCAGTATTTTTCATTTTCCTTTTTTTCATATTAGTCAATTTGATAGGTCAGATTTGTTTTGATTTACATTTCTCTAATCAATAGTGATTTAGAACACTTCCTTATATGTCTATATATAGCTTTGATTTCTTTATTTAAAAACTGTAATGTTCGGGCTAGCTTTCTGGAGGACCTCGGGACCAGCCTTGATCTCAGTGGAGGAGTGAAGGAGACAGGAGAACCACCAGGAGGATGGTCAAAGATGGAATGTCTCATTTCCAGTCCTTCTCAGCCCTTATATGCCTTAGTACAATTACATCATTACAGAATACTGAATATCTGTGAACTAGAGAACTATTACATCACCATACTAAGTACTTAGTATATATGTGAACTAGAGAATCATTATCTCATCAATTCCACTGAGTTAACACCTTGTTTCAAGTATAATTCTCCAGAGTGTCCCTCTGCCTGTATACATCATTGGACCATGTATCAATTGATAAATGACTGGCATTCTTGTAAATTTGATTCAATTCTCTATATATTTGAGAAATTAGGCCTTTATCAGAGAAATTTGTAAAATACTCTCTTCCTTGCCCAGTTTCCTATCTTCCTGCTAATTTTGGCTGCATTTGTTTTTACAAAAAAATTCTTTAATTGAATGTAATCAAAATTATCCATCTAATGTCCCATAATGTTCTCCCATTTCTTATTTCTAGGATTATTAAAATATTCCATTTCTTCTGTTTGTGGGAAATTTATATTTTTATAAATATTCATCCATTTCACTTGGATTGCTAGATTGTCAAATAATTGGGCACAAATAGCTTCCAATAATTGCTTTAATTACATCTTCATGGGGGGTGGTGGTGAATTTACCCTTTTCAATTTTGATACTGATAATCTGGCTGTCTTCTTTCTTTTTTTAAAAATCAAATTAATCAATAGTTTATCTATTTTATTTTAAAAAATCCAGCTTCCACTTTCATTGATTAGTTCAATGGTTTTCTTTCAATTTTATTAATCTCTTCTTTGGTTTTTAGTATTTCCAATTTGGTTTTAATTGAGGACTTTTAATTCGTTCTTTTTCTAGTTTTTAAAACCTGTATGCTCAATTTATCAATCTGTTCTTTCTCTATTTTATTAATATAAGTACTTAAAAATATGAATTCACCTTAGGTACTGTTTTGGCAACATTCCATAAATTTTAGGATGTTGTCACATAGTTGTCATTCTCTAAGAAATCATTTATATTTTCTGTTATTAGTTCTTTTTAGGATTAGATTATTTAGTTTCTGATTTGTTTTGACTATAAATTTCCATGGTTCTTTATTTGATGTAATTTTTATTGCATTATTGTAGAAAAAGGATGCACTTAATATTTCTGCTTTTCTGTATTTTTACTTTTGAGTCTTGCATTTTAAAGTAAAATTTCCTATTCAGCTTTGGTCTTTTCATCAGAAAAACTTGAAAGTCTTCTATTTTATTAAATATCGATTTTACCCTGAAGGATTATAGTCAGTTTTTCTGGGTAGGTTACTCTTGATTGTAATCCCAGCTTTTTTGCTTTCTGAAATATCATTCCGAGCCCTCGGATCTTTTAATGTGGAAGTTGTTGAATCTTGTGTGTCTTGACTGTGGCTCATGTTCTGTAATTGTTTCCTGACTGCTTGAAATATTTTTTTCTTGAGTAGGAGCTCTGAAATTTGGCTGTAATATTTCTGGAAATTTTCATTTTGGGATTTCTTTCAGGAGGTGATTGGTAGATTATTTAAATTTAAATTTTACTGTCTGGTTCGAATAAATTTCTTGAAGGATGATGTGTAGACTTTTTTTTGAATCATGACTTTCAGATACTCCAATAATTCTTAAATTCTCTCTTCTTGATCTTGTTTTCCAGGTCAGTTATTTTCTGATGAAATATTTCACATTTTCTTTTATTTTTTCATTCTTTTGACCTTTTAAAAATTGATTCTTGATATCTCATGGAATTATTAGCTTCCATTTGGACAATTCTAATTTTCAAGGAATTATTTTTTTCAGGGAGCTTTTGTACCTCTTTTTACAATTTGGCTCATTCTGTTTTTAAAGTATTTTTTTCTTCAGTTATTTTTTGTGCCTTTTTAAAAAACCAAGCTGTTGACTCTCTTTTCACAATTTTCTTGTATCACTTTGAATTCTCTCCCATTTTTTTCTGTCTCTATTATTTGATTTTTTAAAATTCTTTTTTCAGATCTCCCAGGAAATCTTGCCGGGCTTGTGTTCAGTTCACAGAATCTCCTTTGAGGCTTTGCTTGTAGTCATTTTGACATTGTTGCTTTCTTCTGAGTTTGTGTTAGGTCTTTTTTGTCACCACAGTAACTTCTTATGGTCAGGTTCTTTTTAAAATTTGTTTTCTCACTTTCTCAGTCCATTTCTTCCTTTTAATTTTAGATAAAGTTCGATTCTTCTCCGGGAATGGAGGGGACATTGTCTCAAGATTCAGGTTTTTCATGTTACTCTTTTCAGAGGTAGTTTTAGGGTTGGTAAGGGTTTGCTGCTTATAATGTGGTATGGTCTAAGGAGAAGTGTGGTCTCTGCTCTTCTGGCTTATTCTCTGATCTTTATATAGAAAGGAATCTTTCCCTCTGTACCCAGAAGTGCTGGTGCTCCTCTTGGACTTGAAACTACGACCACATTCTCTGTTCTTCTGCAGCCACAAGTGTTCATATCCTTATTTGCCCTTGAACTGTGACCCAGAATTGTGTCTGTGCAATATATAAAGGTCCAGAATCCAGTACTTGCAAGGGATCTTCCATCTGTGGGCTGAGACCTTCTGAAGTTGCTATTGTTGATGCCAGCATTGCCGTAGTAGGGTCTGGACTGCACTCTGCATCACTCTGGTGGGATCTGCTGCCAGCCTTCTATACTATCTTGGGGAAGAAAATTGTTTTACCTGACCTTTTGTAGACTTTGCTGCTTCAGAATTTGACTTGAGGTGCCATTTTAAAATTGTTTGGAGGGAAATTTGGTATGATTCAGTTGAGTTCCTGTCTGTACTCCATCATCTTGGGTTTGCCTCCAACAAAAGTCATTTTTATTGTTGTTGTTATTCAGTTGTTTCACTTGTTCCAATTCTTTTGTGACTCTGTTTGAGTTTTTCATAGCAAAGATACTGGAGTAATTTGCAATTTTCTTCTCCAATTCATTTTTCTTATAAGAAATTAGGACAAACTAAGACTTGCCAGAGAGAGGTCACATAGCTAGTAAGATTCTGAAGCCAGATTTGAACTCAGGAAGATGAGTTTTCCTGACATCAGGCTTATCACTATCTACTATGCCATCTATCTGCCTTTTTTGGGGGTGGGGATCCACAACAAACTGATGTTATACAACCTTAATGGTCTCTCACTGCTTTCAAGTAAATGGCTTTACTTCCCCTTATCAGCTTGCGCTCCTACTCTCCACAGTAGTTCTTCCAAATCTTTTCATCTCTCCTGAAGTTTCTCATCACTCATGCCTTGCCCTTCATTCTCTCAGCTATATTTTACTGGAAAATTGAAGCTATTTTCTCTGAGCTCTCTCCTTCTCTCTCTCCTTCCTCATCTCCCAATACTCAGATGCTTTATTCCATTATCTCCTCCTTCATCCACATCTCGCATGATGAAGTAAATGACTTTACTCCTTACCAAGGCTAGCCCCTCTCAAGCAATCCCTTTCTATCTTCTCTCCTCTGGCAAATTAACCTTCTGTCTTACAGACTATTAATTATCTTAAATCTCTGCCTCCTGGCTGCTTCCCTACTATATACAAACATGCTTATATCACCTCCAACAACAAAGGACGTTAAAAAAGTTGTATTTGGGGAAAGAGGATCAAGAAATGGCAGAACTGATATTCAGGGTAAGTAGGATGATGAAAACTGACATTTTAAAGAAGGCAGTGATGTTCAATTCCAAGATTGCTTGCGTTCTCTGCCAAGGAGAATGATCGCTTAGTCTTGATAAACTATATTCTTGGGTACAGAAAGAATCGACAGATGTGACTGACGAATAAACCATTGAAGTGATATTTGAAAAGCTGTGGAGAACAGGAGAGGTATGCCAGTACTGGGGATAGGTAAATGTCTCTATTTTCACAACAAGAAACTACATAACATCTGAAAATCAACTTGGTCAGTCAACTTGATGCCGATTCTTGGCCAAATTCTAGGATGGCTCATGAAAGAGATGGTTGGTAAACATCCAGAAAAGGAATCAATGGTCACAAAGAGCCAACAAGAACAGGTTATGTCAACTCACCTCATTTCCTTTTTTGAAAAGGTTTCTTAACTATCTGAAGAGATGCCGTAGTGTAAAATATGGAGAATTGTCCTGAAAGCCAAGAAAACCTGCAGTCAATTCCTGCCTCTGACACATGGTCAGAGCAAATCATCTAGTCTCTCAATGATTTAGTAATTCTCTAATTCTCCATCACGAGTTCTGGAGTAGGTGTCAATCTGTATTGGTAGATGGATTTTCCTCATCTGGAAGTTTACGGTATCAATGATTCTCCAATAAACAGATAAACAAAGGGGATCTCAGAGACATGGATTCTTTACTAAGGATCTGTGAACTTGTGTTTTTAATTTTTTTATAATAATTTCAATTTGATAGGTTCTTGTATTCAAATATACTTTAAAAATACATTTTAAAATGTACATGATTCTAAAAAGTGGCCTACAGGTTTTATCAGAGTGACAAAAGGAGTTCAGGACAAAAAATGATTAAGAAGGATTATTGTAGAGATTTTTAACCTGGAGCTTTGGAAAATGTTTAATAAAATATCTCATCCTTTCTCGTGGAAAAGATGGTGAGATGAAAGTTAGCACAATTAACTAGATATGGAACTGGTTGAATGACAAGACTCAAAGAATAGTCACTAATCATTTTATGATAATTAAGAAGAGAGTTTATGATGATGTGCCTCTGGCTGCTTAGCTCTGCAGTGTTTAACATTTTTATCTTCTGAATGTTCTGAAGAGACTTCCAATTCTCATTTGCATTTATGAGTTCAGTTTCCCAGAGCATGGTCATGATGTCCCTTTAGGGCCCTAGAAGAATTTTGTAAGGTTTGGTGGCATTGTATTTCTAGTGATACAGCCCATGAGCCCCTACCTATTGCTTCCCACTTATTGACTATCACTGATGTCATTTAGTTAGCCATACTCAATTAATTTGTTTTTTTTTTTTAAAGAAAGGATATTTACCGCAAATTAAGGCAACTTTGAGGTACCACTACATACATCTAAGATTGGCTAAAATGACAGGAAAAAATAAAGATAAATATTGGAGGGGATATTAACACATGTTGGTGGAATTGTGAACTGATACAACTATTCTGACAATTTTTATTTTAAAATTTTTTGATTAAATCTTTTATTTTCAAAGCATATGCATGGATAATTTTTAATATTTCCCTTTGCAAAACTTTGTGTTCCATTTTTTCCTTTCCTCCAACCTCTCTTCCCCTAAGCAGTAATCCAATATGTTAAACATGTGCAATTCTTCTGTAAGTATTTCCATAATGGTTACAACCATTCTGGAGAGCAATTTGGAACTATGCCCAAAGGACTATCAAACTATGGATCCAACAGTGTCTGTACTGGGCTAATATCCCAAAAAAATCATAAAAAGGAAAAAGGACCCACATTGTGCAAAAATGTTTGTAGCAGACCTCTTTGTAAGTGGCAGGGAACTGGAAACTAAGTGGATGCCCATCAGTTGGGGGATGGCTGAATAAGTTGTGGTATATGAATGTTATGGAATATTATTGTTCTATAAGAAACAACCAGCACAATGATTTCAGAAAGACCTGGAGAGACTTACATGAACTGATACTCAGTGAAGTGAGCAGAACCAAGAGAATATTGTACACAGCAGCAAGAAGATTATGTGATGATCAAGTGTGATGGACTAGATGCTTTTCAACAATGAGGTATTCAGGCCAGTTCCAATAGAATTACAATAGAGAGGGCCATCTGCACCCAGAAAGAGAACTATGAAGACTGAATGTGTATCACAACATTGTATTTTCACCTTTTTTGTTGTTGTTTGCTTGCTTTTTTTCCTTCCTCATTTTTTCCTTTTGGATCTGATTTTTCTTGTGTAGCATGATAATTATGGAAATATATATAGAGAACTGCACATGTTTAACATATATTGGATTACCTGTTGTCTAGGGGAGAGGAATGATAGGAAGGGAGAGAGAAAATTTTGGAACACAAGATTTTGCAAGGGTGAATGTTGAAAACTATCTTTGCATGTATTTTGAAAATAAAAAGTTGTTATAAAAAGGATATTTACCAAGATTTTAGAGTAAGAACGATTCATATAAAACAATTCTCCATCCATCCCCAAATCTTTGATATACTTTTACATTAGTACAATGTTAAAAAAATGATTACTATTTAAAGAACACATGTGACAAAAGGGTAACAGCTCCTGGAAGGCCTTTCTGTGGAATCCTTGTTTTGTTCTCCTTACATACAGTGTATTTCTTTCTGACTTTTTTTAGAGCTTTAAATCTGTGTCCAGTCCATTCTTGGCTTCCTAGGATGGTTATGGGAAGATGGCGAATGATCTAGATCTCCCAAAATCCATGAGATCCTCTTCTGGTCAAGGGTAACAAGGAGACTGAAACTGACACTGAAACTACAATTCTATTTCCCACAGTGGATTTCTTCTCAGTAACTTAGCAGGAATGATCTTTTCTTTATACTTACTTGTCTTACCAATTACTTTGGTATTTTATAGTCATTATCTGTTGATGATGAATAACTGTTCTCAGCTAACCCAAACATACTTTGTATATGATGTAACTCTAGTTGATCAAGGATACTTCAGACTCTAAAGTCTTTGATTGATTGAGACATTCTCAACAAATTAAGTTATTGCCTTAAAATGGAGTGGGATGGTTTGATTGATTTACTCAACTAGTCCAAACTTTATGGATCAATGACTTGATTCTTGTCTTTAGACATAGATGTCATGCTCATTGAATTTGCAGATGACACAAAGCTGGGAGAGATAACTAACACGCTGGAGACTGAGTCAGGATCCAAAGAAATTTTGACAAGATAAAACAAGGGGCTAAATCTTACAAGACAGTAGTTTATCTAATTGAGGGTATTAGTGGACTGCAAGCTTACTGTGAGTCAGCCAAAGTAAGTAATATGTCCTTGAATTGCATTGGGACTAACTTCCTGGATTAAGGAGGTGATGGATTTGCTATATTCTATTTTAGTCAAACCAATTCTGGAGTATTTCTGGGCACTATAGTTTTGGAAGGATAATAATAATGAGAGCTCAAAGGACTCTTTCTAAGGAAGGGAAAGGGCCATAAGTTCATGGAATATGAATAATGATAGCCTGGAGAAGAGATGCCCAGGGGAACATCATAATTGTCTTAAAACAGTATTTTTACTCAGAAAGTATTAAAAAGGAAAGTGAGTAGATTTATGGAGAGCAAGGTGTGATTGCTGGAATTACAAAGAGGCAAATTTAGGTTTGATAGAAGAAAACACTTCCTACTAATTGGAACTATTCAAAAATAGAAAAGACTGCTTCAGTTGGCAGGAGATTCTTCCTTACAGGAGTCGTCAAGCAAAGGCTAGATGAGCACTTATCAAAAGCTGGTTGACCATTTATTAGGAATTCACATTAGGAATTAATTGCATTGAACTAGATGCTAGGGGAGGAACCCGTTAATAAGGAAAAACTGAAGATTATAAAAAAGAGAGAATGCTACAAGGGCCAAATTTACAGAGAACTGAATAAATGGGATTAAAGTTTACATAGAGAGACTGGTCTGCCTAGGGGGAATTATCACTCCCTAACTGAATAAAAGAGGAGAAAGTTGGGGATGAGATTGAGAGGATTTGAGGTAGAGATGTGGGAAGAGGAGGGAGCTCTTGATGGATGGCTTTAATTTTCTTTGTTAAATGGAATAATATTTGTGATTTGTTTATCACAGTGCTGGTACATAATATGTGTTATATAAATTGTAACTATTATTATTATTATTATTGTCAGGTATGAGGTGGTCTGCTTAGAGAGAAGAGAGAATAGGAAATATAGGTGGTTTGAGGAAAAAAGAGAAAATGGTTTATGTGATGAGTTAATTAGGGGAGAGTAAAAGGCTTACTTACACATCTATGAGGGCTCATTTTGAGATTATAGTACAGTAAGACCCCCCCCAAATCTTTTTTCATATATTGAGGTCATTTTCCTTGTATTTATTATGCCTACATCTTGTTTGTGCATTGCTTTTTGTGTGTTGCCGCCCCGATAGAAGAAACTTCTTAAGAAGAGAGGTTCTTTTTCTTTTGTATCCCCGTCACATAGTAGGCACTTAATCAATGCTTATTAGCTGACCAACTGAAACAGGATTGGAATTAGGGTCTTGGTTCCAAGTGCTCTATTCATAACACCATTGGTATCAATTGCACTACCCAACAAATTAAAATATTCTTGTGAAATATTCAATAAAATAAAATAGATAATATTACATTTTAAAACTAAGTCAAAATCGGCTCAGCAGGGGTACTTAAGTACAGATTAATGTTTCCCATTTTTATATGTTAGACATGTTTGCACTTTACACTAAACCATCTATATGAAAGGAGGGGAAGGAGAATTAACAATAATAAAAATAGTTGTTATTGAGCCCCTATTTTGTGCCCAACTCTATGACTAATGCTATGATGTTTGGGAAAGTATTTATTTATTTCTTTGATATCACATTTACTTATTTTCCAAATATAACAGAAATGGAAAAATATCAAAACACAACAACAATCAGTTAATTTCCACAATCTGTATTCCTTCTGTGTGGAGGGTACCCTAGATCTTTTAAAATAAGCATGTTTTAATAATTTTATTCCCCCCTCAAAAGAAAATCTACTAAAGTGGGATTCATTTGCAAAATGTGCAAGAATATAAATTTTATAATAAATTCTTTCCAATGTTTATTATGCCACATTATATGAAACTATCTTCACAAACTCAGGAGACTGGAACAGTAATAAATATTTCTTGTAGAACAACTTGCTAACAAAAACCCCTCAAAGTGTTGCCTTAGGAGATGATGAACTATTTATGATTGTATGTCTTGCTAGGCTGTTACTGGGAAGAGAAAGGAGGGGTAACTTTTTTTTGCACTTAATAATATTTTGCCTTTTTCCAACTGCATGTAAAGATAGTTTTCAATATTGACTTTTGTAAGATTTTGAGTTCCAAATTCTTCTCTCTCTCCTTTCCTTCCCCTATCCCTAAAATAGTAAGCAATCTGATATAGCTTATACATGTATAATCATGTATATAATCAAGATCTTCATGTTCAATCTATTTCCATATTAATCACATTGTGAAAGAAGAATCAGAACAAAAGGAAAAAAATACAAGAAAGAAAAATAAACAAATTTAAAAAATAGGGCACTGTATGCTTTGTTCTGCATTCAGACTCCATAGTTTTTCCAACTATTTTCTAGATATGGATGGCATTTTCCAGCATGAATCTTTTGGAATTATCTTGGATCATTGTATTGATGAGAAGAGCCAAGTCCATTGCAGTTATTCATGACACAATTTAGCTGTTATTGTGAACAATGTTCTTCTGATTCTGCTCACTTCATTTAGCATCAGTTCATGTAAGTTATTCAAGGATTTTCTGAAATCCACCTGATCATCATCATTTAAAAAAAAATAGAACAATAGTATTCCATTATGCTCATACCCCACAATTTGTTCAAGCATTCCCCAATTGCTGGGCATCCTCTCAATTTTCAGTTCTTTGCCACCACAAAAATAATTTCTATAAATATTTTTATACATATGGGTCCTTTTCACTTTTATATGATTTCTTTGGGATACAGATCCAGTAGTGACACTGTTGGATCAACTGTTGGGTATAGTTCCAAATTACTCTCCAGAATGGTTGGATCAGTTTGCAACTCCACCAATCTGTGTGTGTGTGTGTGTTGGTTTCCACTTTTGTCCCATGGATTGGGAAAATACTTGAACACACTTCAAACAGAACTATACACAATCTTGGTATTTTGCAAAGAAGCCTGGGTTTGGAGTTCGAGGTCATAAGTTTGAATCTGGCTCTTGTTACTGCCCATGAGAATCTCTCTAAATTCTAGTTTCCTCTCCTGTAAAACAAATGGGGCAAATTAGATCTTTTGATATTTGACTTCTAAATCTGTGATCCCATGATTCTAGCTAAAAGATTTCTTCTAGCTCTAAATCTGCGATTCCACAATTCTACTGCTTAATCAAACCCTTGACAACATTGCCATTCAGGGCATGACAAGCTCCGCAGGAGATCAGTAGAAGGAAACAGTGAAAGTAGAAGGAGCTGGGGGTGGATGGGTGAATGGCTTTCTGAAAGCGGTGACCTTGAACAAAGCTTTGAACTATGGAAAGAATTTGGTTTATTGTCATGACTTCTAATGGCTTTTACCCTTTTAAAGAGTCACTTAGGGAAATTAAACTGGAAGAGCTCTACCTGTCAACCAACTTATGTTAAGTGGCTTTTTTTCTCACCGGTGGAGCTTTCTTTGCTTCTCTCTGGCACCCACAGGAACCTGCTGCTTTTCAGGTTTCTGTTCTTTTCCCTCTACCAGGCTCTAATGTCAGCTTCCCATTTTGCTAATGCCAGCCCCATCTCTCTTCCAAACTCTCACTAACAAGCAAAGTTGTTTCAAGAGAGAGGGAGCTAAATTTTCTCAGGTAATTGGCAAGTTGAATTACCCCCATGATGTGGTGAGTGAGTGTTTTTCCAACCAGTCCCAGTGAAAGAGAAGAAATCCAGCCTGTGCACACCTGCTCGCTAATCAGCATCTTTCCAAACGCCAGTAAGCAATCACACGCCAGCTAATAAATTGTCTTAGAGGTGGGGAACCATAGCAATTACTGATGGGACTGAGGGAATGAACCCTGACACAGAAGCACAGAGCACGAAGAGAATCTTTTTTTTTTTTTTTTTTTTTTTTTTTTTTTTTTTTTTTTTTTTTTTAGTTCTTAGACTTAGCAGTACAAATATAATTAGGTTTTTATGTGACAGTCCTGAATGCTTGAAAAAACCTTAGCTTTCTTCTAAGTGACTAGGATGGCAAAAATATCTTGTCTCAGTTCAAACAATTCTCTTTTTTTAAGGCCTGGAGAGACTTACACGAACTGATGCTGAGTGAAATGAGCAGGACCAGGAGATCATTATATACTTCAACAACAATACTATATGATGACCAGTTCTGATGGACCTGGCCATCCTCAGCAACGAGATAAACCAAATCATTTCCAATGGAGCAGTAATGAACTGAACCAACTATGCCCAGAGAAAGAACTCTGGGAGATGACTAAAAACCATTACATTGAATTCCCAATCCCTATATTTATGCCCACCTGCATTTTTGATTTCCTTCACAAGCTAATTGTACAATATTTCAGAGTCTGATTCTTTTTGTACAGCAAAATAACGTTTTGATCATGTATACTTATTGTGTATCTAATTTATATTTTAATATATTTAACATCTACTGGTCATCCTGCCATCTAGGGGAGGGGGTGGGGGGGGTAAGAGGTGAAAAATTGGAACAAGAGGTTTGGCAATTGTTAATGCTATAAAGTTACTCATGCATATATCCTGTAAATAAAGGCTATTAAATTAAAAAAAAAAGAAGAGAAAGTTCTTAGTGAGCTCCTCTGTACTTCTCACTAAGGTGCCCCTGCTGCCATTATGGCGAGCCAAGATCCTCAATTGCTGCATTTGGAGGCAGAAGAGAAGAAATCTGGGAGTGTTATTATGGAAGGAGGGAGATCTGGAGGTATCTATATGTCTTGAGGTGTTCAGAATTCAGGATAGTAGGATGGAGAAGAGCAAAACTGAAGAAAGGGAGTGAAAGTGTGATGAGGAAAATTTGTCTTTGTATTTTTATATTATACATTTTTATTATAATCCTATTTTAATATATTTGCTAATATAATAAATAAGTTATAATCATAATATAAATGCTCACAACAGAACCAAGAAGACCTGAATGCCTCTGATACTTGCTAGTTGTGTGAGGTCTGTCAAGTTGTCCAACCTCTCTGTGCCTTAGACTACTCTTCATAATGCTATAAGTTGCACAGAAAGTGCTTCATTGGTAGAGTTTTCTCATGTAGGTCTTCCTTATATTGAAGAGCAAGGGTAGTCCCTCTCCCTTAAAATAATAGTAATAACTCGTATTTAGAGAGTTTTAAAGTTGCAGATATCTCATTTGATTTTACTAATCCTGTAAGAGAAGCACTATCCCTTTCATTCTCATTTGTAAGATGAGGAAACCGAGGCTCAGTGACTTACTTAGAGTCACATGGTAAATGTCTGGAGATTGGGGAAAAGATTTAACCTTATGTTTCCCTGAACTCTAGTTCCACCATTCCATTTACTTAGAACACTGGACTTGGAATCTGAAATGAGGGTTCAAACACAGCCTTAGATAATTACTAGCTATGTAACTCTGGGTAGGACACTTAATCCTCAGCTTCAGTTTCCCCATTTGTAAAATAAAGATGTGAAACTAAATGTTTCCCCCTAAAATGCTTCCATCATAAAATGAGGACATATTAGCACCTATATTTTAAGGTTTTTGTGAGGATGAAATGGAATAATGAATGTGAAGCACACTGGAAACCTTAAAGTGTCGTTTGTTGCTAGCTATTTTTAATATTGGAGGCAGCCGGGTGGCTCAGTGGATAGAGTTCTGGGCTTGGAATAAGGAAGACATGAGTTCAAATCTGGTCTCAGACACATATTAGCTGTGTGATCCTGGGCAAGTCACTTAATCTCTGTCTTAATCCACTGGAGAAGGAAATGACAAATCATTCTTGTATCTTTACCAGGAAAACCTCATGGACGGTATTTGTGTGCTACATGGGGTCATGACTGAATAACAGAAATTCTTAATACTATGCTATCTTGCAAAAGATGGAAGCAAGAGGACGTCACTGAGAATGAATGCAAAAGTCTTTTAAGAATAGTGATCGCTAGGAGAGCTGAACTCATAATAAGTTCAGGTTAATGCAGGTTTTTTTTTTTCTTTCCCTTTTTCTTAAAGCTCTGCTGTATTGGGGTAGAGAGCAAAAAGCTGTTCAGGGTGCATACTGCGATGATTAATGACAGAGAAAAGACAGAGCTGCTCTCTTTTCATTTCATCTCTCTTTTCTCTGCCAAAGACAGTGACTTTTAGACCAGAAAGGACAAATGGCTAATAGAGAGCTGATAGCTAAAATAAGTAGGGAGAAACGGAGCACCTCGCTGCTCAGGATAAGTTCAGATCTCCAGGCTTGGATGGATTGCATTTCAAGATCCTGAAAGAAATAGCAGATGGGATTGATGGACCAGTATCCTTATTCCTTTTAAAATTGCAGAAAACAAAAGCAAAATACTATAGGATCAGGGATGGGCAAATATCCTGATTTTCAAAATAGGAAAGACACAACATGATTAATATGGAAATGTTTTGCATGACTGCACTTGTATAACCTACATAAAACTGCTTGCCATTTCAGGGAGGGGAAAGGAAAGGGAATGAGAAAATTCAGAACTCGGAGCTTTTTTTAAAAAAGGAATGTTAAAAATGTTTTTATGTTGAATTAAAAAAATGGTGAAAAGAAGCAAGTTTGCACAGTAGAGGCAGGGAGCTAGATTTTTAATCCTGATGCAATTCTAGAAAATATTTTTAAATTTTAGATTTTAATTTTAAGATTTTCTTGACATTGTTTTTTTACATCACCTTCATTTTTGACTATGCTATCCCTCTTCCTTCTACTTCCCTTGTGAGTTATCCCTTCTAAGAAAGAATGAAAAAAAGGAGAAAAAAGCAGGTAAGCAAAATTAACCAACATATTTACCAATCTGACAGTTTATACGTTTACTTCCCATAGTCCCTCAACTTTTTCTTCCTTCCTTCCTTCCTTCCTTCCTTCCTTCCTTCCTTCCTTCCTCCCTCCCTTCCTTCTTTCCTCCCTCCCTTCCTTCCTTCCGTCCTCCCTTCCTTCCTTCCTCCCTTCCGTCCTCCCTCCCTTCTGTCCTCCTTCCCTCCCTCCTTGCCTCCCTCCCTCCCTCTCTTCCTTCTTTCCTTCCCTCCTTGGATCTCAGAGCCTGCTCAAGCTAGTTCCAGCACACTCCCTGTTATAGCCATCATAACTGTCATGAGTCTTTTCTCACCTGGGCTGACAATTCCCTATTCCTTCAGCTAATCCTCCCAAATCTACATGCTTTATATATGAAACACTCAAACAAGTTCTTTGATTAGATTCTGTCTCAGTCCGCAGTAGTCACATTAGATACCTCGGCATCTTCCAGTTATGCTGATCAATAGACAGGCCATGGCTGAGGGAATAGGTCTGAACTTCAGCATAAACTCATTCACACCTTTTACCTTTAGGTAAAAACCTTTAAGTTTTGAGGCAGTTGGAAATATGAGAAGCAAAAGATCAATCAATCATCAATTAACCAGAATTTTTAAAGTACCCCCTCTGTTTCAGTCCCTGAACTATCAAGATCTTCCCATATCAAACCACTTGAGATAGATGCCATCTTCCCTCTTCTGCACTCCTGTACCCCGTGGGATGGAAAAGCTGCTAACTGGAGACAAATCAATTACAAAATTGTAATGTAGGCCATGCAATATGAGTTTTACTGTTAGTTAAAGATGCATTAAATACCTGGCAAGATATACAAGGATTTTATAGGCTTTCAGTTCCATTCTGTGCAAATGGCTTTAAACAGAGATAATTGAAATACGGCAAGAAACTCTCACATGGGTTTAATTTAATCAGAAGTGGTTTTTGTTGTGCATGCATATGTGTGTCATAAATGTGTGCCTTATAAATGCCAAAATAGAAATATAGATGCTTTTGGCTGCAGCTCTCTGAAGCATTTCCAGCACCTTTTGTAGTTTGTCTTTGATGTTTCATATTTTCTCCACATGTCTTAGGACCCCAGTAGACACAGGAAAGGAATAAGATAGAGAAAGGGCTGAAGGTTTGAGAGGGTGTTGTTTGTATGTGTGCATAGCTACTTCTTGTTTCTCACACACAACACATTCTCTCCTGTTTTTGTACATTTGTATGGGTTGCTGCTTCATGTCTGGACTGAGTTTCCCCCTCTTCTCTGCCTCTTAGAATCCTCAGCTTCCTTTGAAATATGGTTCAAATGCTACCTCTTCCCCTACTTACTACATCTCTCCCTCCTGAAATTGCTTTCTATTTAGAACTTTCTAAGTGAAAATTGTATTTATTTAGCTGCGTCCCTGGAATGTTCTTATAGTTAAGGGTCTTTCACCTACATTCCATAAAAATGAGAAAAATTATCGTTTTTGTTTTTAGTAACTTTGAACCTCAATTCAATATTTTCTTCAATGATTTAAAAACTTTATTCTGAGAAGGACTCCATAAGCTTCGTTAGACACTGCTTAAAGTGGTTTTGGATATAAAAAGTAAAGGAACCCTGCTGGAGTAGAATGTAATCTTCTTGAGGGAAGAAAATGATTTATTTTTTGTCTTTGTATCACTAATATCTAGCATAGTTCTTTGTATCTTCTTTTTGTCTGAATCTGTGATTTCTTTTTTGAAAATTTAATTTTTAAAGCTTTTTGTTTTCAAAACATATGCACGGATGATTTAACAACATTGTCCCTCGTATAGACTTATTTTTCAGATTTTCTCCTTCTTCCTCCACCTCCTCCCCTAGATGGCAAGCAATTCAATATATGTTAAACATGTTAAAATATATGTTAAATTCAGTATGTATAAATATACAATTCTCTTGCTGCGAAAGAGAAATCAGATCAAAAAAAGAAAGTAAACAAGTAGGAAAACAAAATGCAAATGAACAACATCAAATAGAGTGAGAATGATATGTATGATCCACATTCAGTTCCCACAGTCCTCTCTCTGGGTGTAGATGGCTCTCTTCATCACAAGATCATTGGAACTGACCTGAATCATCTCATTGTTGGAAACAGCCACGTTCCTCAGAATTGATCGTTATATAATATTGATGTTGTCATGTACACTGATCTCCTGGTTCTGCTCATTTTATTTAGCATGAGTTCATGTAAGTCTCTCCAGGCCTTTCTAAAATCATCCTCCTGATTACTGAATCTGTGGTTTCATAGAATTTTTGGAGGTAATTAGGTGGTTCAGTGAAGAGTAATGGACTTGGAGTCATCAAGATGTGAATTCAAATCTGGCCTGAGACACTTACTAGCTATGTGATCTTGGGCAAATCTTTTCACCTCACTGCCTCAGTTTCCTCAGCTGTAAAATGAGAATAATAATAGCACTTGCCACTCAGGGTTGTAAAGATCAAATGAGATAATATTAATAAAGTGCCTAGAACAATGCCTGATATATAGTAGGTGCTTAAAAAATACTTGTTTCCTCCCTTCTTCCTCCCTTCCCTCCCTCCCTTCCTCCCTTCCCCTTTCCTTCTTCCCTTCCTTCCTCCCTCCCTTCCCCCTTCCTTCCTCCCTTCAGATTTTCTCCTCCTTCCTCCACCTCCTTCCCTAGATGGCAACTATCTCTACTTTCCTTTTTCCCTCCCTTCTTTTCTCCCTCCCTCTTTTCCTCCCTCCCTCCATTCCTTCTTTCTTTCCTTCCTTCCTATTTTCTTCCCTCCCTCCTTTTCTTTCGTTTTCTATTCCCTTGAAGATATTACAAGCTATGTTTCAAAGCGTACTACATTTTCTCTATTATACAATTGACCGAAAGATATAAAGAGTATAAGATCATGGTGAGTTAATTGATAATTAATTTTTTTTAGCAGAGTAAAATGCTACTTAAAAAATTCTTTCAAAAATTATCTTTTATCCACATTGTTATTGTTCACTTGTATGTAACTCTTCATGACCCCATTTGGCATTTTCTTGGAATACTGGAATGACTTGATATTTATTTCTCTGGCTCAATTTACAGATGAGGAAA
The DNA here is from genome assembly GCF_902635505.1 of Sarcophilus harrisii. NCBI lineage: Eukaryota > Metazoa > Chordata > Mammalia > Dasyuromorphia > Dasyuridae > Sarcophilus > Sarcophilus harrisii. The sequence goes on from NC_045426.1 coordinate 676,336,872, forward strand.
TTGAGGCAAACAGAGTTAAGTGACTTACCCAGGGTCACACATCTAGTAAGGGTTTGAGACTAGATTTGGACTTCAGAAGCTAAATCTTCCTGGCTCCAAGCCTGGCACTTTTTTGTGTCATCTAGTGGCCCCCCCTCCTATCCACATATCAGAATAATTTGAGGTTCTTTGAAAGATATAACAATTTGTGCTGATAAATGTTTTTACAGCTAACTTCTCGACTTTCTGAAAAAAATATATCCATGTATTTTCAGCTTAACCTGAATTATTAACATTTTAAAAAGTCTAGATAATCAACAAAACAATAAATCAAATTGTGATTTGTAGCATCTGCTGATTTCTGAAGTGCAAATACTCCCATCAAAAATTTATCAATTGGTTCTCACTGCAGCCAACATGGGTTAGTTCCAAAACATCACTGGAGACTTTATTAAACAACCCTCTGAGAATAAATGTCAAGTGAAATATAAAAGGGGGTTAACTGAAGTGATGGGGGAGCTTCAATAAGGTACCTGTGTTGAAGAAGAACTCCCCATGGATGATGAGCTTTTCCACATGGTACAGTGTATAGTTATGCTTGTTAAATTAACTTTTGGCATATTGCACAATCTTCTGGGACAATATCCATAATCAAGCAAAAGACATGGATTTGAACATTTATCCACATGGTAAAAAGAATCAACAAGTGAATGAAAAATATTTCCAAGGCGATGATATACAATTGGATGGACAATCTATACTGGACACATGCAAAGTATTAATGTACTTTGAGTTGGCTCCAAAAGTATATAATAGGAGAACAGGCTTTCAGGGAATTGTAAAGTTCCTTTAGTGGCCCCAGAATTCTCCTATAATGTCCCAATTTTTAAAATTACAATATTCTAGCAATGTTATAAAGTCGACAAGTATGGAACTCAACAGTTTTGAAGAATGAAAAATGGCTACCATTCCAGAAGACAATGAAGAGAAATATGGTACTCATGGACAGGAAGAAACACATGACCAAGAGTAATATTGAAGAACAGGAGTTGAGAAGAGCACCAGGGAGCTCTATCAGTATCAAGGAGCATATCAGTATGATAGAGAAAGAAAATGGGCAGGTTGCATAGAGAAGGTAAGGGATGATAGGGGACAAAGGGTTTTACCATGACCCTGATGATGTCAATAGAAAATAAGAAAGGTCTTGGGCACATTGGGTGGATCTTTTTGTGGATAACCTATGAGAGGATGTGGGAAAGCGTTCCACAGAATGGTCAGATACATATGTGTATCTATCTATATCTTTGTATCTATACATATACATACATATATACATATATACACGTATATGTAAATATCCATATGTATGTATATGTATGTATATATGTGTCAATCCACACTATTGGAAGGAAAGTCCAATTCAATAGGAGCAAAATTTTATTTGAGTTTTGATGTGCGGTGTGGGGGATACAATAATCAATAATAAAAGATACCTGCCCTCAAGAAACTTATCTAGTGAAGAGAATGCAAACTATATACAAATAACTACAATGCAAAATAGTAATAATAATTCATATTTATGTAGTCCTAAGATATACATAGTATCATCATTATTAAATTTAGGAGGCAGTTAGGCTGCATAATATGCAGAGTGCTAGATATAGAGTCAAGAAAACCTGAGTTCAAATTTTACCTCAGGCACTTATTGAGCTCTGTGATGCAATTCTGGGAAAATTAGATTTTTCTTTTCTGATCTGGGAATGAAATGCAGATAGTGGTAGTACCTATCTTGCAAGGTTGTTCTGAGGATTGAAGCAGATAATACATGATATCATTATTATTATTGCCTTTAATAAAAATTTCACAGAAGAGGTGACTGAAGCTTTGAGAAGTGATATTTTCCCAAGATCATACAAGCTAGTGAGTATCAGAATTCAAACTTGTAACTTGTTTCAATTTTCATGCTTTTATTATTTTAACATTTCTTTAACTTATATGAATTAGAAACCCCCAAAAAGGGCAAGCCAGAGTTGATCAAGAAAACTCATTTCCACCTAGGATGGAAATGATTAGGATGCCCATCATGGAGAAGATGGTTTGCTTTGGGGTAGAAAAACAGTAATTCTTCTAGGGAGAATCTCCCAATCACTCCCGGGACTGCAAGCATTTCTCTTTCCACCGAATACACAGAACGTACATTCAGTCCCACTCACTTGGCTTTTATTACCCATTGCCTGGTAAAGTCTGTGGAGGTGTTGTCTTTTATTGCTGTAGCTCAATTCTGCTTGGCCAATGGGACCAACGGGTGGGAACAACATGAGGGTGTTTTTCTGATGTTCTCCACATTTCCCACTCCGCCAATGAAGAAAAATCATCTTCAGAAACAGCTAAAACTGTTTAAAAGTGACATGGGCTACTTTGAAGGTACTGTTTTTTTTCCTATTACTGCAAGTCTTTTTTCCCTTTCAATAGTATTTTATTTTCCAAATACATATAAAGATAATTTTCAACATTCATTTTTGTAAGATTTTGTGTTCCAAAATTTTCTCTCTCCCTTCCTTATCTCCTCCTCTCCAAGATAGCAAGCAATCTAATATAGGTTAAGCATGAACAGTTCTTTTAAATATATTTCCATATTTGTCATGTTGTATAAGAAAAATAAGACTAAAAGGGAAAAAAAACAAGAGAAAGAAAAAGCAAACAAACAAAAGTAAAAATACTCTGCTTTGATCCACATTTGGTCTCCATAATTCTCTCTCTGAATATGGATGGTATTTTCTATTCCTAGTCTATTGGAATTATCTTAAATCCCCACATTTCTGAGAAGAGCAAGTCCATCTCAGTTGATCATCACATAATCTTATTGCTGTATACAATCTTTTCTTGATACTGCTTACTTAACTCAACATCAGTTCATGTAAATGTTTCTAGGCTTTTCTGAAATAAATCTGCTTACCATTTCTTATAGAACAATAATATTCAATTACATCTCAACTTATTCAACCATTCCCTAACTTATCGGCGCCCACTCAATTTCCAACTCCTTGCCATTACAAAAAAAAGTTGCTGCAGGTTTTTAGCGATGAATGGAGTTCCACCTTGAGTATATGCTATCCCATATTCCATAGAAAAGATTTTTATTCCAGTATGTGTGGGCTAGGCTTCTGAGAGCCCTTTCCAATTCAAGACTCATTGATTCTGTTCTCTGCTTCATGGGTTTCTGTCATATTTCCCTTTCACCTGATTAGTAGCTCTTGGACAGCAGAGGTCATGTGTCAAGCTTTTAAAAAAATCTTCTCCAAGTGATTTGGAACTATGTTCAAAAAGTTACCAAACTGTGCATACCTTTTGATCCAATAGTGTTACTACTGGGCTTATATCCCAAAGAGATCATAAAGAAGGGCAAGGGACCTGTATGTGCACGAATGTTTGTGGCAGCTCTTTTTGTAGTGGCCAGAAACTGGAAACTGAGTGGATGCCCATCAACTGGAGAATGGCTGAATAAATTGTGGTATATGAATATTATAGAATATTATTGTTCGGTAAGAAGTGACCAGCAGGAGGATTTCAGAAAGGCCTGGAGAGACTTACATGAACTGATGATGAGTGAAATGAGCAGGATTAGAAGATCATTATATACTTTAACAACAACACTATATGATGATCAATTCTGATGGAGATGGCCCTTTTCAACAATGAGATGAAACAAATCAGCTCCAATAGAACAGTAATGAATTGAATCAGCTATACTCAGTGAAAGAACTCTGGGAAATGTGTAAAATACTACATAGAATTCCCAATCCCTCTATTTTTGTCTGCCTGCATTTTTGATTTCCTTCATAGGCTAATTGTACACTATTTCAAAGTTTGATTCTTTTTGTGGAGCAAAATGCTGTATGGACATGTATACATATATTGTATTTAACATATACTTTAACATATTTAACATATATTGGTCTACCTGTCATCTGGGGGAGAGGATGGGGGGAAGGAGGGGAAAAGTTGGAACAAAAGGTTTTGCAACTGTCAATGATGAAAAATTACCCATGCATATATCTTGTAAATAAAAAGCTATAATAAAAAAAATAAAAAAAGAAATCCCCCCCCCAAAATCTTCTCCACAATAGGTATAAAGTAAAGGCTTGTTTAACCCCAGAGATGCTGAAGGGAAGACCTGAAGGAGTGATGAGAGCATCCAAGCATGCTGGATCTGCTTCCTTTAAGAAGGTTCTGGGAGGATGTTTAAAGGAAACAGGAGTAAGACCTGTTGAATTCCCTAAAGAAACTGAGGCAAAGAGAGAGTTAATGACTTCTCTAGTGAATCGACTACAGCTAGATTCTAGGAATTCTGACCCCTCTACCCTAGCCAGTACTTTGATTGCTATACTTGAATGCCTCACATATAAAGACAAAAAATGTCCATGTACATAGGAACATACAGACAAGTTATATACGATTATATATCCTGATCCACACATCATTAGACAGGCATATAAACATTATTCATTTGTCATTTATTAAACACCTCCTATGTGCTAGACATGAATTGGATGTTGTGGTTAAAAAGACCAAAACAATAGTTTCTGCCTTCAAGGAGCTTATATTTTATTGGAAATAGGTGACAACATGTGCATATGATTCATTCACTGACAAAAATGCACACAATGTAGAAACACACCTATCTATACAAGTACCCAGAAATGCACCCACAGGGGGATTTCTAAGCAAACATGCATAGGCAGCATCCAAATGGAACAGGGGTTTCCTGACGATGGTAAAGTCCTCCAGATACTATTGTTCACAGATGACACTGTAGTGATTGTATCAAATAAACCATATTGCTGAGTTTTTTTGGAATGGAAATGCCAAGATTTTAGGAGTTGGTAGAAAAGACAGAGAAGGACTGGGCAGACAAGTATTAGGAGACCCTGAGGAGTTCTGTATCATAGAAGTCAAGAGAAGAGCTTCTCAGGAAAAAACTGATCGATGGAGTCAAATGATGTGGAACGGCAAAGAATGGTAAGGCCTGGGAAATGACCACTGGATTTGGCAACTAGGAAAGTTTAGTAACCTTAGAAAGAACTGTTTCCATCAATTAAACTGACCATATAACGTGCAAGAAATTCTTCACTGAATCAGACCCAGAGGGGCAGAATGCTGTCTCATTACCCATCTCTGCTCCCTGGCTAATTCTGCCACAGATTATTTCCATCAAGACTCTTTGTCTGGACTGTGTCAAAGAGAAAGAGGATATTGCTTTCAATTTTAAAAGTTACATTGAGATGTAGATCCATGATCCAGAGTTAAAAGGCAGCATTGCACTGAAATGAGACACATTAGAGATAGATGGGATCAGGAGCCAAAAAATGAGTGCCGGGATTTGGTGTGGAATTTTAAACATGCTCATCTCATTCTACTTTCCCTGGGGTCCTGCAGAGACCTGATCTTCATTGAGAGCAAAGATGCAGAGAATGAAGTGGTTAATGTATCTATAGTGTGTGTATGTGAATATTATACATAATATATTACATATATTATACATACAAACACAATACATATATATAATATTCACATACATACAGTGTATGTATATCTATATCCATATCTCTGTCTCTATCTATCTATCTATAAAATATGTGTGTGTGGACATAGAGCCTTTAATTCCAAACCTAGTGATCTTTCCATAATACTACATGGTCAGATCTGGGTTTTAGGAAGATTATTTTAGCATCTATTTGGCAAATTGAATGAAGAGGTGGAGAATCTAAAAGCTGAGAGTCTAATTGGGAGTCTGTCATAATAGTACTGTAGTGAGGGGCACAGTGGCTAGAGCACTGGATTTGGAGACAGGAAAACCCAAGTTTAAATCCAGCTTCAGATACTAATAGCTAATAAGATACATACTTAATTCTGGGTAAGCTTTTTAATGTTGTTTTATCTCAGTTTCCTTATCTATAAAATGAACTGAAGGAATTGATGAACCGCTCCAGTATCTTTGCCAAAAACATCTCAAAGGGGGTAATGAAGAGTTGGACACAACTGAAAACAATTAAATAATAACACAAAAGTCCAGAAAAGAATGACGAACCAACATGAGTGTGGACCATATGAGAAAAGAGGCAGAAATAGAAAGACTAGTCAACTAATTTGATAAGCTGGCTGAAGGATAGGAAGAAGATGCTTAATGTTTTCAAAGAAAATCGAATTATAATAAATTGAATTCACCGTGGTCCAGTGGGCAGCATCCTGGGCCCTGAATTGAAGGATCTGGGTTCTACTTCCACATCTGCGACTGACTGCTTTTATGATACCATGCAAGTCACTTGGCCTTTTTGATTTTCTCATCTGTAAAATGGGGACACAATAATCCCTAGCCATTTCTGTATCAGAAGAACTGAGTTATTGTGAGAATAATGGATGTAATAATGGCCATGGAAGTTCTTTTAACTCATCAGAGGAGAAGTGTGAACTAAATTCAGGGTTTGATTATTATTATCATGCTAATAGGATGGAATAATAGTCAATCTGTATTTTAATGATTTCAGTTTGAAGATAAAATATTAATTTACTAATTAACTATGCAATAGTAAATAGACCTCAGTGATGAACACTTGCCTAATTATCTGTAACAATTCGTTATTTATGAGCCAAACAGGCAGCAATAAGTAGGATTTAATGATAAGCATCATTTAATTATATCTCCTCATTACATAATTCACAATTTGATGCCACTTGATGGGGTTTGGGAGTTCTCTTCTATCCATGGTTGGGCTGGTCAATGGGCTTCTGGGAGGGAGAGGGAAATGGAGCAGAAGAGCTGGTTCAAGGTGATGAGATGTCAGACCTGACAGATTCATAGTATTTCATCCATTACAGACCAACCCAAACTACTTGGCATTTCATAGGGTCATTTGCAGGGATTTCAGTCGCACCAGTTTTCTACTTTGCTTTTTAGAAGGCTGAAAGCAATTTGATGAAGGAGAAGAACAATTTACATTATAATCTGTCCCAGCTGGGGTTCTGTAATTCAGCAGGTGGGAGGGATTGTTACAATAAGGGAATATTTATTTGTTGGTTTGGCTTCTCCTTTATGAGATTGATTAAAACTTTTGGAACTTAAGTGTTTGGATGCAACTATTCTCCCCCTTCTTTCAAATCACATGGGCTAATTAAAGTTGGGGAAATTAAGCTACTTGTAGTTCTGTATAAAAACAAGTGAAAAAATTAAAGAACATATTGTGCTTGGAGATTTGCATTGTATTAAATTTTAATTTTTATTGAAATATTTTTATTTATATTGCTTTTCTTCATTTTTAAATATATTCCTTTCTCTTTTCTACTCAGTCATCTCTTGAAACAAAAAAAATTAGACAATTTTATTGATGTATTTTGTTTTTATATCATCTTAATTTCCCAATCCTTCCCCCTTTCTCTAACCAGAGACTCTCTATATGTAGCATTTATATGTATATATGTATTTATGTATGTATACATGCAATTCAGTAAAAACTCAATAAAACATCAATCAGGTCTGACAATATTCAATATTTCACTACAGTTCTCCACAAAAGAAGGGAAGGAGATGTACTCTCATGACTTTCCTTTGGTTTAAACTTGGTTAGCAAAATTATACAGTTTCCAATTCTGTTGTTATTTCCATTTATGTTGTTGTAGTCATTATGTTATGTTTCTTCCTGGTCCTGTTTGCTCCGCTTTGCATCAGTTCATAGAATTCTTTTACTTTTCAGAATTCTTCATAATTATTGTTTTTATTTATCTCATTAATTATTATTATATTTTATCTCATTATATCCATGAAATAAAATTAACATCCATTCCTCAATCATGGGTATCTCCTTTGTCTGAGATACCTTGTTATTATACATCCAGACAAATAGAATTTATTAAGCATTTACCATGTTCCAGGTGTTGTATCACAAATACTGCTATTTTGATATTTTGATGTAAGGATTATGGAGACTTAGAGCTCCATCTTTAGTGTCAGCCTCCATGGAAGAGATGGGGTAAACTATTCTTAGAAAAGCATGATGACATGAATGGAATAGTCTTGTTCCCTGATATGGAGTGTGCAGAGATATTTTGGAGTGGATTCTAGTCTACTAACTACATGGGGAAGAGATGGATTGTTGAATGAATGCTGAGCTGGAATTAGTTTGAATTTAAAAGGCAATAACCAGCCAAGGGGAATCTCTGACTTTTGCTCTTTTCTGCTGACTGCTGTTTGGGTGAGACAGAAGCTGAAAGTCTCTGGATGAGGAGAGATCTTGGGTCTTTTTTATGTGATACTGATAGGTGGACAAAGAATATAGAGCTCTGCTCTTTGCATTTGTTTTTTCCTGCTTTTAAGTGAACAAATTTTTATTAATTTATTAATTAATTCATATTAATGAGTTAAAATTAATTCATCACCATGTGTTCCTGGAAAGGTTGGAATGGCAAACCACCAGAAGTATGAGAATTAGATAGATAGATATGACAGAGTTTGTGGCTAGCCATGTCTGATCTGACAAGAGTGGACTCAGCCCAGCAATAGACCCAGATAAATGATTTGGGGGATCCAACCTGGTTGTAGCTGAGATTGAGACTCATCCAGGGGCTAATAATGGCATTTATTGAATAAGGTTTACAAAGTACTCTACATAGATTATTTTGTTTTATCTTCATAACCATTCTGGGAGACAGGTGCTATTTAGTATCTCCATTTTAAAGGGGAATCTGAGACAGAGAAGTTAAGTACTGAGGGTCAATCCAATCTAATAAGCATTTCTCAAGCACCTACTATGTGCAACACAGTGTCTTAAGTGCTAATGATACAATTAATAAAAAGAAAGACAGTATCTGTCCTAAAGAAGTTTATGATCTAATGTGGTGTGTGTGTGTAGAGACAACATAATAAAGGACGTAGGTAAGCAGGGGAGGGGACACCAGGAGGTACCCAGTATGGGAGCACCTTCTTTCTTTCCTCCCTCCCTCCCTCCTTCTCTCTCTCCGTCCTTCCCTCCCTTCCTTCTTTTCCTTCCTTCCTTCTTCTTCCTTCCTTCCTTCTCCTTCCTTCCTTCCTTCCTTCCTTCCTTCCTTCCTTCCTTCCTTCCTTCCTTCCTTCCTTCCTTCCTTCCTTCCTTCCTTCCTCCATCCCTTCCTCCCTCCTTCCTACTTCTCCCTTACCTCTCTCTCATCCTTTTTTTCTTCTTTCTTTCCTTCTTTCTATACCTTGCAAAGTAAATTGCTCAAATGAGATTATAGATTGTAAGGAGTTTCTCAAGCTTTGAAGTGTCAGAGAGCTGTCATTTTTCACTAAAGTTCTCCAGCTTCCCCTTTACCTGCCACATTTTGGAAGCACTGGTGTCTCGTATACTTTTTTTTAATAGCAGCAACAATTTATATTTCAGTATATACAATTGAAAGTGGAAAAAAAGGTGTGAAACAATTCTTAAGACACCTGAGCTCAAGCTAGGAGTCTGTCATTTTTTCTTTGTCTTCTTACACTTTCAACAATGTGCTTTATTCAGTTATTTTCTGTTTTTCACCCAAGACAATCCATCTTTTGTCTCCAAATCTTTGCAGTGTCTGCCCATCCTCCCATGCCTTCCCTCATTGCTTCCACTGTAGTTTTTCTGGCTTCTTTCATAAATCAAATCAAGTTCCATCTTCTCCAGGAGTTTTTCCCTGGATGTCCCCTAACCCTACTGCCCCCAACTGTTAGAAACTTCTTCTTTAAAGTCACTTTCCATTTATGCTGTATTTATTGTGCATTTAAGAGGCAATAACATAATGTAGATGCTAGGGAACCAGATGAAGCTAGGAAGACCTGGGTCCAAATCCCACCTCAGACATATACTGACTTTATGATAAAGGTAAATCGTTCATCCTTAGCCTTCTAACCAGTTCTCTAGAGGAGTGCTTGAGTCAGCTCCTACCAAGCTAATGGTTAAATTTTTAGTGTGGGCTGTAAATTTTACACTTTGGGAACTGGCAAATGCTACATATTAGGGCTTAGTTTATTGTTTTGTTGATTGTATAAATTTAAGAAAGTGATGGGGAAAATATAATAATGCAGATCGATGAAAAGTGTGTCCGTCTTGCATTTTCAGCTAACTAGTTATTAAACATTTACCAGCACAACACTGGGGCTGGCTGAGATTAGATGTTGGAGAGCAGAGACCAACTGGCATCAGTAAAGTGAATTGCTCATTTAGCAGTTCCCTTTACTAAGGAAACCATAGATGTCTTTATTTTGGGCATATCTATTTGCTTATATGTTGTTTGTCCATTAAAATGTAAGCTCATCGTGGGCAAGAACTGTTTGTCTCTATAATTTGAACACATAGTGCCTGCAAAATAGTAAAGGTGGGGGATGGATCATGTGCACCTCTTGATCGAATCCGTTAGAGGGATGAACTGAGACCAAACATCTCCATGAATGAATGAATGAATTAAAGATATTCCAACTATATATGACAAGAAGCTTACTGGGATTGACTATGGAGACTCCACCATGCTTTTGGGTTCTGTATAAAATAGCAAACTGCTTCAGAATTTGAGGATACAAGACAGAAACCTTAGAAATCCCTTGGAAAGGACATATTAATATATGAGTAAAAATGTCAAGCAATGCTTAGTTCCCAGGTTATCCTTCCCAACCTTGACAAGAGGAAGCCTTCCAGAACCTCCCATTCTAATGAAATATATAAGTATATGAACAAACAAGATAAGAACAAATTTAAGATAATCTTGAGAAAAGATATTAGTATTAAGACTTCTTGGAGAGGGTAGGATTTCACTTGAGACTTGGAAGCCAAGGGCAGCCAGGAGATAAATGTAAGGAGAGAGATATTTGAAGGCATGGGGACAGCTAGTGAAAATGGAATCCTGTATAGTTATTCCTTCCACATCTTTGCGGTTAGGAACTTGGCATTCTCTTGATCTGGGAAATCCACCATCCCTTCGTGCCAAAGAAAATACTCTGAATTATGATGGTATTAAATAATAAACTATGTGGATGTTCTATGATTCTATACATATGTTTTATGTATTTCTGAGTTTCTATTTTTTCCTGTGTAATAGGAGCCTTCAAGTATTGTTCATGACTTCTGCAAAACTTCTCCAAATTCTCATTTAATTTCTTATGCTAACCCAAGGTATATCAAAATTGTAATGGGGAAAGCTGTGAGGTGGAAGAGATAACTGCACTACTGGAGCATTCATTCTTGGCCATCATTCCCATATATGCGCATTCATCCCCTGTGAGGGCAGGGAGTCCCTTGCTGGTTTGATTTTGTCTGATCCTCAGTGCCTGGAACATGGTAAACATTTAATGAGTGCTATTACATTTTTTCCTATTCCATGTCAAATGCTTTTCCAGACCCAATGAGCTTCCCCTAGGGTTAAATGTTTTACTCTATATATGACTATTTCCCTCCTCAGTTATTTCTGGGAATTTGACAGAACAGTAAGTCTTTTGAAATCTAGTTCTCCTGTGGGTACACACTGGGTCTATGTGTGTATACAATCAATCACCAAGTAGTTATTAAATTCTAACTTAATAGAAGTTAGGGAACTGTGCTAAGTATTGGTAATACAAAGAAAATGCAAAAGTTCAAAAAGTCCTATCTTGGAGGAGTTTATTTTATAATGGGGGGGTGGTGGGAATAATACTAAATATGTTCAAGATATATACAGAGGAGATAGAAGGTAATTTCAGAGAGAGGATGGGGGAAGACCAGCTACAAAAGATGTGTCAGTCAGGCAATAAACATTTATCAAGTGCCTCCTATGTGTTAGGCACTGTCCTAAATTGTACTTAGGAAAGCTGGGTTACAATTGATAGAGTACTGGACCTAGATTAAGAAGATTTGAGTTCTGTGTGACTCTGGGCAAGTCACTTGATCCCAATTGCCTCAGTTAAGAAAAAAGAAGATTTGAGTTCAAATCTAGCCTCAGACACTAGCTGTTTCACTCCAGGTACGTCATTTAACCTCAGTTTCCTCACTTGTGAAATGGAGATATTAATAGCATCTACCTTCCAGATATATCAGTGGATAGAGCGCCCCCTCTGAAGTCAGGTGAATTCATTTTCATGAGTTCAAATACAACCGTAGATATTTCCCAGCTGTGTGAGCCTGGGTGAGTCATTAAACCCTGTTTTCTTTAGTTTTTCTACCTGTAAAATGAGCTGGAGACAGAAATGGCAAACCACTCCAGTATCTTTGCCAAGGAAACTCCAAATGAGATCATGGAGAGTCAGACACAACTGCACAAAGGACTCAATAATAACATTCCAATGTTAGTGTGAAAATTGATTGAGATAATAATTATTAAACACTTAACACAAGGCCTGGCATGTAGTAAGTGCTACATAAATTTTAGCTATTATTAGTTCATTATTAACTACAGGGAAGGTAGAGAAACACAGGCAAGTATCCCTGTTCCTAAGGAACTCTAACAGGGGAGACAATATGCCAACAGTCATGCACAGACATTATATAGACAGGAGAAGTGTGGGTATAGTCTGTACAGAAGAGTTCATTGATCTTGGGTTTGCTGGACTAATGGCATGGTAGGGAGGTGGGACAGTTGCCCCTACAGAATCAGAGACTATGAGAACTAGAAAGAAAGACTTTCCAGTCTAGCTGGAACCAGTATGTGAAAGGTATTTCCATGGTGACATACCTGATGAATGGTCATTCAGTTTCTACTTGAAGACTTCCAAGGAGGTAGAAATCTTCCACTTGAGCCTGACTTCAAGCCCCAAAACTCATATTTCAAACTATTACTTCTCTAGGAAGTCATGGAACTAGGGGGCTCCTTTGCTTTCTGTAAGGATTCAAAACTGTCCCTTAAGTAAGGATTCTCTCAAAGAGCATCTTCTTCTCCCCATCCCTATTCATGAGCAAATTCATGTACAAATCACAATGGATGCCCAGCTCCCCAGAGGCATCAACCCTTTCTGTCCTCAAAAGTGTTTCCAGAAATCCACTGATGATACCTGCTCTTATCTTTTCCCTCTTCCCTTTAGCAGACTGCTATCAAAAGCGACCTTATTGCATCTCTTATCCTTTATTTCTACCTTGAACCAATCCCAAATGCTGCATTTCCCTTGGTCTTCTCTATAGCACAATCCATAATTATAGCTTCCTATTTCTCCTTGTCATTTACTAGTTCCCCATTCTCTACCTCAACTTTTTTTTTAAAGGATCCCACCTTGAAACTCCAAGACATCCTGGTGATCTTGTGACTCCAAGATCCCATAGATAGTTGCTTTTGGGAACACATTCTCGCACCAAGTTAGCAAGTATTCCATATTTACTATGTGCCAGTTACTGTGCTAAACACTGGGATACAAAAAGCAGACTGTCCTCAAGAAGCCCTCAGTCTATGGGAGGAGATGGATAGAATTAGGTGCAAAGAAGATACATAAATATAAATTAGAGATATCATCTCTATCATGTCATTAGCTCAAGCATTAGATCAATGTAGTTCATTCTTTTCCCAGAATCACAAAATCTCATTATTGAAAGAGGTCGCAGAGACCCTCTAGTCCAAACTGTACCAGATTAAAGATCTCTTTTCTATATCTCCTATGTCTGGCATCCAGCTTCTATTTGAAAGCCTTCACTTAAGGTGGTGATTTCACTATCTCTTGTGGCAGTGCTTCTTTGGATCAGGGCTTCTTAAAACTTTTTCTACTTGCTATCCTTTTCACTCAAGAAATTTTTACGTGGCTTTGGTTATATAAGTATATAAAATAGGTGTACAAATTGAACATTTACGGATAATAAATAATAATTTTACAACTCCCACATTCAGTTATACTCCACAGTTTAAGAAGCTGGATTTTCCATGACTCCAATTGTCAGAAAGATTAATTCTGGCAACTACTACTCATTATTCTAAATTCTGTCATCTAGGCTCAAGCCAAACCAAACTAATTCCCCTGCCCTATTCCAGCCTAATGTATACCTGAAGACAGTTATTATGCCCTTCCAATTCCTTTCTCTAAGTTTAAACAGTCTCAGGGCATCCAACTGGTCTTCAAAATAGCATGGTCTCCAGTTTTCTCATCAATTTTGTCACTCTTCCTTGGACACACTCCAGTTTGTAAATGCCCTTCCTAAACTTTAGGGTCTAGAAATGAGCCCAGTACTCTGGATATATGGTCTGACAAAGCCAGAACACAGAAAGATTACCAACTCTTTTTTCCCCCTGGGTCCAGTGCCTTTCTTAATACATCCAAAGTTCATGTTAGCTCTTTTGGCTATCATATCTCATTATAGACTCATTTGAGCTTATTGTCCGCTAAGATCCTCAATTTTTTGGGTAATATATTATGCACAAATGATTAGATGTTCATAGAAGAGGAGTGTGGGTTTAATTGTTGATGTACACAAAAGGGAATGGGGCTCTGGGTATGATGACTTTTCCAGGTTACTTGGTGAAAAACTTCCAATTTGCAACAGTACTCACAGGTTGGGTCCACCAGAGTGGCTAACATTAGGTTCTAGAGTACCCATTAGAAGGCTACTCTTTTTTCTGTAGCTCATGAGCTTCCATGAGTGTGATTCCCATGAACAATCATTTAGTAGCCAAAGTTAGCTTTTGAGGAAGAAAAGGGAAAATGTATTTTAAAGTGCCTACTATGTGTCAGGTGCTCTGCTAAGTGCTTTATTTATATTATCTCATTTGGTCCTCATAATAACCTTGGGAGGTAGGTACATTATGGCTCATTTTGACAAAGTGAGGCAGTCAGCAGTTAAGTGACATGCTCATACAGCTAATTTATGCCAAAGGCTGAATTTGAACTCAACTCTTCCTAACTCTAGGTCCAAAATTTTAACCACTGATAGTGGCCCTCCTCTGTTCCATCTCAGCTACTTAAGGCATTTAAAAAGATGACATAAAAACAGTAGATACAAATATTCCTCCTCCTTTTAACCTGTGGCATATTTACCCGCTAATAATAGTAATAGTAGCTAACATTTATGTAGTGCTTACTATATGCCAGGAACTGTACTAAATGCTTAACAAATACTATCTCATTTCATCTTTACAACTCTGAAAAGTAGGTAGTATCCTCATGATACAGTTGAGGAAATTGAGGCAATCAGGGTTAAATAACTTGCCCAGGGTCACACAGCTAGGCAGTGCCTGAGGCCAGATTTGAACTCATAGCTTCCTAACGGGAGACCTGGCTCTCTATTCATTGCACTGCATGTAGCAGTAGGCATTTCCTGAGATGCAGTCATAACAACAGTATATTCCTTCTCCCTTAAACCTGGGGCATATTGTTTTCCTAATGCATATAAGATTTTTGAAAAGAGCAGACACAGACTTAGAAAACAATGGTAGTGAGACATATACATATTGTCAAGGCAACTCCCAATTTCAGGCTGAGAGGACAATATCCTTCCTTTCTTAGTTGGGTTGTTGCATATTTCCTTTCCAACAAAAACAAAATCTTTTTTAAAAAATATTTTTATTTGTTTTGTTAAATATTTCCCAATTACAAGTACAATATCTTTTTAAGGAAGATTGTTCAACTGTATTCTCAGTCTGCTTCTCCCTGCTGTTTGCCTCCCAGTTATCAAGGCTAAGTCTGCCTTAAGTCTGTGGCTCTCTGTATCTCTCCTCTCTCTGTCTCTGTCTCTCTATTTCTGTCTCTGTCTCTCTGTGTCTCTGTTTTTCTGTCTCTGCTTCTCTCTGTTTCTGCCTCTCTTTCTTTGTCTCTCTGTTTCTCTCTCTTTGTCTCTATCTCTCTGTCTCTCTATTTCTCTTTGTCTCTGTTTCTGTCTGTCTCTTTCTCTTCCTCCTTCCTCTTCCTCCCCCTTTCTGCAGACTGAGGTCTCAGTTCCTTAAACCTGCCTCTGTTCTTGAGTGACTATTTCTCTAAATCCTTGTGTATCTGGAGTATTTGTTTCTACTCCCCATTGGGTTAAGTGGCTTCTACTGGTTGAATAGTTTGTATAACTACTCAACTATATTGGTGATGTAGGAGAACAAGAAGAAATTCTTTCCCTTAGAAGTCTCCTCCTTGGAACATCTCCCATCCTGGAATAACTATCTTCTTAAGGTCACCTTTTTTCAGCCAATGGGATTGTCCTTTCTGATGCACTTGGAAAATACATTTACTTCTCATATCGGGGAGAAGTCTTTATGATCAGTTCAATCCCTCATTAATAGCTTGTCATTCAGTTGATTAATCAATAAACTCTTATTAAGTGCCTGCTATAAGTCATGCACTGTGCTAAACATTGATGATGTAAAGATGCAAAGAGCTTCTGCCTTCAAGGAGTTTACAGCCCAATGGAGGAGACAATAAGCAGATATCTACAAATAGGTTATATATAGGATAAATAGGAGATAATTAACAGAAGGCACTAGAATTAAGAGGATTAGGGAAGGATTCCAGGAAAAGATAGGGATTTTGACTGAGAAAGCCAGAAGGCAAAAATGAGAAAGGAGAGTATTGAGATATGGGGGGCAACCAGAGCAATGCCAAGCCATGAGTGGTGGAAGTCATGAAACAGTAACAAGATCAGAGTCAATGGGTCAAAGAGTACTTGTGTAGAGTTGAAAAAGTAGGAGGCTAGGTTATGAAGGGCATTGGATGACAAGCAAAATATTTTGTATTTGATTCTAAATGTGATAGGGAGTCACTGAAATTTTTTGATTGGGGAATGAGTGATATGGTTGGATCTTCACTTTTACAAATTCATCAATGAATTGAGGATAAATTGAAGTGGGGGGGTTCCCTTTCTTTCCTTCCTTCCTCCCTCGCTCCCTCCCTCCCGTTCTTTTTCCTTCCTTCTTTCTTTCCTCCTTCCCTCCCTCTGTCCCTTCCTCCTTCCTCCTCTTTCCTTCCTCCCTGCTTCTCTTCCTTTTCTTTTTTTTATCGCTGAATTGTTTAGCACAATTGTGCTTATGGATTGATGTGGAGTGATGATTGATTTTAGTGATAACAGCACTTGAATTTAGAGTCAGAAGACCTGAACCATACCCAAGTTTTTTGCTTACTTCCTGCATCACCTTGGGCAAATTGCTTCTCTTGTCTGGTTCTCAGTTTCCTTATCTGTAAAATGAGGAGACTGGACTTGATGATTTCTAAATTCTCTTCCAGATCTCAATCCCACAATCTGATGATTAAAAGAATACAGACCAAGTGTTGGAATAGACTTCAATAACCATCCCAGAGTTCTTTGACCTAAGATCATAAGCTTGTCATTGCTTTTAAAGGTATTTTGATGACTATATTTTAGCATAATTGTGCATTTTATTTTATGCACTGAAAAACATGAGTCTGAGAAGGGAATAATCATTTATATAGTACATTCTATGTAGCAGGCACTATATTAAGTAGTTTATAAGTGTCATAGAATTTGATCTACACAATAGTCCTGTGAGGCAGATGTTATAACCTTCATTTTAACAAATGAGGAAACAGACAAAACAGATTAAATGATTTTTGGCATCAGACAGGCAGTAACTGTCTGAGGCTAAGTTTGAACTCAAATTTTCTTGATTCCAGATCCAGTGCTTGATCCACCCATTGTACCACTGGCAAGAAATGATCCATGGACTCTACCCGCCTGCCCAAGGGGGACACAAAAAAGGTTAAGAACCTCTGATCTAGACCAATACCTTCATTTTACAGGTGAGGAATCTAGAGTTCAGGGAAAATGTGACCTCTCAGGGAGTAAAAGTCAGAAGTTTGATCCAATTTCTTCACTTAAACCCATGGCCTCTGAGACTATGACTTTAGAGTCCGGGCTCTCTCCATTGCTCTGTGCTACATATGTGTCAGTTGGAATATGTGATCTGGCTCATCTCTTAAGCATCTTTGTCGCTTCCCAATACTATGGTTCAATGAATCTCTATGCCATCTGGATCATTTGGAAAACATTTGAAAGCTCACAGACCCCTTTGATTTGACAAAGCCCCTCCCTGGAGTCTGGAGGATAAGACCTTTCTGAGGTTGATCCAGTCAGTTGGGATTTCAGAGACTTGGGGTTCTAGGAAATGCTCCAAGTTCACATCTGTGCTGTAAGGAGGGATAAGGGAAGGGGGTTTGAGTGCATTAAGGTCAGGGAATGAGCACTTTCTGGAAATTCAGCATGACAGAGGGCTAAGCGGCTTTCTCAGGTAACTGGAAAATAAGATTGGGGTGAGGGGGCTAGTAGGGAAGGAAACTGCTCGTGGTTGATAACCTATTATTTTCACTTTCTTTTTCAGAGAGACCAGATACCCATGAAATTGAGGATTGATGAGAACCTTTTAACTCCAGATGGACCTGCTCTATGCACCCTGCCTTAGAATTGCTGCAGTCTGCTTATGGAGGAGATAGGGAATAGTTGAGCAGTGAGAGCTGATGGGGGAATATAGTATGTCTTCTTGGTCCTGGGGCATAGAGCCTGGACAGCTCCTGACCCCTTCCCACTTACTGATGAATTTCTTCTTCTAACTGAATCATCAGAAGGGACTTTAGAGGTCACTTGGTTTGACCTCTCATTATACAGATAAGGAAGCTATAAGGAAGCTAAAGCTGAGTTGGGTGAAACTGCCAAGCTTCCATTGCACCTTTATCTTATGACTTCTCTCTTCCCTCAAGATGCAGCTCAAGGAACACCTCCATAAGTCACTGCTGTTGCCTTCCCTCTCAAGTTATCTTGAATTGAATTAATCTGTACCTATTTTTTTCAAAAGCATCTTTACTCTTTTATGTTACATTTTAAGTTTTTAAAAAAATAAATGTTTTTATTTTCAAAACATAAACATAGATAGTTTCCACAGTCACTCTTTTAAAAACTTGTGTTATAAAATATTTTCCCCCTTCCCTTCCCCCATCTCTTTCCCTAGAGAACAAGCAATCCAATATTTGTTAAACATGGAATTCTTCTATACATATTTCCACAATTATCATGCTGCACAAGAAATTTCAGATCAAAAAGAAAAAAATGAGAAAGGAAACAAAATGCAAGTAAACAACAATAGCAAAAGTGAAAAAAACTATTTTATGATCCACACTCAGTCCCCATAGTCCTCTCTCTGAGTGCAGATGGTTCTCTCCATCACAAGAGCATTGAATTGATCTGAATTATCCCATTGCTGACAAGGGCCATGTCCATCAGAATTGATCATCATATAATTTTGTCATTGCTGTGTACGATCATCCTGCTGATCATTTCTTATAAAACAGTAATATTCCATAACATTTATATACCATAACTTATTCAGCCATTCCCCAACTCATCCACTCAGTTTCCAGTTTCTTGCCATTACAAAAAGGGCTGTTGTAAACATTTTTGCGAATGTGGGTCTTTTTCCTTTTTTTTATGATCTCTTTGGGCATACAGATCCCTTGGGATCAAAAGGGATACACAGTTTAATAGCTCTCTATAATGGTTGGATCAGTCCACAACTCCACCAACAATGTATTAATGTCCCAGTTTTCCCATTCCCTCAAATATTTGTCATTATCTTTTCCTGTTAGCCAATCTGAGAGGTGTGTATTGGTACCTCAGAGCTGTCTTAATTTGCATTTCTCTGACCAATAGTGATTTAGAGCACTTTTTCATATGACTAAAAATGACTTTAATTTCATTTGAAAATTGTTTGTTCATATCCTTTAACCACTGGAGAGTGGCTTGCATTCTTATACCTTTGAGTCAATTCTCTCTCTATTTCAGAAATGAGGCCTTAATCAGAACCCTTGGATATAAAATCCCCCCCACCCCCCAGTTTACTGCTTCTCTTCTAATCTTGTCTGTATTAGTTTTGTTTGTACAAAACTTTTTTAACTTAATATAATCACATCATTCATTTTGCATTCCATAATGTATTCTAGTTCTTCTTTGGGCACAAATTGCTTCCTTCATAGATCTGAGAGGTAGACTTGTCCTCTGTTCTTCTTATCTGCTTATAGTATCACTCTTTATGTCTAAATCATGAATCCTTTTCAATGTTATCTTGATATAAGGGTGTTAGGTCTGGGTCAATGCCTAGCTTCTGCCATACTTATTTCCAGTTTTTCCAGCAATTTTGTCAAATAGTAAGTTCTTATCCCAGAAGCTGGGGTCTTTAGGTTTATCAACACTAGATTACTGTAGTCATTGACAACTGTGTCTTGTGAACCTAACCTAACCTATTCCACTGATTGATTACTCTTATTTCTTAGCCAGTACCAAATGGGTTTGATGACCGTTGCTTTATAATATAGTTTTAGATCTGGTACAGCTAGGCCACCTTCATTTGCATTTTTTTTCATTAATTCCCTTGAAATTCTTGACCTTTTGTTCTTCCAAATGAATTTTGTTATTATTTTTTCTAGATCTGCAAAATATTTTTTTTGGTATTTGCTATGGCATTGAATAATAGATTAATTTGGGTAGTAATATCATTTTTATTATCTTAGCTTGGCCTTCACATGAGCGCTTGATATTCTTTCAGTTGATTAGAACTGACTTTATTTGTGTGGAAAGTGATTTGTAATTGTGTTCATATAGTTCCTAACTTTATATTGGCAGATAGACTTCCCAATATTTTATATTATCTACAGTGATTTTAAATGGAATTTCTCTTCATATCTCTTGCTGCTGGATTTTATTGGTAACATATAGAAATACTGATGATTTATGTAGGATACAAAATATCCTGCAACTTTGCTAAAGTGGTGAATTGTTTCTAATAATTTTTAGTTGATTCTCTACGTATACTATTTTCTTCATATTTATTCTGTATAATACGTTAATATCTCATCTTCTTGTTAGAATGAGACTTGAAAATAGGGATTATTTGAAGCTAGAATTGGGGTTCTTAACTTTTATGTATGTTTATCATGGATTCAATGTCAATGGTAATCTGGAAAAACCTTTGAATCATAATAATTAGGATTTTAAAAAATCATAATATTTGAACAAATTGTGGTATATGATTGTGATGAAATACTACTGTGTTATAAGAAATGATGAGCATGATGATCTTAGGAAAAACATGGATAGACGCAAGTCTATAATAATAAATATAATAAAAATAATAAAAAATAAATTAATAATAAATAAAAATAATAAAAACTGAAATGATTAAAACTAAGAAGATGTTGCATACAGGAACAGCTATGTTATTTTAAGAATAACTTTTAGTGAATAAGTAACTTTGACTATCATGTACATCCAAATGAAGTACAAATGACATATGCAGGAAGATGCAATCTGCATCCAGAGAAAGAATTGATAAGTAGAAGTATATATAGAATGACTTTAATATATATATATATATATATGTATATATACAAAAATACATTTTTTCATATACTCATATTTGTATTTAATGGTAGCCATCTCTAAGCAGAAGGGAGGGAAAAAGGAAAAAAAAGGAATTCACATAACTTTATTACATATTTTAAAACAATAGCAAATTATATGTAATGGACTTGCGGTTTCATGTGTAATCATCTTTTTAAAATTATACTGTATTATGGAAATGATTGTTTTATTCCATAAATTAAAAGTAAATAAAACTCAAAAAAAAATTGAAATAGTTTCATTTCAAGGTTAGTGAAAATAAAGATATAATTGTTTTCCCCATTCAAGTTCATAGACTCCTTGAAATCTATCCATGGATCCCTATGCTAAATCAATACTTGTCAATTGAAATAGGTCTCCCAAAGTCATGCTGTTGGTAAGTAGCAGAGCAAGTTCCAGACTTCTGTCAGTCTTTTCACAATATCTTGCTGCTTTACCCTTCCTTATCTCTCCTCATCTTTTGCCTTTCTATCCTTTGGTCTCTAGTGAATTCCCTCCTTGGATTTGGAGAGAAGGGAGGATTGATGAGGATTAGAGCTCTGTAGCTTCAAATCTCTAGATGCATTTGAAATTGTAATAAGGAAGCTTTAGTGAGGCTGACTGGGTGTGTTTGATGTAAACAGGAGAAATTATACCTCTTCAAAGCCAGCTCTCTGCTTTCATTACATGTATTAAGATTTAATGCCATCAAAACAAACATAAATATCATGTATTTTGGGAGATCCATTCTCAGAGAATAAATCTATCCCAGACAGTGCTGCAATCAATTCTATAGGGAGGAAGGCCAGGGCAGGGTTTGGCAGTAGTTGCCAACCAGGGAAGGGTGGAGACAAGGAGCTTGCTGAAAGTCTTCAGGGCTGATAAGCTGAGTGCTGAATGGAATCTCTCCAAGTTTTGGGAATTTGGCTGGAGCATGTCTGTTTTTGTGAGGTGAAAGCCACAGACACATAAAACAAGCATTTTAATGCACTTTTCTGCATTGTTTCTATCCTGTCTGTCCGCCATAGTCTTGGTGATGGGACATATTCTGATTCTTCTGGGACTTTACACAAATTTTCTTCATGCCTAAAATGCTCTTCCTTCTCACCCTAAACACCTGGATCCCCTAGTTCTTTTTGAGGTGCAATTCAAGCATTAGCTGCTATAATGATTTAATCCCCTCAATCACTCTTCCCTTACCCAAAAATTATTTGGTATTTAGTTCGCATATATTTGGAATAAACATCCATTATACATTACTTATCTATGTAAATATTGTTTTTCTCCTAGCAGAATATTAACTCCTAGAGGACTGAGATTGCTTTTTTTCTTCCCCTGGTCTTTGGAGATATCCAGTCAGACATGATTTTTCATGACCCCACTTTTTTTTTTTGGCAGAAATAGTTTGCCATTTCCTTTTCTAACTCATTTTACAGATAAGGAAACTGAGGCAAACAGGGTTTAGTCATTTGCCTAGGGCCATGCAGTTAGTGTCTGAGGCCACATTTGATTTCAGGAAGATGAGTTCTCTTGACTCCAAGTATTATACTCTATCTACTGCTCCACCTAGCTGCCCACCTAGCATGGTACCTTGTTTTTACTCAGATATCTATTCAATATGTGATCTGTTCAATAAGGAAGTTCCCTTCAACAATCATGATCCAAAGCTACCCATGCTTACATGTTTCTTATCCAGATCTTTACATTAATTCAACATGGGAATCCCAATATATTAGAAGCCTTCCTAGATTCCTCTCAACCTTTGCAATAGTGATAATGGGGTACTTGGTCATCTCTCTGTCATCTTTCATCCTCACAAGACTAGCCTATGTTAAATTAGCATTTCTACCCACTTTAAGGTTTGCAAAACACTGCAACTATTACCTAATTTGATCCTCACAACAACTTGAGAGGTATTGTAATGCTGGAGAAATTGAGGCAAGATAGAGATTAGAGAGTTTTTAATATTTTATTAATTGGAGAGGATAATTGACTGGACAGGACTCTCGTTTCAAAGTATCCAGTGGTGAATGGGAATTCTCAATGACATATATACGAGTCAGAACATTGAGAGTGACAAGTTTCAGGACCATAAATTTGGTTCTAGCAGGAGGGGGGGAAACTGAAAGCCAGAGTCAGGATGTCTGAATAAACAGAAGTAAAGATGTCAATAAGATATCTGAGCTAGTTTAATCTTTTGGAATATTTAGAGGGGGATAGTGCCATAAATTCTTGAGGACAGGAGTTAGGAGCCAGGAAGTCTGAACTCCCCCTTATCTTGAGTCTCATATTGATAATTTATAACCTTAGAGTAAATTGTCCTCAGTCTTAATGAATCAGAGTGGGATTTTGCAACTAAGGGGATTGAGGCAGAACAATTTAGGGAAACGGAGTCAGGACAATTAAAGAGAACTGTGGCACAATAGTATATGCTGTTATTATCCTGATTTTACAGATGAGGAAACTGAGGCATACAGATGATCACAGTATAATTTCACTGGGTCACTCAGCTAATAAATGTCTGAAGCTGGATTTGAACTTGTTTTTTTCTGACTCTATGCCTTGGGCTCTATCCACTGTGACACTTGTACTTTTCTTCCTAGTCTCCATTTCTCTGATGATGTCACTTAACTTCCATTCTTCTCTGGAATTCTTCATTGGTTCTGTCACAGTCTGTTCACACACTTCCCCATTGCCCTCTGTATTTGTTCATTTTCAAAGACAGTTGTTTTACACATCTTGTTGCCCAGACATACACATAGATGAGCTGTTGGATTGAAATGACTTGTGTTGTCCCAGGACAAGCCCTGCTAGGTTCTGAATAGTTTGTCACCAGTTGGTTGCAAAGTGATGAATGTTTTGACTACTGTGAATCTTAAAGTCTGCTTACTAAGTTATGGGAGGATTGGGATCTATGTGGGTGGAAGGAGAATTCATACTAGTGCAAACATTTTTTTTTAAACTAAAGAACATTTATATTCTATTTGGGCTTTTCTGAAGATGTTTTGTAGGAAGTCCGAGGGTTTCTGGGAGGTCTCACAGCTTGACCCACAATTCACAAAACCTCCACTTTCCCCCTCCCTCCATTGTTATATAAATGTCCCTCTAGTCTAGGGGATACTGGGTTTCTCCAACTAGAGTATAAATTTCCTGAGGGCAAAGGCCATAAAAGTGAGGGCTGTTCTTCCTATCGCCTCCAAAGCTCCTGGAACAGGCTGGCATATAGTAAGTGGGTACTCAGGAAAGATACTGTATAACTAAAGTAAACTTATCTGATCACAACTTTGGAATGAGAAGCTGTGTGGTATAGGAGAAACAAGAAGTAAGAGAGAATGTCGAGATTTAAGACCCACAGCCAGGAACAAAAGACTCTAGTGGGTGATCCTGGGCATTTTTAAATTCTGTGATGTAATTGTGATAGAGGTAGGAAGGGAGGAAGAGAAGAAGGAAGGAAGGAAGAAAGGAACAGAGGAAGGGAAAGTGGGAAGGAGGGAATAATGAAAGAAGAAAAAAAAAGAGAGGAAGGAAGGGAGAAAGAAAGAAGTAAATGGAAGAAGGGAAGAACAAAAAGGAAGAAGGAAGGGAGGGAGGAATGAAGAAAGGAAGGAAAATAAAAACGAGGGAAGAGGAAAAGGAAGGAATGGAGGAAAGAAGAAAGAAAGGAAGGGAGGGAAGAATGAGGAGAGGGAAGGAGTGGAAGGGAGGGAGAAGGAAAGAGAAGAGGAAAAAGAAGAAAGAAATAAAAGAAGGGAGGGAGAGAAAAAGGAAGGAAAGAAACAAATATTTATTAAGTGTTTACTTATGTTCCAGTGTACTGAACGTTGGACAAAAAGATAATCCCAGTCCTCTAGCAGTTTATAATCTAATGGGGGAGACAACACGCACATTGCTATGTACAAACAGAATAAATTGGGGATAATCAGCAGAAGGAAGATACTAGAACTAGAGGGGATCAGGAAAAGTTTTCTATAGGAGGTGTGATATTAGCTGAGGCTTGAAGGAAACTAGCAGATGAGGGAGAACATTCTGAAGATGGGAAACAGTAAAAATGGAACTGAGACATGGGAAAGCAACAATCATTCTATGTACCAGGCACTATGTTAAATAAAGACTTTACAAATATTATGTAATTCTCATAACAACTTTGGAAGGTACATGCTATTATTATCCTCATTTTACAGTTGAGGAAACTGGGGAAAACAGAAGTTAAATGAGTAGTCCAGGGATTGAGGCTGGATTTGAACTGAGACTACCTGCATGTCCAGAGCCCTGTACATTGTACCACCTAGATGCCTTGGCTAGTGTTAATGAATTGCAGAATATGTTGAGCTTAAGAGGTTGAGGATAAAGGTATAAGAAGACTTGAAAGGTGTGTGTGTGTGTGTGTGTGTGTGTGTGATCTGGTTGTGATAGAGCTTTGAATATCAAACAGAATATTTTGTATTTAGTCCTGGAGGTGATAGAGAACCAGTGTTGAATTAGTGGTTCAATATGGTAGAGTTTATTAAATAGGATGTGTATGTACGACTTGGCTTTAGGGAAATTACTTTAGTGGGTGAATGGAAGATGGACTGAAATGAGGAGAGATCTCAACTACACTTGAGAATGGCAGTTTCAGGGGAGAGAAAAGGTGTATAAAAGAGATGTTGAAAAGTAAAATTGATGAGTTGGCAACAGTATGGATATAGGGTGGGGAGAGTGGAGAATCAAAGATGACACCTAAATTTGATTTTTTCTATCCAAATTCATAGACCCCTTGAAATATATACATGGTCCCTTTGAGGGGTCTGTAGACCCTTGGTTAGAAGCTCTGATTTAGGCCAATCTTCTCCTTTCAAGGCCCAGAGAAGGGAAAACACTTGCTTAGGGTCACACAGTTAGAAAGTGATAACAAAGGGATTGAAAGTCAGTTGCTATGACTATAAGACCAGCAGTGGTTGGGGAACTGGACCTGGTGTCTTTGAAACCTCACTTATTATTATTAATTCTATAATTATTAACTGTATAATCCTGGGCAAGTCACGTAAGTTTTTTTTTTTTTTTGCCTCAGTTTCCTGTAAGATATAGATGGAGATGTAATCTGTAAGATGGGGATGATAATAATACTTTTGTCTCAGGTTGTTGTGCGGACAAAAATGAAGTGAATATTTGTAAAACATTTTGGGATTTTTAAATTATTGTGCAAATGTTAGCGATCCTTTTTTCTTCTCCTCTTCTTCCTCCTCTGTTACTTCCTCAATACTTTCATGCTCATGCCTGTTTATCCATGTGTATGTTACTGGAGTGTTTGTTGTTATTCAGTCATGTCTGACTCTTCCTGACCCTACTTAGATTTTCTTGGAAAAGTTACTTGCCATTTCCCTCAACGGCTCATTTTACAAATGAGGAAACTGAGGCAAACAGGGTTAAATGACTTGCCCACAGTCGCACAGTTAGTAAATGTCTGAAGCTTCATTTGAATTCTGTTCTTTCTGACTTCAGGTCTGGAATTCTATACACCGCACTGCCTAGTTGTCCCTGGGGTGTTTACCCACTTCAAAATTCAGGGATAATATTAATCAGTCAATCTATTAAGATTTATTATTTTTTATTTATTTTTATTATTATTATTTATATATTTATTATTATATTATATATATATTATTATTATTATTATTATTATTATTATTATTATTATTTATTTGTTAAGGACTACTATGTGCCAGGCACTGTGATAAGTGCTCTGGGGATATACAAAAAGACATGACAGTACTTACCCTCAAGGAACTTAACAATCCAATGAGGGAGACAACATGTTAACAAGTATATATAAAGCAATCCAAGAGACCCTTTAAACAGTCTGCTAAGCCTACAACATATTACGGAAAGCAAAGTTTTCTGGCATTTAAACAGGCTTACTCATTAAAAAAAAAATAACATCTCAAAGTTTGGGATTTTGGTCCTGCAGGTGGCTGCTTACTCTGCCCATCCCTAGTTCTACCTCTGCTTAGCGTGTGCAGTGAGGGACTGGGACTTGAATTGGTCACTGAGTTATTATTACATGTTTGGATACTTCCTAGCTGTGTGATCTTGGACAAATCCCTTTCTTTCTCTAAATCTCAGGTTGTTCATGGGGATAATGATACTGCTTATCTCACAGAATTATTGGGAGGAAATCATAGAAAAGGGAAGAGAGAATGATATTTGTTCAGTCACACAATTGTCACAATTCATTAGCAGAGATGGAATTGTTTCTGATTCTCAGACCAGTTTTTATTGTTTATTTGTTTTTGGTTATTGTTGTGTTTTTATTTATTTTTGCACAAGGGATCAGAGACAGGACAGTTGTGGCCACCAGCAGCCCTGGCTAGCAGCCAGCCTGGAGTCTCGAGCATTTTGAGTTACTGCCATGTTAGATCCTCTCTGGCTTAGAATTAGGGGTCAGAAATGGACATGAACTTCCTCTGGCTCAAGTTCTTGAGATAATTGCTTAGCCTGTGTGTCCATGACATCTGATATCCAGATACAAAATGAAAAAATGCAGCCAGAATGACTTTTTTTCAGTACGTGGATGCTTGTTTTCTTTTATTACTGGTTGTGGGCAAGAGATAAGTCCTCTTCTCAGGATGTTGCATTGTGACCTGAAGGGGACCTCTGGGTTGTCAAGAGATTGTGACAAACTGAAACTTAAATAATTCTCAAGAAGTTCAATGGGGCAGGGCAGCTAGGTGGTGTAGTGGATAGAGCCCCAGCCCTGAAGTCAGGAGGACCTGAGTTCAAATCTGACCTCAGATACTTAACATTTCCTGGATGTGTGGCCCTGGGCAAGTCACTCAACCCCAATTGCCTCAGCAAAAAACAAAAACAACAACAACAACAAACCCCCCCCCCCCAAAAAAAAGCAAAAACAAAAGTTGAATGGGGCAAAGGAAAAGAACCACATAGCATGGTACAGTCTATAACAGGATGGAGAGGTACATGGCAGTGGAATGGGGGTCTCTGGAGAAGAAGTGTTCTTGAATGTCAGCAATCTGGGGCGAAATGTTGATCCCCTACCCAGAGGCTGAACTTCAGTATCAATTGCCTTTTTGATAAAAGGTGATAGATAGCACTCCTCCAGTTACCCTGTATTTATATATTATCTATATGTCATCTCACCCACTCAATTTAATTTCCCCTAGGGAAAACATCTTCATTTATGTTTTTGTAACCTCATTGCTTAATACATTACCTTTCATTCAGTAGTATGGTGATTAATAATAGTAGGTGATTAATAAATGCTTGCTGGTTGATTTCCTCCTCCAAAGCTTGACAAACAGCCATAACTCAGGATTCCAAAGACTCATTCAGGGAGAGAACCTCTTTCCTTCTTCCCCGTCCAGTACTGGAATAGTCTGGGATCCCTTCCTAGCTGTTGTGACACTTCTTGGGTCTATTACCCTGGCCTAAGGGCTAATAATAACATCACTATAAGACTTTTGGAGAAACTTAATGCATAATGGATATCGAAACTGCCTTGAGATCAGGAAGATCTGTGTTCAAGTCTCACTTTTGATGTATATGGGCCATTGGACTCATGTTGTGATTTACCTGGATAAGGCAACTTCCAACAACATAATTTGCCATATAATTGCTGATCTATTTGTCCCCTTTGATGATAACTCCATATATGGTTGAAATCTTAGATCCAGCATAAATTAGCTGTTTAAAATTTCATTGACCATGTCCAAATAACATGTGGTGTCCCTAAAGTCTTAGTGGATACCTGGTATGTCCTTCTCTGCATCTTGAGCCCACTACCTCTCAGGAGGATAACAGGTTTCATCATCAGGTTTCATATTTATTTATTTACAGAATGCTTTCTTCACCAAAGCCCTGAGTGACAGGGGAACTGTCAAAATTACTATCCCCATTTTATAGATGAGTTGTTGTCATTCATCTTTTGTTCTTGAAAAGGACCAACGACATCACAGGGCTTATGTCTTGATTTGTACATGAATGGGATTTAAGTGGGGCAGAGCTGAGCAAAATCATTATCCTCCCTTACTCTTCCAATCATCAAAGTGGCAAGACAAAAGATAAAACCACTGGCAATGGCCCAGAACTCAGTGGGTGACCTCGACTCAGTGGGGAGGCTCAGAGAGGGTAAGGTACTTGTCCCTACTAGAAAGTGTTTGATCCAATATTTAGACATGAAGTCTCTCAATTTCTAGTCCAGTGATTTTCTCTTATACTATGTGGCCTTTCTGGGGAAGGGAAGTAAAAGGAGGGGAAGAGGAAGGAAGGGAAGGAAAGGGAAGGGAAAGCAAGACAAAGGAAGGGAAAAGAAGGAGACAGAGAAGGAAGGGAAGAGAAGGGAAGGGAAGGGAAATAGATAAGGAAGGGAAGAAAAGGGAAAGGAAGGACAGGAAATAAAAGGGAAGGAGAAGGAGTAAGAACAGGTGAGTGTGAACACTGGGACTTGCAGAAGTCATGAAGCTGAAGACTTGCAGGCAATAATATCTTAATTCTGTATTCCTGGGTCTCTGTTTTGGGGCTGGTAATGAGAGAGAAGTCAAATGCAGGCTTTTCAACCACCCACTCTCCCTAATTCTCAGCCTCTGGGACTAAATCTATCATTCATCCCTAGAGCAGGGGAATGCCTCCCCAGAAAGGACATTAAAAACACATTACAAACAGTGATACAGTTGGTTTTCCCACCTAGACCATCCATTTAAGCCAAATGAGTTCCCCACACAGCAGGAAAGACTAATTAGAATAATGAACAGTGTTTACCTAAGCTACCTTCAGTGATCAATTCCTCTGCATAAAGTATGGGAAGCAGGAAATAGGCGAATGAATATCAGATGCACATTATCTGATTGCTTTATTAATCAAGTGCCACTATGGAGCACATAGAAAGTTTTATGCCTAAAACTTTGGGACCCCGGTGTGAAGGAAACCAGAGGCTCATTGCCCCATGACTTTGTCTACATGGTCAAAACCTTCAGAGGAAAAGTGAAAAATTCACTTAATTAGGAGATATCCTTTTTATGTGATACCAGAGTTGTTCAGATAGTGAGAAAGGTCCTCCTTGGTGGGTGTAGAGGTATTTATTTCAGGATTGGTAAGGGGAGAGGGAGAGAATGGAGAGAGACAGAGACAGAGACAGAGAGATAGAGAGAGAAGAGAGAGCCAGAGCCAGAGAGGAGAGACAGAGACAGAGAGATAGAGAGAGAAGAGAGAGCCAGAGCCAGAGAGGAGAGACAGAGACAGAGAGAGACAGAGAGATAGGGAGAGAGAGAGACAAGGATAGAGAGAGATAGAGAGACAGAGAGAGAGAGACAGAAAGAGAGACAGAGAGAGAGAAAGGTGAGAGAGAGAGAGGAGACAGAGACAGATGGGGAGAGAGACTCGGAGACAGAGACAGAAATAGAGACAGAGATAGAGAGATAGAGACACAGAGAGACAGAAAGACAGACAGAGACACAGAGAGAGCAGAAACAGAGACAGAGAGAGGAAGAGAAGAACAGAGAGAGGGGCAGGAAGAGGGAGAGAGAGAGGGAGAGGGAGAAGTGGAAAGAGAAGGTTGGTCAGACAGGTAGTAAAAATGAATGAATGAATGGTGAAACAACATTTATTAAACCATTACTTTGTGTCAATTCCTGGGAATACAAAAGCAGAGACAGTCCCTGAGTTCAAGGAGCTTATGTTCCAATGGAGAAGCCACACTATATAGGAGAACAATGCTCAGGAACATGTATGTTGGATTGAAAAGTGACAGAGATGTTGGGTGGAGTCATGGGGGACTACATGGCTCTTTTTCCAATGGCCCCATAACAATATCGATCGGATTATGCCTTCCTGGAGACTTGTCACATGTTATAGCCAGGACAAGGAGGCAGCAGCTTGAGCAAAAAGCTTTATTTCTATCTGCTAATTAGGGAGTCATTGATGAACTTGAAGAGAGTAGTTGAAGTACAGTGATGTGTGCCTAGAAAAGAGCTGAGGAACGAATGGGTAATGGGGTAGTGTGGTTGCCCCCAAATCTTCTCTGACTTTGGGGAGCATCTCTGTGGAGAGGTAGTAAGTGGTGCTTGCTCTAGTCCTGTCCCCACTCCAAGCCTCAAATTCTCTCGAGATCCTTTTCTGTAAACTCATGCTCATATCTCATACTTATAAAGCTGGAAAACCAACAGGTGTGCCTTGGAACCCGCTTCCTCCTATCATCAATCAATGACATCCACTAAATACCTTATTTAAGCTAGATGCTGGGAATACAAATACATATGTGAAACAGCAGCTGCCTTCAAGGTGATCAAAAGATTTATTGGCAGGCCTCAGTGATTAATAGGGGAAATGGCTTCAATGCCTTTCTAGGAGGGGCAAAATTTGGATGTCTCGTGAGGGAGTGAGAAAGACACCCTTCTCCCTCCCCAGAAAGGATGAAGCACGAGCAAAAGGGATAAGCCATTATTGAGATTCCTCAAGATTGAACCTTGCCCAGTCTGCAAGAATAGAAAAAATGGTACAATGGATAGAGTGCAGGGTCTGGAGTCAGAAAGACTTATCTTACTGAGTTCAAATCAGGCCTCAGACACTTACTAGAGGTGTGACCCTGGGCAAGTCACTTTACTCTCTCTATCTCATGTATAAAAAAGCTGGTGAAGAAAATGGCAAACCACTCCAGTATCTTTGCCAAGAAAACCCCTTTGTCAGAAAAAGCTAGACATGATTGACAAAAATTGAACAACACCTCTCCCTGCCCTCCCCCTCCAATTATGGTGTATACTTCAGCACTCTAAAGATTCATGATTTTGTCATTGTGGCCAATCCCTTCACCGATGCAGATCACAACCCCTCTGTAAGTTAGCAGACAATCTTGGATTTTTGGCTGCTTCTGAAAAGTCCATTACTCTGCACCCAACCATGAGGAACTCTTCCTACCCGAGTTAGGCTTGTCCTGGGGTAACAGAACAACAACAGACTGTCATTGAGTCTGAACTGGAACCCTTTCCAGCATGGTAGGACTAAAAAGAATGTGCCTCAGTCAGTATAGCTTTCAAGAACCAGGGTTGTTTTCATACCAGAATGAGACAGCAGAGGATCATCATCATGAAAATAACAAAAGAAATGATCATGATAATAACAATAATGATTAATGATGATAATAACAAGAACAGTAATCATGGTAATAATGACAATAGCAATAGTCATGATGATTAGTAATAATGAATTATTGATGATGATGACTGATGATGAGAACTAGATCTATGATCTCACTGGTATTGGGAGCTTGCAAGGAGGAAACTCTCTTTCAAAGAAGGTCAGAACCTTCTTGGAAATTTATGGTCTCAGAGATTTGCCTCAGCATTCAAGATCTTGAGCAATTTGCTCAGTCACACAATCAGTACATGGCAATTGTTATTGAGACTTTTTTCAGTCATATCAATTTGAGGTTTTCTTGGTAGAGATACTGGAGCAGTTTGCCATTTCCTTCTATTTTCTTCTCCAACTCATTTTACAGATGAAGAAACTGAGGCAAACGGGGTTGAGGGACTTGCCAAGGGTGACACAGCTAGTAAATTCTGAGCCTGAGCTTGAACCTGGTCTTTCCAGAATGTAAGCCTGGGGCTCTGTCCATTGTACCACTTAACTGTCCTGTAAATATCAGAGACTAGGCTTAAGATGAAGTCTTCCTGCTTTGCGACCAGCTCTCCAATTACCTCTCTACAGCACTAATAGGAACAACGATATTACCCTCTCACATTTGAAAAATCATGTTCACATCCATCCATCCATTATCTCATTTGGCCCCTGCCACAGCTCGGTGGAGTCAGGGGACTTGGTGTTAGAAGCAAATCTTAGCACTGAAAGGGAAATCCTGGGTCAGCTGGTATTCAGCCAAGATGTAAAAAAAAAAAATCATCTCTGTGAAAACATAATCAAGCAAATGGCTTATTTGGCACCCAAATAATGGCCCCAGATTCCTGGTTTTCTATCTGGATCATTCATGTTTAATTAAGTTGGAATGCTCTTGCACAAATAGAGTTGTAGTCTAGCCATCCGGTTTAGCTCATGTAATCCAAAGCCAAGCACTGTTGACTATTGGCACTCACCATTCCTTGATGTGGGAAGACTGTTTCAGAGTAGGGAAGGGTCTCGGAGGTCTCATGTCTTAACTCTAAACCTTGAGGTGAGATTCCCCTATACAACATTCTGACAAGTGAATAATTGACCTCTGCTTAAAAATTATAATGGAGATACGCGTGTGTGGGCAAATCATTACATCTTCAGGCATTCCATTGTTTGAAATAGAGGCAACTAGGTAGTATAGAGTATAGAATGCCAGGTCTGGAATCAGGAAAGCCTGAATTCAAATCTGGCCTCAGACTATGTGACCCTGGGCAAGTCACTTAACTCCTGCCTGCCTCAGTTTCCTCAACTGGGAAATAGGGATAATAATACCAAAGCCGATGGTAAGGATGAAATGAGATCATATTTGTAAAGCATTTATCACAGTGCCTAATCCATCATAGGCACTATATAAATGTTAGCGGTTGCTGTGGCTATTATTATTACTTTATATTTATATATATTTAGTATTATTATTTTTATTATTAAGTAATTTTCATTGTTAGGAAGCATTTTTTTTTACATCAAACCTATGCTTGCTCCTTTGCAACTTTCACCAGTTAAAGAGCAGTATGGTTTTGAGAAGTATTATGGACCTGGATTCATGAAGGCTTTAACACTTTCAGACACTGGAGCAAAGCCTTTCTGGAGCTCAGTTTTTTCATTTGTTAAATAAAGAGGCTGATGCCTTTTAGAGTCCCCATTAGCTCTAAGTTTATAGTCCTTTGTGATTAGTTCTGTCCTATGGGGCCAAAAAGAACAACAGTAATCACTTTTCCATGTGATCCTCTTCATATACCTCCCCTACTCCCACCCCAGTCCAACCAATTTTCTCTTGGCCAGATTAAACAGAGTTAGTTCCTTCAATCAGTTCTCACATGAAATGGTTTTAAACTTATCAATTTTCTTCACAAAATATGACATCCAGAACAGAACAATTCCCTAGATATGCTCTGACCTGAGTGCAGAATGGTGGGATAGTTACCTCCTTCACTCTGGATACTATATCTCTATTACTGTAGTCAGCTTTCATGCTTCAAGGACTTGTGGTTTTAATTCTAATAAACAAACATCTATAAACTGCATATATTTATAGATACACACACACACACGCACACACACACTATAACTGTATATCAGTTCAACATACTGTTTTAGAACCTGGTGTATACAAAGATAAAAGCTCCGTGGGTCTCTCCATCAGCTTCTCCATGTCTTCATGTAATCAGATACTCAAAGCCTATTTGCATACGACACTCCACACTGGTGGAGATTGATTATCAATGCTCTATGAGGGGGTAGAATTGGTGAGAAGGTGAGAGAGGAGAGATCATGGTCCTCTGACTTTGTTCTTTGAGAAAGAAGACATGAGTTATAGAGTCCTCCATCCTTGAAGACAATCTAGAACCATGCATCTTTTCTTTCAAAGCTCTATGCCAAACGACCAAGCTCTCCTTTGTCTTAACATGGAGCAATGAGTATTCAAACTCCACCAATGGGCAGAATCTTATGGAAATGGACTTTGAGCCCTGGTTACATTCATCAGTCACTTTTAAGAGTTTCTGAAATTAATAAAGTGCCTGATCTCTTGGGGATTAAGGATTGGAATCAGAAAGTCTCATCTTTCTGAGTTCAAATCTGGTCTCAGATACTTCCTATCTATGTGACCCTAGTCAAGTCACTTCACCCTGTTTGCCTCAGTTTCCTTATCTGTAAAATGACCTGGAGAAGAAAATGACAAACCACTCCAGTATTTCTGCCGAGAAAACCCCAAATGGAGTCATAAAGAATTGATACAACTGAAATGATTTAGCAACAGCAAAAAATCAAGGTTAGGTCAGTTAGAAGTAGATACCTCAGTTTCTGCAGGAGCACAGACAGATTGTAGGAAAGGTAGGTATTTTTGTTGTCATCCTAGAGATGGGCAAATGGAGGTTTAAAATGCTCCAGTTAATAAACAGTGAAACTGGAAGCCATGTCTCCTGACTTTTCCTTTTTAGGAGGCCAATTTTACATTTGTTTTCTTAAAGTTTTTGTTTCCACCTCTGGCTTCCAGGGCTCCTTAGTAGGAAGGGAAATACATTTGAGTATAGGTCTGTCCTAGCTTTGATTACATCTACCTTTGTTTCAAGGGTGTTTGGCTCTGGGTTTGCTGAAGCCTTTGAAAATCCTCTCTTCCTCGTATGCTTCTCATCGTGTGGTGATTTAACCCATACAGATTTTTTTGGAGCTTAAATCTGTCATCTAGATCAGTGAAAATGAAACTTCCTCCTGAAGCTTTCCCTTCTAGCCAGCCCTGCCCCATTGTGGCCTTGGTATAACTTAGTAGTTTACTGCCTTCTTTGCTCCTTGGGACCATTTTTAAAAATTAATTTCAAGAACCTGCATGATTTTGGAGTGACCCAAGGAAGTGGGCCTGGCCCAGCCTCCCCTCACCCTATGTAACCATTTAGGGGAGAAGAGAAAAAAGATCCATCTTTGGTGAAGTTTGAAAATGTTATCCCTAGCCTATGCTAGAGTTCAGCAGAAAGCCTTTGCTTGACCCTGTGGGATCAAAGAATCACTGAATCTCAGGACTGAAAGGGAATCAAAGGCTATCCAGTCCCAATTATTCTTGAGAAAGAAATATTTTTGAAGGCATCCCTTATAAGTGGTTATCCAACCTCTGCTTAAAAGTAACCAGAAATGGAGCTGGGAAACGCTCCCACTATTTCCAAAAGCTATCCATTCCACTTATGGGCAGCAATAATAGATAGGATGTTTTATCTGACATCAAGGCTAAATCTGATTTCTTGCAACATCTATGTATTTTCCTAATTCTGTCCAGAGAACTCTTCTTTTCTTTCTAAGTGATACCCCTTCAAATACATGCTACTCCAAAGTCTTTACCCAGCTAAATATCCAGCTATAATGTTGCCCATAAACCTTCTATTTTTCCAGCTAAACAGCCCCACCTACTACGACTGATCCTCACTAACTCTTTAAGAACAGAGACCATTCTTTTTTATTTTTTTTTTTATTTGCATCCTCATCACTCAGCATAATGAGACAATACATAGCTGTTACTCAATCAATCCTTGGTTATTGATAGATACACATGATTTTGAGGGATCCAACTTGGATCCAACTTTGGGAGGGGGAAGATGATCAGTTCAATTTTGGATACATTTAGTTTAAAAGTTTGCTTTAAATGTTTAGTTGTAAAATCTGTTTTGAGCTGTCTAAAATGCAGTTGAAGATGTGAAGTTGGAGGCTGGGAAAGAGGTTAAATAAAGTATCTATATGGCATGGATAAATGGATCTGCTATGGAACATAGAATGCTATATTACACAGGGAATAAATAGCATTTGGGCTGGTTTGAGCAGAATGAGGGAAAATAATGTGGAACACTGAAATCCTAGAGATGTAGACCAGAGCTAGGTTGTGAAGGACTTTGAATGTCAAATGATGTAAATTTGTTAAGTTTTGGTTTTCAGGCTAAGTCAAAAATGTTGCATTTATCATAATACATTTTCTTATGAGGCTAGAGTTCTTCACAGACTAGAGCGTGGGGCCAAATCTAATCAGTTTTCTCAGGTATAGAATAAAACCCTCTGTACTTCAAACTAAGTATTACTTTATAATTTTGTAATTCATTGTGGAAGAATGAGGTTATTAAAGAGAGGAAGGGAAGAAATAAAAGAGAAGGGAGAATGGAAAGAAAGAAGAAAGGAAGAAAGAAATGAGAACCATTAAGAGCTCTTATTTCTTTCTTCCTTTCTTCCTTTTTTCCATTAGTGGGGTTAATGGGGTCTTCAAAGAAAGGCTGGATAATAATTTGATAATTATTGGAGAGGTCATTCTAGTAGTGGCAGTTAGATTAGGACCCTTTGCTTAGAGTTGGGAAAGGAGAACATGAAGAAACTGATCACTGATTACTGATAAAATCGTGAATTCATTCCCTGACATCAAAGGAGTTCTACCAGTTCCTGTGTTTATCATTCCTAATTGGACAGTCATAATTGGAGTATTAAAACATGCTTGAAATCTTCCTCTTCTCTTTGTTGAGACAGGGGAATAGGTTTATGAAACACTACAGATTATAACAGTTTTTTTGATAAAAGGTTAGTTGTCCTGAGTCCCTTCTCCCTCTCAGCCCCTCTTCTCTTCTCCCTTTTCCTTCGCTCTCTCTCTCTCTTTTTTTTTTTGTTATTAAAAACTTGGTGTTTGGGAGTTGAAGAAGTAAGATATATAATGAAATGGATATTAAAATAAAAAGTAGCAGCAAAATTTATTAAAAAAAAAACAACAAAAGTTCCCTCTCTGCTGATGTAGTCGGATGCCTCTGTAAAGACCCTAACTTCTCTTGTCCTTCTGAACATAAAAAAACAGCATTAGTTCTAACTGCTATGAATTGCTGTGAATGGACTAGACAGAACTGGTTTTGTAGGTTGTAGTTAGATATTGTATATCACTTCTCAGGACGAGAACATGATTGAGACTCAAGGATAACAGTGAACAAAGTCCATGTCTCTTTGTATCTTCTTTGTATGTGCAAGGATTGTGAGAATGATTTATGTGAAATTAAACTCCATAGTTAGATTAGGAATATGTGACTGTTTCTGGGCTTTTTTGAGATTCAAAAACAAACTAGTAGACTTGTTTTTATACAGGTTGGATTAGAGATGGTCTCTAAGATGACTTTTAACTTTGAGATTTTGTGATTTTAAAAAAAAAAAATATTTGAATGAAGGGAGAACATGGACTCATCTTCCACCTCCTCTCTTTGAAAAGAGGAAACTTTGCTTCATACCATGGGCTTAAAAAATGAAGCATTCTTTTCCCTAAAGACTGTTTATTTTCCCCAGAACTGTGAGTTTATTAGAGTAGGACCTTTGCCCATGAAGCAGCTCTTTCTTCGATGAGGATCAGTTAACTTTTCAGCACTTTATAGTCCTAGCGCATTGCCTATGGCAGCATGGATAGACAGATGGCCTTAAACAAAGTCAGGATGACCACTAACATCTAGTGTCTGTGTGACCTGGGACAAATTACTTAAATTCTCGATGTCCCAGACAAGGACTATGATCAATTGAAATATAAATTTGGAAGAAAGATACAAGAAAGATAATGGAAAATTGATCCATTTGAGGTTAGACTTTTTGGGGACAATTGGAACTTTCCCAAACTGATCCTTTGATGTCCCAGCAGAGGAAGGACCCAGAGGACATAGAGATGTCCAAATAGTGCCAAACATAAAATACTTGAGCTTCAAGATAATGTTTTAATTATTTTTCAGATCTAGTATCCTCCTTGGAGCTCTGTGCTCTAGAGTGGTGAGAATTCAGTATATCTAGGGTGTCCCCAGGCTCATCATGATCTCCTCTAGCTATATTCATGCCTTGTTGTCTTGCTCTACTCACTGGGTCCTCCTCCCTTAACCCTTAGCTTTCCACCTCTTGCTCTGAGAACTCTGGGAAATCAACACTATAATATCTGGAAAGAACATAATAAATTATACTATGACTCTACTTATCATACTTCCCTGGATACTTATTCCTCTTTATATTCTTCTATAAGAATACAAGTTCATTAAGAACTGTCTTACCTTTTTATAGTTGTAACTAGCAAGTGTCTAATATATTCTTTTTTGTCCATCCATCCATCTTTTATTTTTCCTACCACCAAACATAGACTCAAGGTAAGATCATAAATTTAGAATTGGAATAGATGTTAGGGGACATTTACAGCCTCTTTATTTTCCAGCTAAGAAAATGGAGGCCCAGAGAATTTCAAATGACTTACCTAAGATCATTGGGGTAATCTCCACATGAGTAGGAGGAGCTGGGATTTGAACCCAAGTCCATGAATCTGTATTTAGCATGCTTTTCACGTTACATACAGGATAGCATAGAATGGTGGGGGGAGGATGATGAGAGCACCCATAACTAGTCCTTAATAAATAAAAGAGTCACGTATGCAGAACATTCCCCATACGTTTGCATACATCCAGATGTTTGGACATTATAGAGACATAGTCATAACCTACCTCAAAGCTAGTATGAAATATATAGCCCAAGTCCAAGGAC
Source organism: Sarcophilus harrisii (assembly GCF_902635505.1). Lineage (NCBI taxonomy): Eukaryota > Metazoa > Chordata > Mammalia > Dasyuromorphia > Dasyuridae > Sarcophilus > Sarcophilus harrisii. Next base: position 676,376,306 of record NC_045426.1, read on the forward strand.
ACAAATATCCTTTGTTCCTGCTATCAAATGCTATCAAAGGCAAAATGAAGACAGTATTCATAGTAAAATCCTCAGAATTTCTCTGTCTGACTGAAAATTATAGTTTTTACAGAATCAGAATCATAGACCTGGAAAGGTATAGTCCAGGGATAGAGTGCTAGAGCTGAAAAATCTGTGTTCATATCTCACTTCATGAACTTATTAGCTGTGTGACTCTGGGAAATTTACATAAGCTCTGCCTGCCTCGATTTTCTCAACTATAAATGAGAATAATAATAAGATTTACCTCCCGGTATTATTGTGGAAATCAAATGAGATAACTATAAAGGTGACACATAGTTGCTTAATAAATAAATGCTTGCTCTATCCCTCTCTTAAAGGTCTCCAATGAGGGGAATACCTCACTACAATACCTATTCCCAGAGTTAGGCTGTTTCCCTTGTGGATAGCTCTATTCATTATGACATCTACCCTTACATTAAGCCTATATTCATACCTATCTAATCCAATCCATTGCTTTTAGTTTCACCTCTTAGGAGCAAGCAAAAAAAAAATCTAATGAATTTTTTTCCATTTGATAGATCTTCACAAACTTGAGAATGGCTACCATTTGCCCTATTTTGCCATTTTTAGTTCAGTTTTCTCAGTTTCTTCAACAGATCTTCTTGTATCTCCTTATTACCTTAATAATGCTTCTCTGAATGGACTTTAAATTCCCGGTCTTACTTTATTTAAGTATTACTTAATTTGTGATGGCCAGTTCTGTTCACATCATGCTACATCCGTCTATCTCCATGTTTCTTTATTGACTGCTCTTTATACCTGGAATGCTCCATCTCCTCACTTCGACCTTTTAGGATCCCTGAATTCTTTTCAAATTAAGCTTAGGTCAAGGGTCACACAGCTAGTGAATGATGTCAGATTTGAAATCAAATCTTTCTGATTCCAGATTCAACACTCTATCCACTAGGTCACACATGCTATATGAGCACCAGTTAAAATAAATAGACTTTATTCAGATTTTTTTCATAACATGACTAATGTAGAACTATGATTAATGTGATTATACATGTATAACCTAAATCAGATTGCTTGCTTTCTTGAGGAAGGGGAAGAGGAAGAAGAGAAAAAAATTTGGAACTCAAAATCTTACATAAATGAATGTTGAAAACTATTTTATACATATTTGGGAATTACATGTATTAAGTGGAAGAGGGATAAATAAAAAGGCAGTGATTAACCTGGAGAAGAAAAGATTCAGGAAGAACATAATAAATAGATGGTTTTAAGTATTTGAAGGGCTGCCATATGGAGAAGGGAATTAGCTTAGCCTCTGATGGCAGAATCAGAAGCAAAGAGAGGACGTTGCCAAGAGGCAGACTTAGGCTGGATATCAGGAAGAAATTATTGACCAAGCTGCCCCAAAGGGGAATGGGATGTCTCAGAAGTCAGCAAATTCCGGATCTCAGGAGAGGTCTTCAAGTGAAGGGCAGATGAATGCACTGGGGATATCAAAGAGAACATGCACCAATCAGTTGTGGAGGTTAGGTGGTATAGTGGAAAATTTTGGACTTTAAGTCAGGAAGAAATGAATTCAAATCCTGTCTGAGAGATTTCATCCCTCTGTGACCTTGATCAAGTGATTTACATTTTCTCAGCCTTTGTTTCTTCACAAGCAAAATGGGATAATAAGAGCAACTACCTAATGGGGTTGTTGTAGAGCTCAAATGAGATAACATGTGGAAAGTATTTTGTAAATCTCAAAGTACTACATAAATGCTTATTATTAATCACCACCACCACCACCACCATCATCATGTTAGGATTTGAATACAAAAGACCTGGGTCCAAACCTCACTTCAGATACTTGCTTGTGTGACCTTTATCAAGTTTTTCATCTTCCCCCAAGCTTAGTCCCATCATCTGTAATATGGGGATGGTAACTCCTGTGGTTTGTTTTTTTTAACCTCATAAGATTGTGACAAGCTTATAAAAGTCATTGATCATTATTATAGAGAATTCTCAGTCAAGGGCAGTCAGGTTCTGAGGTATCTTCTAACTCTGATATCCTATTAATCCAAGACAGTGGGTATATTTAATAGTTTCTTAACCTCTTGGGGGTGTGAGGTAATGGTCCAAGGGATTCAAATTAAAGAATCTTTAATGATATCTTACAAAATAAATTATTGTAAAGAATATTGTGAATAGTACAATAAATCATCCCAGAGATTCACAATGCATTTATTATATTAAAAGAGATTCATAAAACAACAAAAAAAGTTAATTAGGAGTTGTTGAGCTAAGTAAGAGATTCTCAAGAAAGTCTTGAACTTGGTATGTCACTTTTCCTTTGTTTGCAGAATCACTAGATTTTCCTTAGAGATTTGGAACATAATAGCTTGTGTTTCTCTCACACTTAAAGGGTTAGAGAGTGACAAGTTCAATGTCCTTTGTTGACTTTCACTCACAAGATAATAGATGACTCTATACTTAAAGTGGGCCTGATATATTTTAGGTTTAGCTTTCATTTGGGAGCACTTTATAGGAAGGAATTCTCACCCATAAAACTGACTGTGGCTTTCTTCAAATCAACAAACCCACTGTTGTGCTGAGATCATTGGATCATAAGCCAAGGGAACCTCAGAAGCCATCTAATCGATTTCTAGTATTGTTAGATGAAGAAACCACATACAAGGTGAAACAACCAATAAGTGGCAGATGGTGCTATCAGAAAGATTAATTCAAATTCAGTCTTGGGTATCTATTAACTATGTGACTCTGGATAAATCATGTAAAATCTCAGTCTGCCTCATTTTCCTCATCTGTAAAATGGGGATAATGATAGCACCTATTTTCCTGGGTAATTATGAGGATAAAATAACATAATATTCACAAAGTTGTGTAAACCTTAAAGTTTTATATTTAATGGCTATTATTATTGTTATTAAGCTGCAGAAACAATATTTGATCTCAAGTCATGGGACTATAGATTTGGAAGTAGAAAAACATTAGAGACCCATATTTTATAGATGAAAAATGGGAATAATTTTTTCAAGATCACATGTGTAACAAAAGTCAAAGATTGGATATAAACGTTCTACCAACTCCTGCAGTGAAAGGGAGTTGCAAGGAGGTAGAGTACCACTCATTTAAACTGTCTAATTACTGCTTTCAGAGGGTTTTATAGCCATGGGGCTTTCTTAAACTTCTTCACACTCCCATCCCCTCAAAGTCTAGAGGCATTGGAGAGTCATGGTTAGAAGAAAACTTAGAGAATATCTAGTCTAGCACCCTTATTTTACTGATGAAGAAACTGAGGTGATTTGTTTAAGGTCCCATAGCTTGAAAATGTCTAATGGAGGATTTGAATTGAGGACTTTCTGACTCTTTGAATCAGCATTCTGTTCACAATGGTTATGTCATAGTTGGTGCATTATATGTGGACCATATAGAACATATAGACAGGATATCTGACATGCTTTGGAAATTATTTCAAAGATCATATAAATTTCCCTTATTTCCAATTTCTATGTCAATATGGAGGTGAATCCTCTTATTTTTTCTCTTGACTTCGGTGCTGTCTCTACTCCGCTGCCACAACAAGTCTTTTCTTTGGTTTAGGTTTCCATGACACCAAAATAATTACTGACTTGGATGCATCCATCCCTATAACTAGTTACTGGAATGAATTTTTCTCTCCTTAACAGGTTATATTTGACCTTGTGGATTTCTAGTCTCCAACAGTAATATATTTTTTAATACTTGGTCAACTGCAACTAAAATGGACAAGCCTATTCAGAATGAGTCATCAGAATAAAATGGTGGCCAAAAAGCTAATGAAATAATCTCAGATTTCATGAACTGCTTTCAGAAAGGTAGAGGCAGAAGTTTCTCTGCATCTGTGATCTACTGAGGGTGGTCAGATCTGTGGTCAGATCACATTTGGAGTGTGATGTTAAGTAACAATCACTACCTTTGGGGGAGAATAATGATAAGCTGGAGAGTGCTCACAGTGATGGATGAGGATGGTGAAGGGGCTTGTGTTGGTGCCATCCTTATACTCAGTTGAAGCAACTGAGAATTGTTAGCCTAGAGAACAGAAGATCTCTGGGAGACATGGTAAATGGCTTCAAAACATTTAAAGGATCATCATATGGAAGGATTAGACAAATTATGTTTGGTCTATAAGACAGAATTAGGAGCAATAGGTGAACATTGCAGACAGGTGAATTTGGACTTGAAGTAAGAAAATTCAAAGAGCAAGTTCATCAAATCCAACTGTTTTGTTTTACACATGGGGAAAAATGGCTCAGGGAAGTTGTGTCTTTTCAGGGTCCCTCAGCTAAACTAATGAGTGTCTGGGGCAGGGGGAATTTTAACCAGGTCTTCCTGACTCCATATTGAGGGCCCTATCCCCTATACTACTCTGCTACTCTAATCAAAGGCTAGATGACTATTTATTGGGTATATTGTAGCAGAGGTTCTTTTTTCTTATTGGATATTTTATTTTTTTCCTAATTACATGTAAAAACAATTAACATTCTCCCCCCCAAAAAAATGTGAGTTCCAAATGCTCTTCCTTCTTCCTTTTTCCTGTCATTAAGAAAGCAAGTAATTTGACATAGGTTATGTTTGTAAGTCTTGCAAAACACATTTTCATTTAAGTCATTCTGTGGAAAACATAGACAAAACCCCCAAGAAAAACAAAGTAAAGAAAAAGTATCTTTGGTCTTCTTTTAGACTTTACCAGTTCTTTTCCTTTCATTCTAAGTCCTAAAGAATTTTCTTGGATCATTTTATTGCTGAGAATAACTAAGTTATTCATAGTAAATCATCATAGGATATTACTATTACTATGTACAATGTTCTTGTTCTGCTCATTTTATGTTGTATCAGTTCATGTCTTTCCATCTTTTCTGAGAGCATTCTGCTCATTTTTCCCCTTAATAGTATTTTATTTTTCAAATTACATGTAAAGATAATTTTCAACATTCATTTTTGTAAGATTTTGAGTGACAGATTTTTTCTCTCTTCTTCTCTTACCTTTCTCCTCCCCAAGACAGGAATCAATTTGATAAGGTTATACAGGTACAATCATTTTAAACATATTTCCATATTAGTCATGTTATGAAAAAAACCAGAAAAGGAAAAAACCATGAGAAAGAAAACTGCTCATCATTTCTTAAAACACAATGGTATTGCATCATAATTATATACGACTTGTTCAGCTATTCCCCAATTGATGGCTATTCACTCAATTTTCAATGTGTTACCATTACTAAAATAACTACTATAGATATTTTTGTACAAATATGTCCTTTTATTTTTATTTTTTCATTTTTTTGGGATGAAGACCTAGTAGTGTTATTGCTTGGTCAAAGATAACCCTTTTTCCTCCTAAAGGTTTGTACTCAGTTTTGCTGGGTAGGTGATTCTTAGTTGTGATACTAGGGCTTTTCTTTCAGAATATCATATTCCAAATCCTCCTATCCTTTAATTCAAAAACTGCTAGATATTGTGTTATCCTAACTATGGCTCCATGATATTTGAAGTGTTTCTTTTTGGTTACTTGTAGTATTTTCTCCTTGACCTGGGAGGTCTGGAATTGGTTATAATAATCCTGGGAGTTTTCATTTGGGATATCTTTCAGGAGGTGATCAGTGGATTCTGTCAATTTCTATTTTGCCCTCTGATCTTAGAATATCAGGTCAATTTTTCTTGATAATTTCTTGAAAGTTGATGTCTGGGTTCTTTTTGATCATGGCTTTCAGGTAGAGCAAGAATTATTAAATTACCTCTCCTGGATCTGTTTTCTAGATAAGTTATTTTTTTTCAAAGAGATATTTTACATTGTCATCTATTTTTTAATTTTTTGATTTTATTTGATTGTTTCTTGATTTCTCATAAGTCATTAACATCCACTTGTACAGTTCCGACTTTTAAGGAATTATTTTTGTCAGAGAGCTATTGTACCTCCTTTTTATTTGGTCAACTCTACTTTTTAACAAGTTTTTTTCTCTTCAGCGAGTTTTTGTTTTCCATTTGGCTTTTCAAAGCATTCTTATCTTCCTTATATTTTTGTGCTTCTTTTCTGTTTTTAAGGTGATATTTTCTTCAGTATTTTTTGCACTTTTTTATGAAGCTGTTCTCTTTCCAGTTTTTCCTCTACTTCTTACTTGATTTTTAAAATCCTCTTTTAGAGCTCCTCCATGGCCTGAGTCCAATTAATATTTTTCCTGGAGGCTTTGGAAGCAGGAATTTTGACTTTGCTGTCTTCTGAGTGTGTGTTTTGATCTTTCTTGTTACCATAGTAACTTTCTATGGTCAAAATTTTTTTCTGTTGTTTTCTCATTTTCCCCATATATTTCTTGACTTTTAACTCTATGCTAAAGTAGGGCTCTACTTCTCAAGTGGAGGGAGCACTGTCTCAAGCTTCAGGTTTTTTGTGCAGCTGTGCTCAGAGGCAAATTCGGAGAACATGTAAGTTTTTGGCTTTTCTAAGGTAGTATCACTTGTGTGTTTACTATTCTATTATACTGTGCAGTGGCTTGCCATTCACTGCAAGTACTCTTTTCTTCCCTGGATCAATGAGGAAGGTCCCCATTTCATTGAAGCTGCAAGTTCTGGTGTGCTAACCCAAGATTGCAACCTGCTTCCAAGTATGGGCGTGCGACAGAGTCTTGGCCCTGGTGCCACCAATGGGACCTCTGTAAATCTCTTTCTGATCCATTGTCAAATTCCTTTCCCATCTGTAGCTCAAGAGGTCTAGAAATCACCACTGGTATTACTGATTCAGTTACTCCAAGGCCTTCTCTTGATTTGCTGGTATTCAGTCTGCACTGTCCTGGTCTGTACTGGATTGTACTCCTCTCTCACCCTGTTGCAACTGACCTTTCCTCCTGACCTTCTTAGTTGTCTTAGGCTGGAAAATTGTTTTTTTAGTCATTATTTAGATTTGTTTACTCATTATTTAAAGGTATTTGAAGGAGTTGGGGGGGGGAGTTCAAGTGAGTCCCTTCCTTTACGCCACCATTTTGGCTTCAGAGGTTCCTTTTATTTGAAGGTTGAACTAAATGACTCACAAGGGTCCTTTCAGCTCCAAATCCTATGACCAATATAGTCAAATGGATAATTAAAGCTCCATAAGGGCAGGGGCTGACTCATTTAGGTCTTTTTTTCTCCCTGTGTGTAATATAGTGCTTTCCCATAGTAACTGCTTAATAAATGTTTGTTGAATTGAATTGGTCATAGATTTAAAACCTTATTGCCTATCTAGAACAAACATCTTATGAAACGGAAGCCTGGACAGGTTGAGTGATTTGCTTCCCACAAGGTCACACAGGTAGCAAGTTCCAGAGCCACAATTTGACCCCTTATCTTTTATCTCCAAATCTAGAGCCTCTCCAGAAAACAGGCTTTAATAGAAGAAAGAGTATAGATATCTAAAAATGAATAGAAGATGAGAGGAAGCCCTGAAAGGAGGGAAGAGCACAAAAGGCAAAGCAGAGGGGTGCTGCTGATTTTACTACCTTCCTCCCTTGCTTATAACCAACCCACTCCAACTAGATGACTCTGCTGTGCCTTTAATTGTTTTCCTAGGTTTCTGTGCTGATGTTTTGTTCCCTGGAACAGATTCTCGGTAAATTAATGAACTTGTCAATTAAGATGTTACAGTTAAACTGCCTAAATTAAATTCCATTTTGGCAACCAAAAGCCCTGCCAGCCTGAGTGTGTATCTTTGTCCAAATCTCTTTGGTGACCTTCTTCACCTCCCACCAGAATCAATGTTTGGAAGGATGAGCTCGGCTTCTCAGGCATTCTATCTCCTCTCTTCTCTGAGCTAAGGGAAAAGATTTGAGGCTAACCAGCATTTTGGGGAGTGGAAAGTCCCTGTCTAAAAATTTATGAGCCACAGCATCACATCCATTTCTGTGACACAGAATGAAACACGCCATAAATTTTTCAAGTTTATTTAATTCAATTCATTGTGTTCCATTACAGCCTGACTTGTCAGAATGCTCATGGAAACAGATCAGCTGTGGAAAGTTTCCCCTTCCCTCCTCCCTTTGCTTCCCAGCTTCTCTGCCTCCATCTAAGCTCTCTGGGATAGTTCTTATGTGTCTCTGAGATGCTTTGTGATAATGTGAACACCTACCCCATTCCCTGACAAACTTAAACTGCCTAAAGTTAGGAGACTGGGATAACAATAATAAGGGAAAAGAACAGAACTTGTGATTTTATTGATTTAGATATTTCTTGATTTAAAAACTTTCTCCTCTATGCTGATTTACTTACAGTCCTGGGTTTTGTGTTGGTGTTTATCCCTTTGGATATTAATTCTTTGGAAATTAATGGACTTATTGATTAATTAAAGAAACTCTTCCTACCAATGCAAGTTAATACCTTCTCTGCAATTTCTAATCTAAAAGGGTTGTTTAGATCCCTCAAAACTTGAAGTGACTTTCTCAGGGTTATCCAATGAGTTTAGTCAGAGGTATAACTAGAATCTAGGATTTCCCAATGATACGGTGTGGGACTATGGAATGAGAATTGGCTTCTAGGTCGGGAAGAGCTATTCTACCACTGACATACATTATGTGACCCTCAGCAAATCATTTAACCCAGATGTCAGGTAATTGTATAAGACTGAATTTCAAAATAGGAACTGATCTTAGGGGCAGTTAGATGGCACCATTGTGCATATAATTCAGGACCTGGAGTCAGGAAGAGTCATCTTCCTGAGTTCAAACTTGGCCTCTCTAAAAACATCCTGCTGATCTTTTCTTATAGAACAATAACATCCCATAACATTCATATACCATAACTTATTCAGCCATTCTCCAACTGATGGGAATTCACTCGGTTTTCAGTTTTTTTCTGCAATAAAACGGTCTGCCACAAACTTTTTTGCACATGTGGGTCCCTTTCTCTCCTTTAAGATCTCTTTGGGATATAGGCCCAGTAGAAACACTGCTATATCAAAGGGTATGTACAGTTTTATAACTTTTTGAGTATAGTTTCAAACTGCTCTCCAGAATGATTGAATCAGTTCATAACTCCACCAACAATGTATTAGTGTCCCAGTTTTCCCACATCCCCATCTAACAGCCAATCTGAGAGGTATGTAGTGGTACTTTAAAGCTGTCTTAATTTGCATTTCTCTGATCAACAATGATTTAAAACACCTTTTTATGTGATTAGAAATGATTTTAATTTCTTCATCTGAAAATTATCAGGCAATATTATTTAAGTCATAGAGGAGTTATCAATCTATCAGTGGAGGGAGATACAACTTTGGTATTTTCCCACTCTGATTAAATGATGTCAAGACCAAAACAACAATAATTATGGCTAAAATATATAGCACTTCAACGGGGGCAGTGTGTTTGATGCATCTGATAGATCATCAAAATTGCCCCATAAGTCTCATTTACATGCAAGAAAACTGAGGTTGTCACTTCCCTCTGTAGTTTCTTTATTTGTAAAACAAATCCCAGACTAGATGACATCCAATATTGCTTCCAGCTCTAAATCCTATAATATTCAGGAAACATGAAGTTATTTTGTTCCTTTAATAATGGTAATTGATTTCTTTGCCTTAAAATTTGCAGAGCATTTTATATAGATTGTTTCAATTGATCCTTTCAGTAGGTCTAACAGGCATTTTTTAGTCCAGATCTGTGAATTCATCAAGTCATATAGGTAACTGTCCAATGAGGCAGCTCTTACTGCTGCTGAAAATCCTATTTTGCTCTGCAATCTGAGTCTTAGAGGTATCTCAGCAACTAAGAGGTTAAATGACTTGCTCTGGATCTCCCAGCCAATTTGTCACAAGTCAGAAGCAGGACTTTATTCTAGGTCATCTTGACTTCAATGTCAGTTCTCTATCCCTTGTACTATATTACTTTTCACTGTTATTATTGCTAGCATCATTTTACAAAGGGGGGAATGGAGGCCCAGAATGACTAATGGATTTACTCATAGTCCCCAATCCAGGAAGCATCAGAAGCAAGATTTGAATCCAGATATCTCTTACTCCAAGTAAAATACTCTGTCCACTGTAATAAACAGTTTCCTTAATTAAACAATAATTCCCTAATGGGGGACTAGTGAGTGAGGAAGATATTTGGTCAGAACCATGGACAGTGCTCAGCCTGTCTAGAACTGATGATCCATTCAAAAGCTGAAAGCTTCTTTCCATCCTCCAGCCAATGGCAGCTCGAACATTGATAGTCCCTAGAAACCATCTGACGTGTGCCAGTTGGTAAGCCATTCTTCCCAGAAACTGAACAAATTAAACCTGACCTTCCCAATTTCACAGTTTATTTGTAGCTCCACTCAACCTGCAGATTTTATGGGGCACTCAGCTGCAACTGGTGACTCATCTGTATCCTCAGGGGAAATATATCTTCCTTTAACTGAAACGAAAGGATTAAACAGGCAGCAGTTCCCTCCTTGTGGAACACTGGTCCCCCAAACTGGGACACATGAACAGTTTCCTACTTGCAGTTCAGCACGGCTCACATGTGAGAACAATATCATTTCCAGAGCCTACAAAGAGTACTGACTTTGCTTCTGCTTAAAGGGTCTTTCCTCTGTACTCATTCACTGTGCAGCCTATTAATTAAACTGTAAGGGAAGGAAGACAGGAGGAAAGACCTGTGAACAATCCAAAGACATCAATGTGAGCTGTGATGGCCAAGAAACCCTTCCTGGAGGAGGTGAGGTGATTTGGGGTCTGTATAATGACAGTTAAACTGATTATTCCTCTTTCCTGGAATGCACTCCTGCTTTATCTTCACCCATAGAATTCCTCTCTTTCTTTAAGATACACTCAATCACCATCTTCCGAATTAAGCATTTTCTGAATCCCATCAAACAATTAGTACCCTCCCTCCCAAAATAACATATTTAATTACTTTGTATTACTCAATTAACAATACTGTTGTTGCTGTTCAGTTATATTTTACACTTCACGACCCCATTTGGAGGTTTCTTGGTAAACATATTTGAGTAGTTTGCTATATTTTCCAGCTGATTTTACAGATGTGGAATCTGAGGCAAACAAGGTTAAGTGACTCACCTGAGGTCACACAGCTAGTGAGTGTTTGAGGCTAGATTTAAATTCACAAAGATGAATTGTTTTTGCTTCAGGTCTGACATTCCACCCACTGTGCCACCTAAGTTGCCAATAATGATAGTGATAATAACAATAATAGCTAGCATTTAAACAACGGTTCATTGATTGATTTAAAAAGAATGACATCTAACATTTGTAGTTGTTTAAAAGTATGAAGTGCTTTATGTGCACTATATTGTTTGAGTCTTACAATCCTCTGAGGTAAGAGCTATTATTATCTCTATTTTCCTCAGGGAGAAAACCAAGGGTTAAAGAGGTGAGTGACTAGGATCAAACAGCTAGTAAATATTTGGAAATTCTCAATGCCAAGGACAGTACTTTGTATATATACCAAGATATACACTGTAAAGTCACTACAATAAAGAAAAAAAATCAACTCATCAACGAGAATTTATTAAGTGCTATGTACAACTATGGATACATATTCAAGCTAAAATAAGATAGTGTCTGCCCTCAAGGAGCTTCCATACTAAGATTTTGCACAAAAGGGAACTGAAAAGCTGGGAAATGGGGAGGGGTTTGTGATTAAGTCCAGAGAATGAGGTAATGAAAATTGGCTAGTCTGAGCCCTTATAGCAAATAGAGGATCAGGGAAGAATTGGCTAGTAGTCAAGTTGCCAGTAGTTAACTGAGGTATGGTGGATAATCTAGAGAATCAAGAATGACTGGTCTGGTATCTTCCCCAAAATGGAGATTCTGAGGAGACCTAGCCAATGGGAAGAGACAGAAGGAATGGAGTTAAAAGACAGAATTACAGACGAGAAACTCTGAGGTCCTCAGGAGACAAAAACCTGATAAAGAATCAATTCTCTAGTAGAATCTTTGACTTCAGATGTCTCTACAGAGATTCCCAAAGTTCAGAGGTTCTGATACAAGGATGCAAATTTGACAAGATAAGTATCACTGAGACTTGATAGGATGAAATCTGGGACTATACTATAGCTTTGGAAGTATATAGTTTATTCAAATGAAACAAGCTAGGTAAAAGGGAGAGAAGAGAAGAAAAAAGGAGGCATACATACATTTATGAAGAAATCTAAGAAGCAAAGGCAAAAAACACAATGGAGATTTTTTGGACGAAGATCAGTGGAGGAAGAAACAAAACTGTTTTTGTCACTAGAGAGTACAGCAGACTAAATTAATTGAAAGAGAAAAAAAGATTAGGAACTTGGGAAACATCATAAGTTTGACACAAAGATATGATACAGAAATGATGGAGGGTTTAAGTTTTCTAAACATATGCTGGGGCTCTCTATTAAAAGCAGAGTCAATTCAACAAATCAATTAAACAAGCATTGATCAAGTCCCTACTATATGTCAAGCATTTGTATTTAGGGATAAAAAGAAAGGCAAAAACAACCCCCAGTACCTGTTCTTAAGGAACTCACAATATTATTAAATACTATACAAGTAAGATATATAAAGGGTAAATTGGAGATAATTTCAAAGGGAAAGAACTAAGATTAAGGAAGACAGAGAAAGATTTATTAAAGAAGCTGGGATTAGGAAGGAAGCCAGGAGGGTCAAAAGGTGGAGTTTAGATCGGAAAGAATTTGAGGACAGTCAGGAAAAATGCTCAGAGTTAGAATATGGAGGATCTTTTGCAGGGTACAGCAAGAAAGTGAGGATCACTGAATTGAAAATTACATTACCCAGACCACTGAGAAATTAAGCAACTTACTTGCCCAGCGAAACATAGCCAATATGTTTTGGAGGTGGTATTCTAATTCAGGTCTTTCTTGCTTTGAGTCTGGTTCTCTATCCACCAAATTTCTTCCAAAAGGGCAAGATAACTAGAGGAGGAAAAGGAAGAAGGGAAGGAATCATTGGTATCATTTCTTGATTTTATTTTGCTTTGTTGTTTGGTTAAAGATTATTGTGGTCTCTGGTTGGTTTGAAAATAGTAAGATTGGCAGAGATGTGTAAACAGAATAGATTTTGATCCAAAGTATATCCAGAATTTGGAGCTATTTTCATAGGATATATAACTGAGAAAAGGCAGGTGGGTAGAGTGCTGGAGTTGTAGTCAGGACTCCTTTTATGGAGTTAAAATTTGGCCAAATATGCTTACTAGTTGTGTGATCCTGGGCAAGACCTAATCCAATTAATCTAATTTCCTTATCTGTAATATGAGCTGGAGAAGGAAATAGTATCTTTGCCAAGAAAACCCTAAATGGAGTAACAAAAAGTTAGACATGACTGAAATGACTGAACATATTGGGTTCATTTACTTATTGTATCTTCCCAAAATAATATAAACTTCATGAAAGCAATCAATCAATCAGTAAATCTCAAAGGGAAGAGACTCTGAATTTTGTCTTTGTATTCCCACCAGCTAGTACAATGCCTTGCACACAATAAATTATAAATGCTTGTGAGATCAAATTATATTTTCAGAAGTTCTAGTAATTATAATAGGCCATATTAAAATAGTTCTTTAAGGTTCTTCCCAAGGTCAGCATGAAGTAGATAGGACAATAGTTATTATTAAAAGAGGAGGAAACTGAGTTTAAAAGAGATTAAGCAGATCAGCCAGACTTGCATAGCTACTGGGTATCTGAAGTACAGATGAGTAATGAATAGACTGTAGAGACAGGGGGAAATTTTTTTTCCATTTTCTTTCCTCCCATCTGAGCCACCTTGCCTGATTGCCTGACACAGAGACAGCACTTTAGAATGACCCAGACTCTTTTCTTTTCAGTGAGATTCCATGGTGGCAATGACAAGAAGAATACTCAAATTTCTAAAAGGAAAGAAGATTGGTTGGTTGTTACCCTTCAATCTCAAAAAGAACCAAAATGGTATCACTATGTTAGAGTTGAGTTACAGTGTGTCTGATAGTGACTGATCAGACCCATATGAGTTTGAAATGCTCTGCCACAGGTTGGACACAAATAATCCCTATGAACATTTTGGGTGACTTCTCTAACTTTGCACATCTTGTGTTTCTTCTGAGCTAATTCAATTCTGCTTTGCTCATAGAGCAAGCACCTTCTCTGATGATGGCTTGCCATGCTGGGCAGTTCTGTGCTTGTGTCTGCCATGTCATGCAATCAATTCTTAACGTGCTTAAGAGATACATTGAGAGCATCATTGTATTGCTTTTTCCAACCACCTCGTAAGCTCTTGCCCTGTGTGAGTTCTCCATAAAATAATCTTTTTTGGCAAGTATACATTTGGCATTCAAACAATGCGGCCAGCCCAGTAGAGCTGTGCTCTTTGTAGTAGTGCTGGAATCCTTGGCAATTTAGTTTCAAAAAGGACCCTGGTGTCTGTTATCTCTTCCTACCAGCTGAATCTTGCTAAGACAATTCAAATGGAAGCAATTCAGTTTCCTGGCATGGTGCTGGTAGACTGTCTGGGTTTTCACAGACATACAACAATGAAGTCAGAAAAACAGCTCTGTAGACCTTCGGTCTGGTGGTCAGTCTAATACCTTTCTTTTCCCACAGTTTCCTTTGGAGCTTCCCAAACACTGACCTAGCTCTGGCAATGTGTGTGTGTCAATTTCATTATCAATGTGGACATCCCTGAAAAGATAAGAGAGCTTAACATGAGCTCCTCTCTTGGAGGACTCTACTGACTGAACCAATAGTAGTTAATTATCTTTTTGGATCACTGCTTTAGATAAATGCCATTGACCTACCATCTTTCTGGAGTTAGGGCTTACAAAATGTTGGAGGGGAATTGGATATGAGTCCCAGAAACAGTTCATAAGAGAATTATATTCAACAAATATCAGACAATAATATATAGTCAGCTATGGTGCAAGTAATAGAAATTAAAAAAAATAGAAATGTCATTCCTTAGAGAGCTTTCCTTCTCTTGTGGGTGTATATGTGTGGGTGAGATTGTGATATCAGATTTGGGAAACCCATCAGACCTACTTGAATTGGATTCCATATGCTCCCAATAAAACCCTTAATCTGCCCTGATCTCAAAGATAACAGAGATTCCTCATGTAAAGACACATTCAGGAGGTCAAGCATAAAGCTGGTTGTTGTTGTTATTTGTCCTTCATTCTGAAAGAGGACCATGACATCAGGGAGATAATGCCACGACATGCAAGTGAGTTGCATTAAAATGAGTGTGGACTGTGCAAAGTCATCAGCTTCACTTTCTCTTCCAGAGACATCTTGATTCAGTGTAAGATATAGATCAGGACCACTGGAGATGGTCTTGATTTTGGATGCAGTTAGAAGCTTCAGCCTTTTTAAGCTAAGGTTTTTAACAGGTCTCAGTTTGACTGAGGCAACACCCTTTCAGTGATTTAAAGCTAGGTTAGGATTAAAAAAAATAATAATGGTTTTTTATTTTCAAAATACATGCAGATAGTTTTCAACATTCACCCTTTCAAGACCTTGTCTTCCAGATTTTTCTCCCTCCTTCTCCCTTCTTCTCCCCAGATAGCAAGTAATGTAGGTAAGAATTGGGGTAAATTTACTTTTTTTTTTACCTACTCAAAACAAAAATCCACTTTTGGAGGGAAAGATCCTTAGGATTTCTGGTCAAAACAAAAACAATTGCTATTTGCATTCATTCTAAGTTTATCAGGTTTCAAACACTGACCAATTGGGACTTGGCCTGGGACCTGTTGTTGACTTATCAATGAGAATCAGAGTGATTTAAAAGTGATCTAATAGGTTGGGAGGTTTCAGTGATTATCCTAACCTCTCCAGATCTGTCTTTTTTGTTTTTGGTCATGTTAGCCTATCTGATGGGTGAGGTAGTGCAGTAGTATCTCAAAACTGTTTTAAATAACATTTTAATAAATAAATAATAATAAAATAAAAAAATAAATAAAATAACATTTTAAATAACATTAAATAACATTTCTCTAGTTTTTACTGATTTAGAGCATTTTCCATCTAATTCTTGATAGCTTTGACTTTTTTCTCTGAAAATGTCAGTTCCTAAACTTTGACCATTTATCAATTGGAGGATGGCTCTCATTTTGATAAATTGTGAGCCTTTGTTAGATACTTTGCTGAAGCCCAGCTAAATTATGCTTATTACATTTTCTTGTAGTAACTAGTACTAGTTACTAGTTACTACAAGTGTTCTAGTAACTTTATTGTTCTGATTGAGGCCAATTCTTGAAGTTCCAAACAGAAATGAATTGTGGAGGCAATATGACATTGTGTATGTGTGTGTGTATGTGTGTGTGTGTGTGTAGAAATTTGAGTAAGAAAAAGAAGTCTTTGATTTTAGCCTTGGTTTTATCACTAATCAACTGTGTGATTTTTCTTTGAAATAAATCACATAGACTCCCCTAAACCCTCAGATTGTTCATCTGTAAAATGGGCAGAATGATGTCTATGTAATATTTAATAAATGTGTACAATTGCCTCATAGAGCTGTTGTGAGGATTAAGTGAGATGGTGTATATAATACATTTTATAAACCTTCAGATATAATTTATTTCACTTAGTATTCATATTATTAGTAGTATTTTGCAGGGGTAGAATGTTAACTTCTGGAGGGCAAGCATAAGTTTGGTCTTACAACTTGGTACAGTACTTGGCAAATCAACAAACATTTATTAAGTGCCTACTATGACAGCACAGTGACTATACCATACTAAAGGCTGAAAATGTAGGGAAAAAAAAGGTAGAAACAATCTCTGGACTGAAAGGACTCACTCACTCACACTTTAATGGGAAAAACAAGTATATGTATAAACAAGATTTACACAGAGAAAATCGAGGGTGGGGAATGATCTCAGAGAGAAGGCATTAACATTAAGGAGATCTAGAAAGGTCAGTTGTGGAAGATTTTAAAGGTTAAACAGAGGATTTTATATTTGCTTCTGGAGATAACATGATGCCATTGGTGTTTATTTAGTGGGGATGGAAGTCAGAATTGTGCTTTAAAAAAATCATTTTGATAACTGAATAGACCATGGCCCGGATTGGGGAGAAGCCATAAGAAGAGACACCAACAAGACTATTTCAATAATTAAGGCAAGAAGTGATGAGGGCTTTGTACCAGGGTAGTACTCAGTATCAACGTAAAGAAGAGAAATAATGCGAGGTAAATTTTAAAGGTGGAATTAATAGGATTTGGTATTAAATTATAAATGTAAGTAAAAGAGAAAGCAAGTAAAAAGTCAAGGATGAACATAGGTTGCAATCCTAGGCGACTGGGAAGATAGTATCACTCTCAGGAAAAATAGGGAGGAAAAGGAGTTTTAGAGAGAAAGATATTAGCATAGAGAATGTTCTTAATAAATACATAGAGGGAGGCATCCCCATTCCATAGCACAGTAACATATTAGCATAGAGAATGTTCTTAATAAATATATAGAGGGAGGCATCCCCATTCCACAGCACAGTAACTAGCATTTAGATGGCTCTTAATAATTGTTTGGGGGTTCATAGTTTACTGAAGTTTTAAGTACCTGGGACAGAGCCCTTCCATGCCAGCATGGAAAATCCAAATGAGATTTAGAACTATGAAGGATTTTGGTCATAATCTATCAAATCCAATACCCTAATTTCATAAATGAGCAAACTGAAAACTCAAGGAAGGAAAGTGATTCACCCAGTATTACATGGGTGATAAGTATCAGAATTAGAATTCTAATCTAGCCTCTTCAACTACAAATCTAGACTTTTCTGAATGTGTCACAATATTCTTTTCGGAGAATGAGGGACCCTACATCCTAAAAGTAAACTAGCTTTGGTTAGGAATCATCACTTGTACTCTATGATAGGAGATTTGTATGAAAAATGGGATTTGCTGACTATCTAAGAAACCTTGAGAAGGTCAAATATTGAAGAGGAGAAATCCATTTATTTCAGTATATTCTTTAAGTCATCTGCTATCTATATTCTACAAGAGTAATAGTCAGAAGGGATGAAAATGCTCCTTGGATAAAATACCAATTTCATCTTGCCCTGTTGACATTATTTTACCCAGTTTGGGCAGTGAAAACTATTGATTTCCCATAGCATCGTGGCTAAGAAGCCAGACACATTAAACCCATCTTGCTCTATACTTAATAATATTGTTCTTAGTGATTTCTTTTAAAATGAAGCCTGCCTGAAAATATCCCCTAAACTCATTGGCCCGAACATTATTCTGTCAAGCTGTCCTGATCTGTTTCTAATTAGGGAGGGTCTAATGCAGAACAATTCGTGATCATTCCTGCAAACAAGAGCTCCCCAGAGCTTCAGAGAGGACAGTCACTGGAGGTAGGCTTTTGACTCTTCCCATGGCTAATTCATGGAGCACACTAATCCATCCGATCTCATTGTCCTGAGCTGTGACTCAGTCTCCAGGAGATGGAAAATAATGTATCCTTGGAATAGAGGCATTCCAGCGAACACATTCAAGAACAGTTAAGATCATTATTTCAGGCTGTCTGCTGAAATGAAGTCAAAGAGAAAAACTCTGGAGGTGGAGGCAGCAAAGGAAGAAGAGGGGGAGGAGGCATAATTAGAAAGAGTCTGGGAAACTTGGCTTTTTGTTATCTTTGTCTTCATTTGGTTTCTTATGCAATTGTCTGTAGTGTAGCAAATAGTTTCTGGGGGCCCTGGAAAAATTCTGGAAGGGAAGATTTTTCCTTGTGAAGAAATTAGGCTAGGTTCTAATTGGCCCTTTGGAGACATATATCACAATTCTCTTTTGGTCCTTCATGTCATCTGTGTCCTTGCATCATTTGGGAATGTCTGAGAAGCATCTATTAGTATATAAATGGAGTTGAGGAATGATGGCTTCATATATTTTTAGTTGCTATTTGGAGATTCACAACTGGTTTCAGTTTCCTAGAATCTGAAATTCTTTAAAGTCATAGTTCAAAAAGTGAGAAAGAATTTTAGAGGCCAACTTAACCAAATCTCCTCCTCCTCTTTTTCCTCCTCCTTCCTCCTTCTCCTCCTCCTCCTCCTCCTTCTTTTTCTTCTTTTCCTTCTCCTCCTCCTCTTCCTCCTTCTCTTCCTCTTCCTCCTTCTTCCTTCTCTTCTTTTTCCTCCTCCTCCTCTTCCTCCTTTCTCCTCCCTTTTCTCTTCCTAGTCTTCTTCCTCTTCCTTTTTCTCTTCCTCCTCCCCCTCCTCCTCCTCCTCTTTGTCTTCCTCTTATTTCTCCTCTTCTTCCTCTTATTTCTCCTTCTCCTCCTTCTTTTTCTTCTCTCTTTTTCCCCCTGAGGCAATTGGGATTAAGTGACTTGCCCAGGATCACACAGCCAGGAAATGTTAAGTGTCTGAGGCCAGATTTGAACTCAGATTCTCCTAACTTCAGGCTTGGTGTTCTATCCTTTCCTTTTTGTTTTTAACAAACAAGAAAACTGAACTCAGGAAGTTGTAATTGCCTGCCCAAGGTCATCCAAGTAATAAGCATGAAAGAGAGGATTTGAACTTAGATCTCCTGAGTTCTGAAACAGTTCTCTGTCTGCTTCCTCTCTTTTCCTTTGTTCAGTGTTCTTATATCTCACTACCTCTACATATCATTGCAATTTGGGGTTTTAGGAAATTAATTAAGATTAGCATGGTAGGGTTATCAAATTGGCTCATTAAACTTCTTAAACTCAGAGGCTTGTCTCTGCTAGGAAAACAGTGTCATAGATTTAAAACTAGAAGGGACATTGGAAGTCATCTGGGCCTACTTTCCTTATTGTAGGTTTTCAGATTGGGTGATTTGCCCAGTCACATAAAAACTGAAAGGTAGAGCTGGGAATTGAGCCCAGGTCTCATATTTGTTGATTTTATGCAATATATATAACTTAGTTCTTGGTGATATCTGTCTCTATGTGTGTGTTTAAATCTAGTTTTTCAGGGATATTAACTTATCTGTATAAATATTGTGTCTTCTACAATAAGGGTTCTTAACCTAGAGACCATAAAACTTGATTTTTTTTTAAAAAAGGTAACTGCATTTCAATATATTTGGTTTCCTTCATAATACTATATACTTTATTTTATGTATTTAAAAACAATTTTGGGGGCAGCTAGATAGTGTAGTGGACAGAACACCAGGAGGAACCTGAATTTAAAGCTGGCCTTAGACACTTAATATTTCCTAGATGTGTGACCCTGGGCAAGTCACTTAACCCCAGTTGCCTCAA
Organism: Sarcophilus harrisii; assembly: GCF_902635505.1. Taxonomy (NCBI): domain Eukaryota; kingdom Metazoa; phylum Chordata; class Mammalia; order Dasyuromorphia; family Dasyuridae; genus Sarcophilus; species Sarcophilus harrisii. Next base: position 676,396,510 of record NC_045426.1, read on the forward strand.
AAAACCCAAATTTTTTGAGAAGGATCCATAGTCTCCCCTAGACTGCCAAAGGGTCAAAAGGTTAGAGCATAAATCTCAGAGTATAAACTATTCCAGGACTTTATTGTTGCTAATAGTTGTGGCTGCTGTTCTGCTTTTCAGTCTCTAGCATCTCTGGGGTGTGAGGGTTTGCAATGCCCCCTTTCAGGGATCATCATCCATTTTGGGGGCCCATCTCATGCTCAACTCTCACCGGTGACTCCAAGAAGCTGTAGCACAAGTAGCCACATACCAATAAACCATCTCCCAGACTGACTAAATTAGGCTGAGAGTAACCAATGGACTCCAAACCTATCGGTGAGTTAGGGGGCTGTCCACCCCAAGCATGTGAAAGCTTCTCTTGATGGAATGGGTGGATGAGAACAGTTGTTCCAATGGGCATGAAAGCAGCTGTGCCATGAACTGTTTAGAACATGGTCAGACATCAAGGACGCCAAGGTCATCCACTACATCCCAGGTCACCTCCATTTTTACTTGCCATTGGACTTCTATGACTCCAAAAGAGAGAATGAACTGAAACTGGCAATTTTGCCCAACTCAGCCTCATTTAAATTTAGTTCACTTTTGAGTTAAGATATCATCCTATGATATCTTAACTGACTTCACCTTATGATCTTCCAGAGAAGACAAGGAGAAAGTGAAACAGTTGGAGAGGGATATAAGCAGTTTCACTCACACATTGGTCTGTTGAAGAAGTTAGTTACTGTAGCAGCAAAGAATGGGTTATAAGAATGATTCTCTTTAAAAACAAAAGAGAATATAATCTAAATAAAAATTTATTTATTTTTTCTCCTCTTCCTCCTCCTCCTCCTCTTCCTCTTCCTCATCTTCCTCCTAACTCCTCCTCCTCCTCCTCTTCTTCCTTCTTCTCTTCTTCTTCTTCCTCTTCCTTCTTCTCCAGAGAAGCATAAACACCAGAGAAGAATAAACCCTAGAATTCCCTTTCTGGATCCACATCTCAAGACCTTAAATATCTAAGGCTAGGAAAAGACAGGGAGAGATTTTAGAACCAGACAGACTAAGAAGAAGAATTTCCATAGTTCACTTGAAATAACACATAATCTCTCTTCCCCTTGAGGTCAATTCTAAAATTGAAAGAGGTTTTAATGACTGATCTTTGCTTCCTGTGTGCCAACAGAAATCTCTAGTGGGGTTTTACCTGGTCCAACATGGTCCAGAGTGTTTTGGTTCAAAGAAACAATAAAAGCTTGAAAAATCATTCTGGGCAATTTAAAAAACAACAGCACATTCCTTTCTTACAGGTTTCCAATCTTGTGACATTTTGGAAACTTGCAGGCAACCTTCTATATTTTGAAGTGAAAACCACTGTGTTCCAAGCAGCCACTTCTTTGGACTGAGATGTCCTTCCCACTGAGCCAAGCAGGGGTATTTAATTGCCAGCTTTTGAAGCTTTGGGGAGGCATGACCCATGCATATTTTATGGAGGAGGGCCCAGCAACCCTGAGTCTCTCACTCCTCTGACTGTGGCACAGCTGAGACCACTGGCCACTTCCTTTCAGCTGCTCCACTGTTTCTTTTACATGATGAATAATTCATTTTGCCAGCCCTATTCAGAATGCTAAATAAAAGCCTCCTTATGGTTTGAGGGGATTTTGTTTTCCTTACTACATTCATTTATTTAGTTAATAAATTTATTCACTTAGCTAGTCAGGTGGCACAATGGATAGAACACTAAACTTTGGGAGAGAAGATATGGGTTCAAATACTGCCCCAAAACTTTCTCCATCTTGGTTGTATTGACTGTCCTTAATGTCTAGAATACTCTCATTCTCAGTTTCCTGACTTTCCTAATTTTCTTCAAAGACTCAGGTAAAGTCTCACCTTCTACAAGGAACCTTTCCTTAATTTTAATGTTTTTTTTCTCTGAGATTACCCCTACTATTGATTATATCTTTTACATGGATGTTTGCTGGTCATTGCTTGTTTTCCTTATTGTAAGACTATTAAGAATGGGGAAAGGTTGTTCCCTCCCCTTTCTTTTTATTTCCAGTGCTATGATAATGGATAATATATGGTAATAATAGTAATTGTTATTATTCAGTCATTTTCAGTCGTGTCTGACCCTTCCTGATCCAATTTGAGGTTTTCTTGGCAGAAATACTGGAGTGGTTTTCCATTTTCTTCTCCAGTTCTTTTGACAGATGAGGAAATTAAGGCAAACAGGGTTAAGTGACTTGCCCCAAATCACACAGCTGGCAAACGTCTGAGGCCAGATTTGGATTCAAGTCTTCCTGATTCCAGATTTGGAATTTTATCTACTAAGCTAGGCTGTCTCCTAATAATAACACTTTATTATTTATAGAATACTTTAAGATTGGCAAAATAATTTTCAAATATAATCTTATTTTATCCTCTTAATTAATCTAGGATGTAGGTGCTATTATTATTCCCACTTTACAATTGAGGAAACTGATGCAGACAGAGGTTAAAGTACTTGCCAAGTCACATGGATAGAAGTATCCAAGGCTGGATTTGAACTCAATTTTTCCTGACTCAGATTCTACTGCATCATCTCAGCATCTACTGCACTTAATAAATGCTTCTTGATTGATGGACTGACTGACTCCCAGGTCATTGAATTCCAGAAATGAATATAGGAATGAATGAGTTAAAAAGCATTTGTTAATTACTTTTTATAGGCCACACACTGTACTAAATAGCTGAGGAGATGAATAAAAAAGCAGAGTCTCCACCCTCAAAAAAGTTTATATTATATTTAGGAAGACATCAGATAATAAGGGAACAGCGGTCAATGAAGTACACTTTGTTCTGGAAAGTTAGGGACATAGGATGACGAGACGTGTCACAGGGAAGGAGATTGAGGCATCCCTTCCAGGAACAATAGAACAGTTGATTTGCTCATAGTTACATTGCAGAAAGGAAGGGGATTTGGCAGTAATATAACTGACAAGGCTATTAAGAAGCTATCCCAGAATGTAGGGAGTGAAGTGAAGCTTGGCTAAAATAATGGGCCAGATGAGGCAATAACTAATCAGGAACGCAGGGACCAATAGATGAAAAGATTTAAAACATATGGGGTATTGTCTCTGGTCCAAGAAACAAGATGGTTGGTGAGGATGGTGAGAAGACCAGGGAGTAATCTTCTATCTTAACTCATTCATTGTTCATGACCTTCAATCTCTATGGAATCTTCTCCAACAAAAATAGAATAAATCACATGATATCATAACAAAAAAAGAGTATATAAGGTAAATAACAAGGAGTAAAATCAAGCAATGAGAATCGTTACCTCCTATTTCCAAAATCCACCTTATGAAATTCCAGAAAAGAAAAGGAAAAACTGAAACAGTGGGAGAGGGATATAAGCAGTTTCACTCACACATTGGTCTGTTAAAGAAGTTAGTTACTGTAGCAGCAAAGAATGGAAAACAAGTTAGAAGCCTATTCATTGGGCAATGACTAAACAAGTTGAGGTTTGTAAATATAAGTCAGAAACAACAAAGACAAAGAACTTGAAAAATCATGGGAAGACTATTTTTTCTCTTTCATCATTTTTTTTTTGATTCAAGGTAGGTATAGTTCTTTGGGTGGATGAGTAGGAAGTGCTACATTGAGTCAAGACAAAAAGCATTTAGTAATTGCTTACCATTTGCTGGATACAGTGCTAAATTACCGAGTATACAAATACAAGCAAAAAGAAAGAAAATCTCTGCCTTGAAAGAGCTTAAATTCTAATGGGAGAAAGCAACACAAAGGCAATGTAGGGAAGTATCCTTTTGGGGGCATGGTGGGTATATTGAGTCAGGAGTAGAACATGAAGGAGTGAACATGGCTAACTTGGGCACTTTCATTAAAATGAAGGAGTTGGGAGAAATTGATCAGTAAAAAAAAAGGGACCTGATGTCATATTGATCTTCCCGGGTAAGAAAGCTGCTGAGATATAGTAAAGAGATCAAGAAAAACATTTCTAAAACGAGGTTAGGACTCAGAAGTGACTCCATTGGACCATCATCTCTGCTCCCCATGCTCATTTCCTACAGTCCTGAAATCTGGGAACAATTCACAGCAAAATGAAAGCCCTATAGGAAGATATCTTGTTCATTCCTTCACCTTGGTACCTGGAGAAGGGGAAACGTTTCCTACCACTGCTTTATATTGAACCATATGTTATATAATTCTATCAATTCCTTTAGATCTTGGGTATCCAATAGTGATATTTAATGCAAATACTTTCCCCAAATGATATTTTTCTAATTCTTTCATGATTTTATTTGTGCAAAAATTTATTAAATTTCATATAATTGGAAAAAAAGAACTATAGAATGATTGACACCCAGCTCCATTTTTTCTCTCTTTTTATCTCTCTCTGTCTTTGTCTTTGAATGTCTCTTTCTCTGACTGTCTTCATCTCTATTTCTATCCTCCTTCCATCTCTCTTTGTCTATCTGTCTCTATCTTCCTGCCTGCCTTTATGTTGGTTTCCAAAATCTTCTAAGATGTTCATATGAAAGAGAGAAATCATTTCTAATTGGAGGCATGGAAGAGAAACAAATCCAGGGAGGCATCTTCAAGAAAAGTCCAAGATAGGCCTTAAAATATAGATAAGATTTCAGTAGGAAGAGCCTTTGGAAAGGTAGGGGAATGAACATTATTTTCTACTTACACACAAGGAATATCCCAGACAGATGCTTAGTGTTGCTGTGACTCAGAATTAGGGGAATTCAGCATGTTTAGGGATCAGTGAATTATTCAGGTAGACAATACTCATTAAGGAAACTGGTATAAAGTGAAAGATAGGTGGAGAGATAGTTTGAGTTGGGAGAATTCTGGGATGATCAATTCAAACTTGATTCACTTGACAATAGGGAGGCATTGAAGATTTTTGAGCAGCAGATTCATATACTCAAAGGCAATTAATCTGGTGGCAGATTATTACATTACTTCATGATCGGCAGAAAAAGTGTTAAGATTTGAGAAATATTGCAAAAGCAAAATGTATAGTATTGGACTATTGTATGGGGGGAAGGAGGAGAAAGAGGTAAAAGTCTGAAATTACTCCTAGGTCTTAAGCCTGAGCAATTAGGAGGATCAATCAAATTAGCAAGCATTTATTAAGCACCTACTGTATACTAGGCATTGTAAGGATGATAATGACATGAACAAAAATAGGGAAGGCAGGAAGAGATATTTTGGCAGTTAGAAGTACTTAAAGGTAGAAGAAATCTTAGAGATTATCTGTTATAATCCATCAATTACTGGAAATGAAAATTGAGCCTCCCCAAGGTCACAGAGGCGGTAAATAAGAGCCAGCATTCAAACCCAAATCATCTGCTCCAAACCCAGTGTATTTTCTAGTTCTCCAAACTTCTTTGGACATGTTAAAAATGAGGTGCTAGTGAGATATACAGGTGGAAATGTCCACCAATCATCCATAAATGAAAGGGTGAATTTTGTGAGAAAGGTCAGGTCTAGTGCCAAATATCAGGACATATATACATGGAGGTGACTGGAGTCATGAAACTATGAAATGACAAAGAGAGAGAGTAAAATTAAACATCTGCTCATATTTTCATAGACTAAAATGACACTATAGGGAATAGAGGTAAATTTAAAAATCTATATTTTAGCTTAAAAAATGAAGGTCATAAATACAGTTTAGGAAAGGCAGAGCTGGATCTGGGAGTTTTAGTGGACTTCAAATATACTATGAGACAATAGTGCAAAAATGTAGCCAAAAAAACCTAATGCAAATATGAGACAAAATTAAAAGAGGCATGGTATTGAGCTGAATATTAAAGAACATGCAATTAAAAAAAATTAGAAGAGAACCAGATCAGGCATCTTTCACAGCTATGGCTAGGAGATGAATTCTTAACTAAAGCAGGGATAAAAGTAATTATAAAATAAAATACATAATTTAAATTTCATGAAATGGGAAAGCTTTTGCATAAACAAAATTAACACTGGGGAAACATTTTAGTATCATATCTATGATAAGGGTCTGACTTTCAAGATATCTAAAAAACTAACAGAAATATATGAGGCCAAAAGCCATTCCCCTGTAGAAAAAAATGATCAAAGGATTAATGAACAGACAATTCTCAAAGGAAAAACTGTAAACTATTAACAACCATATAAAAGAATGTACCAGTTCAGTAATAAAAGAAATGCAAATCAAAATAATTTGAAGGTCCCATCTCATTCCTGAAAATTGGCAATGATAAAAAATATGGAAATTGTCAATATTAGGCGGGGGTTGTGGAAATGAAGGGCACACTTATGTACTATGGAGCTGTGAACTGGTGTAATCATTCTTATATATCAGATTATTTATAGTAGCACTTTTTTGTGGTAAAGATCTGGGGAAAAAGTGCATGTCCATTGATTGGGGAATGATGAAACAAGCTGTCCTACATGACTGTAGGAATGGAATATTATTATACTAGGAAAAAAATTATATATAGTCCAGCATGGAAAGACTCATATGAGTCAATGCAAAGTAAAGTAAGCAGAGCCAGGCAAATGATATGCCCAATGACCCCAACAGTGTTTTACACACGTGCGCACACACACACACACACACACACACACACAAAAAAAAACCCCAACCAAAATTGAATATTTCAAAATTATAGTACCAAACTGAACCCTCAAGGAAATATATGAAAAAACACAGGGAACTTGAGGGGGAGGGCATGTCACATTATATAATTACATATAATGTAAAAGTTTTATCCAATCTGCTGTTTAGTTTTGCTGAATTTATTTTTTTTTCTTCCCCTAAAAAAAACTTTGTTATTTGGAATTACCTTTTTGGGAAAGGAAAGAGGTTTTGGGGGCAAATAAATGACATAAAAATGAAAGATATCAATAAAAATTTATTTTTAAAAGAAAAAGGGGATTGATTTTACTAAGCCCTGGTCAGATTGATAAATTAATTACAAGAATTTATTAAGCATTTACTAACTTAATGGGCATTATGTTAAGCAGCAGGGATCAAAAAAGGGGGCAAAAATAGTGCCTACCCTCTGGAACTTACATTTTGAAGGAGGAGACAATAGATGTAGACATGGGTATATATATAATACCTCCAGAATAGATGTGAGGTGCCTTAGAAGAAATGACACTAGTAGCTAGAAATCTTAGAAAGGCCTCCTACAGAGGATGAGGGTAAGTAACTTAACCTTTGTCTGTGTTAATCCAGTGGAAAAGGAAATGGCAAACCACTAGAATATCTTTGCCAAGAAAATCCCATAGGGGGTTATGAAGAGTCAGAGCTGACTAAACAACATCAACCAGTCTCCTCACCATTCTGGGTCACTGTTCTCTGGATTCCTCTTTGCTCCTGCAAGCAAAAAACATTTCCTGAATTCTCATGTGCTCATAAGAAATGTAAGCAAACATTAAAAACCTCCTTCTTGATTCCAGTTTTAATTAGGAAAGGGATATTTTGTAATTTGGGATAAAAAAAAAACCCTTAAGAGAGCTAATATCGTATCTGGTCTAGTGTGTGATGACTATGGCAGCTATTAGCCTGTTATAAATCACATCTCCATCCCCTAGCTCACATTATGCATAAAGATTACTGTTCTTGGCTGTGTAATCCCAGGTTATATACTCTGATAGTCAAAACACTCTGTGTGTAAATTTCAATTCAGCTCACTATTTGCTTTGGCTGGAGAGTTACAAAAAATGTAAAATGCTCACTGGAATAGCCAGCAGCAAGTTATTTCCTCTAAATTATGGACTATGATGGGGGAGGGCATACTATTGAGAAGGAAGGCTACTTAGGGATCAGGACTTCCCGTCACGGGCTCTCCAATCTCATTCCTGGGGAGCAGTGAGGCAGGACCTCCCCTGCCCTGTCCTCCGGATTCACTTCTGAGCAGAAAATGTCCATACCTATCAAATGGAAGAGGGATTTTGCTTTTCTTGCTTGATGCCTGAGGGAAGAACATGGGAAATGGGTGGGAGTTACAGAGAGTCAAATTTAGGTTTCGTGTAGGAGAAAATTTCATTGTAATTAGAGATATCTTTCAGAAGAATGGGATGCCTTCAGACATAGCGGGTTTCTTCTTACTGGAGGTTTTGAAGTTTAGATTGGATAATCATTTATTTGGGATTCTGTTGAAGGAATGGTGTTGACTGAAGTAAATGGCTTTTAAGGTTCCGTCTAATTTTGAGACTCTATAAGTTTACAATATCAGAGAATGTCGGCTCATATCAGAAGGTACCGGGTGACCTTCTTAATTCAATTCAATTCAAGTTAATTCAATTTACTGAACATTCATTTCACCAATAGAAAAAAATAGTGACATTTTGGTATATTGAAATCAGAGCTGATTTAAAACTTAGCTCTGATACTAAGTGACCTTTGACGGACACTGTAGCAAGTACTATGAATAACCAAAGGAAGATATACTCCCTGCTTTCTCAAGGTGGTTTTATTTTATTGGGGCTAGACTACAAGAACATATAAAAGTATATACAAAATAAAGACAAAGTAATTTTGGGAGGAGGGGAGGCCACTAGTTCTGGATAGGTTGGGTGGTCAGAAAAGATCTCCCATAAAAGATAGTTTGAGCTGAGCTTTTACAGAAATTAGGAATTCTAAGAGACTTTGATGAGGAAGAACAAGAAGTGTGAGGATATGGGGAAAGTTGAGGGAATGCTGTATATGTCAGAAATAACTGGACTATGTAGTAAATGAGAAATGGAATGTCATGTGAGGGAAAAATGAAAAGGAACCAGTTTGGTGAGACCATAGAATTCTTGAATGGAGAATAATTTGTCAAAAGGCCAAAAAATTAAAGTAGAAAAGAATTAAAGTAAAGGGCCTTTAGTGCCAAACAGAGGAGTTTTGTATCTGACTCTAAATATGCTGGGAAGAAAACTTCCTTCAACTTTTGTCAAGTAATACCTTTGGGAAAGTTAGCAGCAACCAGCTAAGAGTAATATACTGAAAGATTGAGTCACAGGAACAAGTCTTTTACTCTATGAGTCTCATTAAAACTTTAGAACATGAATAAAGGATATATTGGGTTAATGGTAGACAGAAGTGGTGACATGTGAGAAACCTTATGTACCCTGAGAGAAGAGAATAGAGTATAACCCTATACTATTTCTATTATTTATTTCCTTCTCTTCTGGCTGGTAGTAGGCAATATGGTGCAGGGGATTATTGTTTGTCCTTTGCTCTAGAAGCAGACCAATGACATGAGGAAGGTAAAGTCTTGACTTACAAATGAATTTGATTTAAATGAGACAGCTGTGCAAAATATCTCCTCCAGGGTCATCTGAGTCAAGTGGAAGACATAGATCAGGACAACTGGAGATAATCCCAGATGCAGTGGGAGATCTTGACCTTTTTAATCTAAGGTCTTCCCCAGGTCTCAATTTGTCTGGGGCAACACTCATTCAGCCATTTAAGGATAAATAAGAAAGGAGGCAAAAGATGGTCTAGTTTGCCTCCTCAAAAAAACCAAATAAAATCTAACCTTCCAAACCAAATTGAGAGAGAATGACCCTCAGGGTTTTTGGTCAGAACAGAAAGAAACAAGTGCTATTTATTATTTATACACATTCTGAGCCATCAAAACCCAAATAAGGACCAAGTGAAGCTCAGGCTGGGACCTATAATTGGCCAGTCAGAGCCAGAATGATTTGGGTTTAAGGCATGATCAAGTAGCTCTATTTGAATCCCAATGGACTTTCTCTAATCCTGGTTTTTCAGTACTCTATATCAAGAAGTCATAAATGAAACAACAAGGGACAAAAGAGGTCATTGTTCCAATAAGAAAAAGTGATAGAATAAATAAGTAAGGAACAGAACCTCCCCTCCAGATATCATGCAAGGTTTTAGTGATCAAAATCTATATTCCTTTGTGTAGAGCATTCACATGTGAGGGTATACCCAAGTGGATAGAAGAGGAAAAGGAAGAGAAGGAGGAGGAGAAGAGGGAAGGAGGGAAGGAAGGAAAGAGGGATGAAGGGAGGAATAAAGAAAGAAAGAAAGGAGGGAGAGAAGGAAGAAAGGAACATTTCCTAACTGGAACTAGCCAGTTGGATCCTCTGTGAGGCAGCTCTGACTATTCATAGATTAATGTTTGTCCTTTGCAGTGGATACAGCTCTGGACAATGATGCAGAAGATCTGAGTTTAAATTTTGGCCCTACCATTTGCTTTGTGTAGGGATCATAGATTTAGTGCTAGATCTTGGAAATCATTAAGTCTAACCCCTTCATGCTACAAATAATGAAACTAAGTCCCGGAGAGATCAAGGGACTTGTAGCAAGGATCTGAGTCAAGATTTGAATTCTCCAAGACCAAAGTTCCACTCTTTACTTCACCACTAATTTCAAGTGAGATAAATTCTCTAAATACTTAGCACATCCAAGGTCTATCAGTATGGGTTCTTCCAATACCCTTCTGTCTTGGGAGATATTGTTGTAGTCAAAGGATTATTCCTCAATCCATCAATAAAATGAGGAGCTTCAATCAACAGATATATCGTGGGTTATGACGTCTGTACCTAGAAGATTATCAGCTTGGCAAAATCTTCCAGACTCTATTTCCAGACTCTTGTTGTCAAGAGCTCAGGGTCAATTACATGTCATGATAAGACATGATAGAAAATTAAATTAAGAATGTCTATATAAGTGTTTTAGAATCAGTCAATCAATTCTCAAGCATTTTTTCAGTACCTACTATATGCCAGACATTGGATATATAAAAGTCAGACAGTGCCTGCTCTCTAGAAGCACTTATATCTTCACTTATTGACTATCTCAAATCTACCCATGATCTTTTAAATTTGGAAGTCTCTTCTAACAACGCAAATTGTAGTCTGTCCAAGTAGTGGATATCTAGCCTCTTGCTCATGTTCTCCCTCATGTTTTCCATAAAGAGTCCATCCAGTGTGTTAGTGACTTTCTCTGGAAATTATTAGTGGACCAGTAAAATGCTCAGACTGTGTGCTAATGTCTTCTGTCACACTATCATGTGACCAGCCCATCTCTTTTCATTCTATAGTTATTTAATGATGACTTTTATTATGGCTCTTTGGAGTTCTTCATTGGTTATATCTTCAATATCTATGACAGATCTATATTGCACTACAAGGCTCTCTGGCCATCTTCCTCCTATGCCACCCAAGATTCATACTCTCTTATCATTTCCCACATCTCCCTGCTTCTATCTCTAGGAATAAGCATTTATGTAACAAATATTTACATAATATGTAATGTTTATATATAAATTATATATAAAATGTTTATGTAAATAAACATAATAAATATATAAAAACATAAATAAACATATAATAAATACATTTATTTATTCTTTATTTATTATCTAACTTTATGATATTTATTATCTAACTTTATTATATTTATTATTTATTATATAACTATTATTTATTATATAACTTTATGATAATTATAGTTGTATATTTAAATAATATATGAACATTATTTAAAATATATTTATATATAAACATATTTAAATATAAACATTATTTAAATATAAAATTATAATTATACATATATTACATAATAAATACATTTATTTAGAATCCATATGTAAATTGTGCAGAAATTTATATGTAAATTATGGGCAGCCAGATGGCATAGTGGATAGAATGGTAGGCCTAGATTTAGGAAGACCTGAGTTTAAATTTGTCTGCTTCTCTCTCTCTCTCTCTTTATATATATAGCTGTATAGTTCTGTATTGTTCTGGGCAAGTCACCTATTTGGCTCAGTTTCCTTTTTTTTTGCAAAATGATACAGAGAAGGAAATGGCAAACTACTCTAGTATCTTTGCAATGAAAATTCCAAAATGGGCTCACAAAAATTCAAACATGACTAAAATGACAAATAACAAAAATATAAATTATACATATTTTGGTATATTAATATAATACATATTTATGAAATTAAATAATAGATATAGAATCTATTTGAATATAAACTTATAAAATTTACATATTTATATAGTGAGTATATATAGTGATTTATAAAGAATATGTACTCATACACATATATTTATATTTGATATAGTAACTTGTAGATATAAGTGCTAAAAGTGGTTGTTCTCTCCACACAGCAACTTTATCAAAACATTGGTATCAAAAGGTTGAGCCTTCAAGGGGAAAAAAAAGAGCATAAGATTTGCATCCAATTTAACTGGTTTCAATACACAGTTCTGTTCATTATTATATCTATGCTTTGGGAGAGAGGGGGTATTATCTCTTTGAGTTTTAGTTTTCTCTTCTGGAAAGGGGCAGGTGATATGAGCTCTAAAATACCTCCTATGAATATGTATTTTGACCTCCTCCCGATAGCCTGTTTTGATCTCAGTTGTTTGACCTCTTATCTTCTCCAGGCCCTGTGTATTTATTTTGTATATATATCCTTAGGGGTGAGAGAAGATATAGATAGACAGCAAGCTTCTTAAAAAGATCTGGGAGTTTTAGTCGTAGTCTCAATGTTAGCCTGCAAAATGATGCAGCATTCAAAAAAGCTAATAAGATCCTGATCAGCCTGAATAGGAGCACAATTTCTGGGAACGGGGAGGAGACAAATGCATAATCCTCTGCCTTTATCAGATTTTATCTGGAGTCCTATATTCAGTGTTGGATATCAGAATGTAAGAAGGAGAACGTGTCTGGAGGAGGATAACTTGGATGGTGAAGAGCCTTTAATCCATGTCATATGAGGATTGGTTAAAGGTACTGGGGATGTTTAACTTGGGGGAAAACCATTGGATTTGTAGTCAAGAAGATCTTGTTTCAAATCTCATCCTAGATACATACTAGCTATGTAACACAGGACAAGTCATTCAACCTCTTTTAATCTCTGCCTTAGCTATAAAAAGGAGATAATAACAACTTAATATGGAGACCAAATCAGATAATATTTGTAACAAAGCATAACACCTGACACAGTAGATGTTCTATAAAAATTTATTCCCTCCTATTGTGCTCTAAGAAATGACAAGGGGAGGGATCTCAGAAAAACCTGGGAAAACTTATATGAACTGATGCAAAGTGAAGTGAGCAGAACCAGGAGAACATTATACATAGGAACAACAATGTAGCAATGAGCAACAGTGAAAAATTTAGCTACTCTCACACTCTCCTTCACTCAGTCTCTCCTCCACAGTCTGTCTGATTCTGACTCACTCTTGATCTTAGTGGAGGAGTGCAGAAGACAGGAGAGCAACCAAGAGGATGGTCAAAGATATAATGTCTCATTTCCAGTCCTTCTCAGTGTTTAAATACCCTATTACAATTACATCATTACATCATATTGATTATGGGTGAATTAGAGAACCATTACATCACCATGCTAAGTACTAAGTATATATATATACTAAAGAACCATCATCTCATCAATTCCACTGAGTTAACACCTTGTTGTAAGTATCCTTATTGCAAGTATACTTCTCCAGAGTTCTGGCCCTCTACACATTACAATTGTAAAAGACTAATTTTGAAAAATGTTATCCTCCTCCAGTGAGAAATCTGAAGGAATCAGAGTGCAGACTGAAGCATTTTAAAATTTTATTTTTGTTGCCTTTTTCCACACTGTGTTTAATATGCAACTACTTTTTGAATGACTTCATATGTATAATGGGTATCATAATACAGAATTTTTAATGGGTGGGGAGGGATGGGAGAGAGAGAGAGATTTGTAGCTTAAAATTTAGAAAAAAAGAATGTAAAAATTTTTTTTTGGTTAAAAAATGCTTATTCTTTTTTTTCTCCTTTCCCCAGATCTAATGTCTTGCTTGACACATAGTAGGCACTTAATATATAAATACTACATTGATTTATTGATTTAGAAAAGGGACAAGGAATACTCATAGTGAGAGTCATGGAGGGGATGTAATTGACTCAAGTGAAATGAGGACCATTCTACAGTGACATGATCTTAGCATACATGAACTTGCCTTTAAAAAATTGTTGATGGCTATGTTTCAATGTGATGGATTTTCTTTGTGATCCCTTGCATTTAAAAACCTTATTCTGAAAAAGAATCTGTAGGCTTCACCAGATTTCTAGAAGGGACCAGGAGACTAAAAAGGTGAAGAATCACTGACCTAAAGAAATGAGCAAATTTATTTCACAAGTTGCACATTTCCAAAAGTAATTTCCCTTGAAACACTTTGACCTTGGAATGTATTGACAGACAGGAGTTTGGAATATCTTCTGAGATAGAAGGGGAAGTGTTAGGGCTGGGAGAGTGTGGGGAATTTTGGATCATCAAGAAAAAATATTAAGCTCATTTACATACTGTAAAATTGGTATACATTACGCATATTGCTTACACATATTAGCTTCATTTTTAATATTTAAGAAGGAAGATGTCATCACAAAGAAGTTTCCTATGAAACAACCAAGGATCTGTAGAAACCAGTGGTGGTAGGGGGTGGGGTGAAGTAATTTATCATGTGATCTGATGATAGTGGACCATTTTGTAGTAGCTTGGGGAGTCAGTTATAGATCCTCTGCAGACTCAGATATGGATGAGTGATGATAGAATACTGACTCAGAATCAGACTCCCTTCTCCCCACTCCCTTACTCTGAGTCAGCATCCAAAATAGCCTCTTCTCAGATTCTTCTCTGACTAAGCAGCATGAGCTATTTCTTTCTGGGCAGACTTGCCACTGGGGCTCATGTTGTGTCTGCATAGCCAGCTGAAAACAACAACATTCAGTCCAACCGGGGATTTTTTGGCAGTACAGACTTAAACAAACCTGGTGTCAGCAGCAAGCGTGAGGTGGGGGAGCTCAGCTGGGACTCTGCATTGGGGATGGGAGCTGGCGATGAGCACAGAGATGGAAGGGCTCAGCAGAGGCAGTGTACCAGAGATGAGACTCCCTCCAGACCCAGTAGGCATTCCAACCATTTCTTTTTTGTGTTGTGGTGTTCTGGTTGGACTGGCCTAAGTCTTCCAAAAGTGATGTTGTGATTTATGAGAGAGGGGAAAATATGGAAGGTTCTCTGGCAGGAGCTCTGTTGTGGAGTTCTAGGATTGTCCTCAGTGGTGTTTTCCGATATTGTTGTAGGAGTCTCTACCTGCTAAATCTCTGTGAGTTTAGTATATAGGATCTTCTTTACCATCTGTATTTACCTAGGTGGCTTGTGTTTCATAAAGAAAAAAAAGCCAAATTCTTGCAGCTCAAAAAATCAGTTTCACAATTTTAAAACAGGGGGTGTATGACTAGATAGCAATTTGAGAAAGATCAATGGATTTTAATGATTACAAACTCTAAAAGAGACAATGGTGTGATACGGTAGCTAAGAGAGTGAATGTGTTCTGGGGCTGCATTAACACAGACAAAATGTTCAGTATTCATATATCTGTAGAAGGTTATTGTCAAATTAGTTCCAGAGTATTCTGATCTCTTCTTCCTCCTCCTCCTTCTTCTTCTCTTCCTCCACCTTCTTCTTCTTCATTATCATCATCATCATCCTGTATTAATAAGTGTCCACTCTCTCTGCCAGGCACTGTGTTAAACACTGGGGTTATAAAGAAAGGCAAACAATAATCCCTGTCCCCAGGGAATTTGAAATCCAATGGAAAAGACATCATATAACTTCTTATATTATTCCTTTCTTGTTTTCAAAGAAGACCAATGATATCAGAAGGTGTCTTGACTTGCGAGTCAATTAAATGAGGTAGAAGTTAGCAAACGACAAAGTTGTCAACCTCCTTATCTTTTCCAGAGTGATTGTAATCCAATGGCAGGACAAAAGTCAAGATGACTGGCAATGGTCTGGGATGCAGTGGATGACCTTGGTGTCTTTGATGCTGATCAAGCTCTAAGTTCTCCACAGTATCTGCTTAGGTCACCCTCGTGGCCATTGGAACAAATTGTTCTCATCTACCCCTTCCCCACTGGAGGAAGTCTTCCCATATTAGGGATAAATATCCTTATAAATCATAGATAGTTAATTTCAACCTAGTTTAACATGTTTGCCAAGATGGTTTGCCAGGGTGTGGTCATTGGGTATGCTATAGATTTTGGGGGCCACAAGTCATAATTGGGTGAAAAGGCCTTAGCAACCCTCATACCAGGGTTACTAATCCTCCCTGAACATCCCATGCACACCACATGTACAAATAACTATGTACAAACAAGAGAGCTATAGAATAAATTAGAGATAATCTCAGAAAAAGGGAAAAAAGGGAGGGAGTTAATTAACAAAAACAAGCACTTGCAAGTGTCTATTATGTGCCGGGCACCATGCTAAGTAACTGGGGACATTAAAAAAATGTTCTGTATTATTTTGAGTAGTACATTTTAGGAAATTATTATTAATTGAGACACAGTATGGCATAGCAGATGGAGGAGTCAGCAAAACCTGCGGTCGTGTTGTCTCTGACTTATATGTATTAGAAGGAAAGAAGGAAACAAGAATTTATAATTAATATATTATAATAAAATATAAGCATAGTATAAAAAGTAACTACTATATATTAAGCACTGTGCTAAATGCATTACAAATATTATTTTACGCACAACAATGCTGAGAGATAGGTAATTATAATGATTATCTCCACTTTTCAGTTGAAGAAATTGAGACAGTAAAAATTTAAGTTACTTGTCCAGAGACATACAGATAGTAAGTGTCTGAAGCTGGATTTGAATTGAGGTTTTTCTGAATCCGGGCCCATGGACTGAGACCCTAACCAGAAGGCGAGTACAATAAACTAGATGAGAAGTAATGAAGGCCTGAACTAAAGTGGTAGCTGTGTGAGTGGAGAGAAGGGATAGCATGTAAATGAAATTGTGGAGATAGAAAGGACAAAATTTGATAACTAAATGGATATGTTGTATGAGAGACTAAGAAAAATGAAGAAATGAAAATGCCAAGATAGGGGAGCTGGGTGAATGATGGCTTTTGCATACATTGACATTTAGGGTTTATGCCTGGGATAAAGAGGTGTGTGTGTGTGTGTGTGTGTGTGTGTGTGTGTGTGTGAAGATCAGGGGATATTTTGGATCAGACAGGAGATACTAAAAATATTTGCAAAAATTAAGCCTTTGGCAGAAATGGGGAAGTTTGGAAGAAGGAGCATCTGTGTCTACAAGGGAGTTAATTCTGTTTTGGACATGCTGAGACTGAGATGTCTGCAGGACAGCCAGTTCAAGATGTCCAATGTGCTATTAGTGATGCTAGACTTGGAACTCAGATTGTGATTGGATGTCCCAGTCCGGAAGTCCTCCCCATAGAGGTGAGAGTGGATATGGTAAAGTCACCAAGAGAAACATGGAGGCAGAAGAAAAAGTAGACCCAAAAGATCATGGGAGCAGAGGGATGGACAACCAAGCAGAGGGACTGGGACAAGGATCGCTTTGGTCATTAGTATGGGAATTTGGTCAAGTTTTCTATGGATTGGGTCTCAGCCTTAAAAGTCACAGCAAATGATTCTCAGAGCAACCTTGAAAAAATAACCTTCAAAGATGGAGTGGTAACCATTGCAGATTCCATTAAAAAACAGAACAAAACAAAACTAATAGTGACAATTCCTGAGGCACAGTGATAAAAACAATTGGTGTGAGTGGGTTAATGAATTTTCAGAACTTCATTTTGAAGCTTTTTTATTTTTTAAAAATAGTCTGCGTTTGTTTTTTAATATCTAAATTAAGAACAATTTTGCTTCATTTTAGGAAATCAATGATATATTCAAGTAAAACCTCAAACACATTCTTATCAGGAAGGCATTGAGTAATGATAGAAGGAGCAATGGTTTTAGACTTCTGTTCACATTCCAGCTCTGCTGCTAAATGCCTCTGTGACCTTGGGAGATTGGACTAAATGGTCTCTGAGGTCGCTTCTAGCTCTCGATTTATGACCATCAGAAAGATTCAGGGCAAGAGGACTCAGCATTGGCCACTTTAGCCAGAGAAGATTTTAAAAAATCATTTTTTATTGATATAGCTTATATCACTCAGACTTCTCTTGTATCCCTGTCCCTTCCTCCTCCCAGAGAGCCAACAGAGATTTCTTTTTTTAAGTTAAAGAGGAAGAAAAAAACCATTCAGCAAAACATCCATTAATCCTGACATTATATGCAATGGGCCGCACATGTGGATCGCTTTCCCTACCCTTAAAGGAATAGGGGGAGATATCTCAGAGAAGATTACTAATGATAACTCAGATTTATACAGTATTTGAAAGTTTACAATTCACCTTCTTCATAATGATCCTGGGAGGTCAATAGTGTTATATGTGTACATGGATGTATGTACATTATATATAATGCCCAATATATAGATTTCATATTTAACAGTAACCACTAGTTGAGGGTCACTCTGGAATATTCTTGGACTCAATCAGGAGATGCTTCCTGCCTTCAGTAGTTAAATATTTTCTCCTTGAATGTTTCTTTTGGAATCAGCTTTTCTCTCTCTCTCTCTCTCTCTGTCTCTCTCTCTCTCTCTGTCTCTCTCTCTCTGTCTCTGTCTCTCTGTCTCTCTCTCTCTGTCTCTCTCTCTCTGTCTCTGTCTCTGTCTCTGTCTCTGTCTCTCTGTCTCTGTCTCTCTGTCTCTCTCTCTGTCTCTGTCTCTCTCTCTCTCTGTCTCTCTCTCTTTGTATCTGTCTCTCTGTCTTTGTCTCTGTCTCTGTTTCTTTGTCTCTCTGCCTCTCTCTTTGTTTATCTCTTTATCTGTCACTGTCTCTGTCTCTGTCTGTCTTTCCCTTTCTGTCTCTGTCTCTCTATGTATTTTGTTCTCTGTGTATCTTTGTCTCTCTCTTTCTCTCTCAGTTTTCATATCTCTATCCTCTCTGCACAGAAGTCAGCTCATTAGATTGTCAGACCTTTACTATAATCCACCTGATGGTGATTAATTCAAGACAAGACTTTGGACAAGACACTGATTAGTAATGCAACCTTGAGCAAACTACTTTCTTTTCTGCTTCAGTTTCCTTATCTATAAAATGGGAGTAATATTAGGATTTATTTTCCAGGGTTGCTGTGAGGATCAGATGAGATAATTGTAAAATGCTTTGTAAACATTAAAGTGCTATATAAATTCTAGTTGTTTATTATTTTTATGACTCCTCTTTATATGCCAATAGTAAGATCAGAACAACTAGGTATAGTGGATATGGTGCTGGCTTAAAAGAAAGAAGATTCATCTTTGTGAATTCAAATCTGGCCTCAAACACTTCCTAGCTGTGTGACCCTGGAAAAATCACTTAACTCTGCTTCAGTTTCTTTTTCTGTAAAATGAACTGGAGAAGGAAATAACAAACTACTCCAGTATCTTTGCCAAGGAAATCCCCAATAAGTCACAAAGAATCAGACAATATAGTAAAATAGCCAGAACAGACCTCAACAATTATCTAATAAAACTCCTATCAATTGATAAATGAGAGATCCATGGCCCAGGGACATTAAGCCATTTCCTAGGTCACACTGATCATAAATTGTAGAGTGGAGATTAAAATATAGGTTTTCTGATTCCCAAATTCAGCAATCTTTCTGCAGTACTACCTTGCTGTTGGGCTTGGAAAATTCTGCTGTGGCAAATAAGCAACCACTGGTTTCTTCTGGGAGTAAGCTACTCTTGAACACTTGATGACTTCCAACCACTTTGTACTAAAAATAGTCAGTAGTCTGTGACTGGGAACTGCCATCTATTGAGACCCTCAAAGGGCCAGTTACAGAGAACATTGAGTCTGAGATTGCCAGGCTCCAGTTCCTCACTGGGGCACTGTTTTTTGGATCCAGACTGTAATTATTTTAAAAAAGGAAAGAATCAGACAACGATAATTTGCTGTGCTAACATCTGCCAAAGCAGATGATTTTGAATGAATACAAATAAAGTCATTTAAAAAGCGAGACGCTGAATTAACTTTGAGAGCATCGACAGCCAGGGTCCTGGAGTCATAGAATCTCAAAGTTGGAAAGGATGCCAGAGACCCCTTCAGGTCAGCCCATATCCAAGCAAGAATCTTTGTCACAAGTATGACAAGCGAAGAGGAATCTCAGGGGGAAGATGAAGGCTGCTTTCAAGGATTCAACATGTTGACTTGTGGAAGAGGGAGTAGATTTGTTTTGCTTGGCCCTAATGGAGAAGGAATAGGAGCAAAAAAGACAACTTTAGGTTTGATGCAAGGAAAAAACTTTATAAAAATTAGAGCTATGAAAAAGGATGGATGAACTGCCTTGGAAGGAAGTGGGATGTCCATTCTCCCCTGCTCCTTTGGAGAGCTTCAAAGACCGGATGACTATTTGGTGAGTATTTTGCACTGAAGACTCATTTTTCAATATGAGTTATACTAGATGTCTTCTGAGGTCCTCTCCAATTTTGAAATTTTGTAATTCTCAAGTCATCGAGCAACCACTTGGCAGAACTAATTGATGGAGAACTCACTACCTAACAAAGTAACCCATTCAGAGGCTCTCGGGTACTTTTTTTCTGGACTGGGGTAGCAACTCACTTATATCTTTCAAAATCTAGACCTTAAATCCTCTCTTGAATTTCAAATCAAAGAATGATAATTTTACTATGATTATTTT
This sequence comes from Sarcophilus harrisii, assembly GCF_902635505.1. Lineage (NCBI taxonomy): Eukaryota > Metazoa > Chordata > Mammalia > Dasyuromorphia > Dasyuridae > Sarcophilus > Sarcophilus harrisii. Next base: position 676,417,069 of record NC_045426.1, read on the forward strand.
TTTCCACCAGCAGGTCTCAAACTTTTTTTTGGTTATTATTCATTCATTTAATCATGCTGAATTTTCATGACCCTATGAACCATGGCATGTCAGACCCTGATATCCTTTACTATCTTCTGGTCTGTCTAAGCTCATTCTTGAAGCTTCCACTATGTTACTTATCTATTTCTTCCTCTGCCATCCCCTTCTCCTTTTGCTTTCAATTTTTTCCAATATCAGGGTCTTCCCAGTACATCCTCTCTTCTCATGTCCAAAGTATTTGTCCTTCCAGTAAATAGCCTGAATTAATTTCTTCAGTTCTCAAGTTCTTTAGTTGACTCATTTGGCCTCTTTGCTGTCCAAGGGACTCTGAAAAGTCTTCGCCAGCACCACAGTTTAAAAGTGTTGATTCTTTCAGAGCTCAGCTTTCCTGATCGTCCAAACTGGAAACTTTCTAGATCCCTTTATATTCTTAACTAAAATTATTGAGATCCCCTAAAAGCTTGTGTTTATTTAGGTTATGTTCACTGTATTGATTAAATCAAATTAAAATGTCTTATTATAAAAACAATTTTGACCTTGTGGATGTCCTGAAAGTCTCCAGTGAATCTGAGCCTGTTGGTTAGATTTTTCCATGTGAGAATTTTACATCTTAGAAACACCACAATCCAGGGATTGATTTATTGTTTAGATAATTGTGTAGACTTAAGAAAGTGATGAAGAAAATGTTAATGCCAAGTAAGGATGAAAGAATGTTTTACATACAATTTTTTTCTGTCTGGAAAAACCTGCCTTTCAGAGACCCCAGAATTATAAGTAGAGACTTGCTTCTCTAAACATTGTCAGTTAGTATCATTCAATTTGACTTTTTTTTTCAGGGGAAGATCATATGCCTGGCATCTAGTAAGTACTTACTAGTAAGTACTTAATAAATGTTTGTTGAATTCAATCAAATTTCTTATTCCAGAGTAAAATAATAATGATGATGATAATGATGAAAATTAAATTAAATTCATGTGAAAACAATATGAAAGACATACTGTCCTTATCAATGCCCTCTGTTACCATAGGTGTTCCATGGATGCTTTCAGAAAATGAGCTTCAGTATAAAAAAATCATTTTTCCTTCATTTTTACAATAGCTCCTCAGAACATTAAATATTAAAAAATGATTGCAGGAGATCCACGTCTCAGGACCATTTTCTATCTGAATTCCATCAAGCAAAAAAGAGAAAGAGATAAAGAACAGTAGCAATAATAAGTGCAATAATAGTAGTTCTGATGATGAGAATGACAATAATAACAACAACAACAGACAGCTAGGTGGCCCAGTGGATAGAGCTTGGCTCTTGGAGTTGGGACTTTAAATCTGGCCTCAGTCACTTATTGATTGTGTATTCTTGGGCAAGTCACTTAGCTCCTCTATATGTCAGTTTCTTCATTTGTAAAATAGAGATAATAATAGCCCCTCCCTCCCATGACTGTTGTGAGGATCAAATGAGATAATCATTGTAAAGCAGTTAGCATAGTGCCTGGAAAATAGTGCTATATAAATGTTAGCTACTCCTCTTATTATGACTTTACTTCTGCTTTAGTTTCCTCAATTGTATAATTGAATTAATAATAGCCCCTACCTCCCAGAGTTGTGAGGATCAAATGAAATAATAAAATACAGAACAGTGCCTAGTACATAGTAATTAAAATATAAATATTAGCTATCATTATTGTGGGTAACTAACTGATAAAGTGGATAGAGTGCTGGTCCTGGAATCAGGGGGACCTGAGTTCGAATCTGATCTTAGACACTTACTAGCTGTGTGACTCTGGGCATGTCTCTTTCTTCTGTTTGTCTCCGTTTTCTTCTTTGTCAAATTATCCAGAGAAGGAAATGGCAAAACATTCTAGTATCTTTACCAAGAAAACCCCAAATGGGGTCACAAAGAGTTGGTCATGATTGGAACTACTCCACAATTATTATTATTAAAATAATAATAATAGCATTTGTATGAAGCTTAAGATTCACCAAGTTTTTTGCAGGTGTCATCTTATTTGCTCTGCCACTAACTCTTTGACAATATATTCCAGGTATGATTATTGATCAATCTTTGATAACATAATTCAGATATTCATAATTTACAGGGGATGAAATTGAGGTTCAGAAAAGTGAGGTTACTTGCTTGTGATGTCAGTGGTGGCTCTTGAACCCCCAAATCTTCCAAAGTTCATCAGACTTGACTTTCCCTGGCAGAATGCCGGGTAGATGGTCTATGCTTAATGTTGTCTATTGAATGAGTTAATGAAGAAATGAAATCTTACCCCTGGTGTCCATTCCTTGTGGAGGAAAGGAAAACTGGCCAACTGAACACATCACCTATTCGAGATTGTACCAGCTCAGCAAGTCTATAAAAGTAGTGAAAGAAGAGGGAAGGGAGGAGGGAGGAGAGGTGAAAATAGTTCAGAGTGAAGGAGGAATCATTTACAACAAAAGCCAAATTATCCCATCAGTATAGACAGTAAGCCAAGAGGAAAACTTGAGTGTCAACCTTGACAAAGAAGAACTCTGCTTAGTCCTGTAAGCCTTGATGGCTGCAGAAATGCTAGATAATTGCTGTTCAGGGAGCAGTGCTCTCCATGAATCTGAGGTGGTTATTTCAGTGACTGCTGTTGTTGGAGGTTACATAGTTTAGCCCTGTCATCTCGGGATTCTGAGGTTTGAGTGTCAGCAGAGAGAGACAATATTTGTAAAGCACAGTGCTTGGAACAGAACACTTAATAAATTCTTTTCCCCCCCCCCATTTCTGCCCTGGAGTACCGAGGTAGGGAAGGTGTGCATTTACACTCTTTTATTAAAAAGCTTAACTCAAGGACAGTCAGCAGGCTGTCCTTATTGGAAGTCTTTTCCTATTCCTGGAGAAGTGTTTTTTATTTTCTTTGTATGATATATTTATAGTATGCATGCTATCTTCCTGGACAGAATGAAAGCGTCTTGAGGGTTCAATGATTGCTATTTGCTTTGTATAATTTAGTTATAGTTACTTACTGGTGAGCATATATGACAAGATGCATCTCAGGGGAACATTAAGGCTGTCATCATTCAAAATATGGTTATGTGGAAAAGGGAGTGAATTGGCTTGTTTGTCAGTATAAGAAGTAGAGTGTAAACTGTGTGAGGTTTAGACTTGTTCAAGTCTTTCTTTCTTAAGGCTAGATATCCCCACTTCCTTCCATTCATACTGACTATCCCATACTATTTTTGATTCTTTTTACATAATGGTGAAATAATGGCTTTATCATGTCAGTAGGGCTCTGGGACAAGAATAAAGAGGGAGAGGGAACTTCAAAACCTACAACAAATTGCTCTGTGTTCATGCTTCCTGATGACTCATGATGGAAAGAGAGGGCAGTTCAATTTGTCGCCCACTAATAAGGTCATAGTGACCTGTCACCATTGGTACTGTGGAAAACTTAGGTCTCCCATGTTCTTTGGACTAATTAAGAATCCTCTGCCCAGATCCCTGCTACAGGTCAGAATCCAACAACTTCTCGGTAATAATTAAATCCACAGGGGGAAAGAGCACTGAAAACTATCATAGCCCTCAATTATCTGAACAAAGAAGGGAGCGTAGTATAGATGATCCCCAAACCATTTATCATTAAGATGAATTGTGGTTTCTTCTGTGGTAGGTGGACATTCCTACTTTAGTTTAAGATTGTTGTTTGGAAATCCCCAGTGGTGATGTTAGGAAGAGCAAGGGGATCACAGAATCATACATTTAGAGCTAGAAGGCAGTTTAGATGTCACCAACCTTTCTATTTTATTATTAAGAAACTGAGGTTGAGAGGAGTGAACACAGGACATAATAAAACTAGATTTGAACCCTGTTCTGCCTATTGCAAATATAGTACTTTTGCTACTGTCTAAAACTGAACTTATCTTTCCCCAAAAAACTTTTCCTGTTTCAAACGTCTTTATTTTGAGGTATAGAAAAAAGAGTGCTCAGGGGTAGTAGATGGCCCAGTAGATAGTGCATTGGTCCTGGAGTCAGGAGATCTGAGTTCAAATCCAGCCTCAGACACTTAATACTTACTCCCCGTGTGACCTTGGGCAAGTCATTTAACTCCAACTACTTTACCAACCCCCCAAAAAACAAATCCCCCAAAACCCTCTAGAAAATGGAATGCTCCATTTGGAGTCAAGAAGACCTGTATTCAAATTCTGTCACTTACTAAGTATGTGATCCTGGCTAATTCATTCAATTGCATTCAGAATATTTATTTAACACTTAATATGTGTGAGGTACTTTGCTAATCACTGAGGCAAAAGATAGTCCCTGCTCTCAAGGAACGTACAGTCAAATAGAGGTGACACTATGCAAACAAATATATTCAAAGCAGCCACATACATAATAAATATGAAATGATTAAGAGAAGAAAGGTACTGGAATTAAGAGGGGTTGGAGAAGACTTCTTGTTAATGATGGGATTTTAATTGGACCTTAAAAAGAAGCCAGGGTAGGCAGTGTCAGAGTAGAGAAGGGATGAATGATAGCCCGAGAGAATGCCTCAAGTCAGGAAATGTAGTGTCTAATTCATAAAAAAGTCAGGAGGCCAGTGTCATTGCAGCAAAGAGTGTCAGGAGAAAGGGGTAGGAAGCCTGAAAAGGTAGGAGGGGATAGGTTATGGAGGACTTTAACTTCTCAGATTCAGTTTCCTTAACTATGAAATGGGATAATAATAGCATCTGCCTTATAGAATTGCTTCAGGGAGTAGATGGAATAATATTAATAATAAATAATCAGATGGAATAATAAAGAGATTTTCAAACCTTAAAATGCTATGCAAATGTTATCATTATTATTTCTCTTGAAGGCACTGCCATCCTTTCAATATCTCAGATTCATTTTTCTAGACTCAATCTTCTCATGCTACATATTTAACCAGATGTCAAATCTTGCCATTTTTGCCCTCATAGCATCATCTCTTGCATTCCATATTCTCTCTCCACTCACACAGTCGCACCTTAGTTCAGACCTTCCTTGCCTTTTGCACAGATTGTTGCCACAATCCGTCTAACACAGTTTCCAAAGTGATTTTCTTTAACTACAAATCTGACCTACTCAGTCAACTCCAGTGACTTCTTGTTGCCCCTCAGATCAAATATACACTCTCCTGTTTAGTTTTTAAAGACTTTCATAACCTGGCTCCAATCTATCTTTCTAGCCTCTTTGGACAGTCACTCCCATTCCTCAACTTCTGGGTTGAGCCATACTGATACCAATTTTGTTCATCCCTCATGAACCTCCGTGTGTCATATTTTTGCCTTTGTGACAATCATCTGTCATTAGAATGTTTTCCTTCCTCGCCTCACCTCACAGACTCTATCGCCTTCTTTAAGATTTGGTTCAGGTATCATTTTCTTCTATATAAATCCTTTTATAATCTCTGCCCCACCACCCGTTAATACCTGCTCTCTTAAAAACGCTTTGCTTTTAACTACTTTGTAAAAATAAGTGTTAGATATGCCAAACAAACATACTCTTTCATATGATAGCCATAAAGAAACTTGAGGAACAGATGGCATGTCCCCTTCCCCAAACCCTCAGCTCTAAAACTATGATCTTGTGAAAGTTGTGAGCGAAATGGGAAACTGAGGACTTCTCAGAATAATAACTGGGCAATTCAAGACTCACCACCAAGGATCTATTAATCATTAAGGTTCTGGGAAGAAGAGCAAAGACTTGCTCTTCTAGCAGAAATACCTGAGATAACCCTTTTGATCTTTACTTAACTGCTTAGAGAATAACCTTACTAATTATTTAATGGCCTAGAGATATTCAAGAAGTCTCCAAACTAGCTATCTCTATTTGTTGAATGAGGAAGAGGCAAACTAAGTCTCTTTGATTATTCTAGAAGCTTTCAAACTGCTCTGGCTTAATTAAATTAAATTAAACTTGCTTCTAAATAAATTTCCTTATTGTGAGGGATTGATTATGTGATTTTCATAAAATCATTAACTAAGGTTAATCATAAAATGATTAACTAAGGTATAATCTAAATTTTAATTTATCAACATCTGTTGGGTTTAGGAAAAATGAAATTCTTTGTACAAACCTTACAATAGAGTGTTTAATACCAGCTCAAACATACTTGCAGGCATTTGCAAAACTGACCACCATAAACTTAGGCAAACACACTTGTAATAAGTTCTCAGGAATCATTGGATTCTCTGAGACATAGACTTGAAAACCCTCAGGAATCAGCTCCACGTTGGGCACCAAATGTGAAGACCGCATATTTTAAAATCAGCCGGAGTCAGGAATTCAGGTTAGGGGAAAATCGTCTATCTTTATTCTCAGTGAAGAAAGATCGGAAGTGAAAGAGAATGGGCAATAGCAATGTGTGCAGTTGAGTCAAGAAGCTAGCTAGACCAGCAGCCACACGACCAGCAGCTACCAGCATAGAACCCAGGCCCAATCTCTCCCAGCCTCTCTTCCTGCCTCTCTGCCTCCACCCACCAAAATTGTCATTTCCTATACAACACATCAGGACTTGCACAGATAGTGGGCGGGGGCCATTCTTTATCCAAGCATGTATATTAATAGAGTATAGTCCAATTACTATTTAGCCTCACGTGCTTGGGACCTCAGTGCATCAACTCAAGCCTTAGCCCATTACAATAAGTCAACTATGTTGGCTTGATTAGAATTTAGCAAATCCTTGCTACTTCCATCTAAGCAGGCCTTGAAAATTAACCAGATGAGGGGAGAGGGTCAGAGTTCCTGTGGTTTTTGACAATTTAAATCATCTCTTGGCCTTTGTAGGACTGGCTCTCCTCTCTCTGAGACTCCAGTGAGCAGACTAGTGGCTTCTCTCTGGATTCTAATAAAGCTTCTGTCCTTCACTTTGAGAAATCTCTGAGTAGTCATTTTGAGTTAGGAGTTGCCATCCCACACAGTGGGATTGGTTCAGAATAAACAACAAAAAGTTAATGGGAGATACAGGGATATAGGCCCAATTATTGTTATATGTCCTCTGTGGAAGAGAACAATGACATCAGGAAGGGAATGTCATGACTTGTAAGTGAATTGGGTTTAAATGAGGGAGGTTGTCTCATTTTCTCCTCCAGAGCCATTGGGGTACAGTGGCAAGATATAGATTAGGACCATTGAAGAGTCTGGTCCCAGTGGGAGTCTTTGGTCTTTCTAAGCTACAGTCTTTAACAGGTCTCAGTTTGTGTCATTGATTAAGGGTAGGTAAGAAATGAGGCAAAGAATGACTTCCTTTATGTAGTCAAAAAAATCAATCTGGGAGGGGAAGACCCTTAAGGTTTCTGGTCAAAACATACACAATTGCTATTTACAACTCACTCTGAGCTACCAAGGCCCAAACAATGGCCAAGTGAAGCTTGGGCTGAGACCTATTGTTGGCCATTCAGTGAAAAACAGTGTGATTTGGGTTTAAGACATGGTTCTTTAAAAAGAAATCTAACCCACAAACCCCAAGATATCTTTTGAGATTTCAAAAATAAAAATTTATATTCTTTTGGGTAGAGATGACATCAGCAAGGTGATACCATCACTTGCAATAGCACAAAGAGCCCAAGTAAAGAGTAAAAGCAGAACTGGGTTTTTTTCCTTGTCTTTGTATCTTTACTCTAGCACAGTGCCTTGCACATAGTAGATCCTTAATAAATGGATTACATTTAATAAGTGTTTCTGAAACAATGATGAATTTGTCCATCTGGTGTCCTTCAGCTCTGGAAACCCCACAACATTCAGCTGCAAAATCAAGCAATGATGAGAATGTACCTGTCATCTACCCCTCCCCATTGAGCAGGGGTCCTCCTCCCACATACTTCACCCATATTTCATGGCATTCAAATTTTTTCCTTCCTTGATGTGACTGGAAATATCTTCTGGCCTTTTGCTTTATTGGCATATAACTCATGCCCTGACATGATTTCCATCCTAAGAAAGTTAGTAAGCAAAAATCATTCCACAAATTACTTTCTCTACTACCTTCTTTTCCAAGGCAGATCTTATTAACACAGTCCAGATTGATGACTGCAGAAGATGGAAGCTAAATGCTTGCAAATTTTGACAAATGGTCGTTAACATGGGGTGTTTAAAGAGAAGCAAAGAAAACCACAAGAATTTACCAACTACTGCAAAATTGCTCACTTGGACTCTAAAATGAAATGTGTTTCCAGTTGCTAGGGGGCATCATTCATTCTCTGTCAAATACTGGTGTATACTGAGGAAGGCTAAAATAATTTTCCATCTTGTGGGCAGATGAAGAGTGAAAGAACAGGAAGGTATGGGGCAGTGGAATTGGGCTTAAGTTGCAGTCAAAGAGTCTGTTTTATTTATTTATTTTTTAAAGATAATTGGGATTAAGTGATTTGCCCAAGGTGATACAACTAGGAAGTGTTAAATGTCTGAGTCAAATTTTGAACTCAGGTCCTCCTTACTCCAGAACCAATGTGCTATCCATTGTACCATCTACATGATGCATGAGCATGAGTTCTGATATTAACTATCTGTATGAACTTGGACAATTCTGCCAAAGTAGTCTTCATTTTAACATTTATCCTAACCGTATTTAAGAACCAATCAATTAATTAATCACATACCACCTTGCTGATGTTGGGTGAGTCCCTTAATCTTTCTGATCCCCAGTTTCCTCATTTTTTGTATAATGAGGGCGTTTATAGACCACACAGCTTCTAAGAGTCATTCTAATTCTGTCTATCCTGTTTTTTCCTTCTTCTGATACACCCACTTCCCTCTCTCTCTCTCCTTCCTGCTTCCCTACTTTGTTCATTCATAGTCTTTCAACTGCAAGATGGGGTGGGGGAGGAGAGGATAGAGCTGAACAGCAGCTCATATAGAAAACATCTGGGGCCAGGGAGGTTGGCCACAAGTATCAGATGAGTCAATAGTATGCTAAAAAAAAGTGCTGCTAAAAAAAGCTAACTCATTACTAGGCTTGTCTTAATAAAACTTTAGTACTCAGAACAAGGGAGTCTCTCACTCCTCTGTCATAGTCTTCAACTACATGTAGAGAATTGTATTCAGTCTCTAGTGCTATATATTTTGGAGCAATGTTAATAAGTGGGAGATGGCTCAAGGAGAGGAGCAAAAATGGAGAAATACTTGCTTGGAACCATGTCATCCGAGAAATGGATGAAGGAGCTAGGAATACTCAGGCTGGAGAAGAGAGGACACAGGGTGGACATGAGAACTGGGTTGCAGTGTCCAAACTACCATAACCTAGAATCAGGTTAGGACTTATTTTTAGCTCCAGAGGAACTGTAGGCAAATGTGATAGGGAGATAAATATTCACTTGATTCGAGGAAAATTTAATAAAATTTAGAGCTGTCCAGTAAAGCAATTTGCACTAGGAAGTAATGAATTAAATAAACTTATAGGAGGATTTAATGATAATAATAATAGGTAATGTTTATAAAGTACTTCAAGATGAGTAAGATTTACCTATGTTATCTAGTTTAATTTAAAACTGGAAAGGACCTGAGAATCTTTTTTTTTTCCCACTTAGGCAGCTAGGTGGTACAGTAGATAGAGCTCTGGACTCGGAGTCAGAAAGATCTGAGTTCAAATGTCCTTTCAGACACTAACTTGTGTGATCTTGAGCAAGTCATTTAACCTCTGTTTGCCTCAAATTTCTCAACTGCAAAGTGATAGCACTTATCTCCCAGAGAGCATCAAATGAGATAATATTTGTAAAGTGTTTAACATAATTGGCTTGTAGTCTATGCTTAAAAAGTGCTTGTATCCTTCCTCCCTCCCTCCCTCCCTCTCATCACCCCATCGCCACTGAAAGAATCCTTAGCATAATTGTTGCACATGGTGGGCGCTCAATAAATACTTGTATCTTTCTCCCATGTAGATGTGTATAGATAATTTCAAAATATCTGTCCTCCTCATCAGAGAAATGAACCATATTCTATGTGACAGGTGGAGGTACTCAGTACTATACTAATGAGACACACTGGCACAGGACCACCCAACATGGAGTGCCCTCAACAGAGAAGGTGTCATGCTCTACAAGCAAAGCAGAATTGCATTAGCTCAGAAGAAAAAGGGGATGTGCAAAGTTAGAGAAGCCCCCTTCTCCTCCACCCCCTGCCCCCGGTCTTGTTCATAGGGACTATTTGTGTCTGACTGTGACAGAGCACTCTGAGCTTGTATTGGTCACCCACAGTGGGACACACTGAAACTGGACTCTAATATAGTGATGTCATTTCGGTCCTCTTGGAGACTGAAGGACAACAACCAACCAATCATATGATTATATCAAGCAGCTAAGTGGAGCAATGAATAGAGCACTGGGCCTAGAATCAGGAACACCTGAGTTCAAATCCAGCCTCAGAAAAAACTGACTGAAATAACACATATGATATACAAGAACATACGCATATATACATTTTTACCTATATATGTATGTTTGTTTAATGTATATGTAATTGTATAATTGTATACACATGTACATGTATATAATTGTTTAATAATGTATGTAATATATAATGTATATATAATTTTTGGAAGAAGGCTCTAGTAGCTGGAGAAACAAGGTACAATCTTATATGAAGGTGAGGTCTGAGCTGAGCTTTGAAGAACACGGGGGATTCTAATGGTACTACAGGTATTATTGTCCCCACTTTACAGATGAAGAAATTGAGGTTCGGAGAGGTTAACAAGCTTGTTTAGGACCATACAGCTAGGAAATTTCAGAGTCTGGAGCTGAGGCCAATCCTTTTAGACTCTCAAGTCCAGCCTATTACACATGACTCTATGGCCTCTTGAAGATTGCTTTATCTGGGAAGTTTGGAATTTTATATACTTGGTTTTTTTAGAAAGGCTGCATAGGATAGTTTAGTGCCATCAAATTCAATGATAAATTTGTTGTTATTATTATTGTTGTGCAGTTGCTTCAGTCATGTCTCACTCTTTGCAACACCATTGGGGTTTTTCTTGGTAGAGATATTTGAGTGATTTGTCATTTCTTTCTTCAGTTCATTTTATTATTGAGGAAACTGAGGCAAGTAGATTTGATGAGGGTGTGAAACTGTGTTATCTTTTGATCTGTAAAAGTAACACTCTGAAATTCTGTCCCCTTTAATTCCTGGCCTCCCAGACTCCACAGAGTATGAAAGAGAGAGAGAGAGAGAGAGAGAGAGAGAGAGAGCGAGCATATCCCCCAGACAAGTTAAACATCGTTATTCAATTGGAAATCTTGATCAAAAGCACTCCATTGACCTTTTTTGGGGTGCCACTTCTTCAGGAAATTCCAGATTCTCAAAAAAGATCTTGGTCTGATAATCAGCTCAAACTGCCCCAGCCCCTTCTCTCCCCCCCAAGATCTGCTCATAAAATAATTTCTGCTCATTCATTCTTTGCAAAATGCCCAAAGTAGGATGCTTTGCCTCTTTGGCATATTTACCAGGACCCCTGCACACTGAGAAGACGTTCTCTTCTCAGTGCCAGCCTCCATTTCCCTAATAGGACTTTGCCACTTGGGAGTCAGTCTCCTAGCAAAGCTGATTTCTCATCCAACAATAAACTTCTATTTTTGCCTCTTAAACTCTTTGGGTTTGTGAATTTTTTTCACGAAGGACCTGTGCTAACTAAAAGGGGATTCCCACAACTCTCTGACTGCTACTAGAACCCCATCAGGTTTAAGTGACTTACACAGGACCACACAGCTAGGAAATGCCTGAGCTGGATTTGAACTCAAGTGTTCCTGGCTTTAGGCTCAGCTATATGCTGCCTAGCCACTAAACCATACATAAGGATCTTTTCGGGTTGCATATTGACTTTAAAAACCACCTGTTTAGTGTATTCCTGTTTGTTTTGTGGGCAGTTGGAGTTAAATGACTTGCACAAGGTCACACAGCTAGGAAGCATTAAGTGTCTAAGGCCAAATCTGAACTTAGGTTCCTTTGACCCCAGGACCAGTGCTCTGTCCACTGTGCCATTTAGTTGCCCCAAGAATATTCCTTTTTTAATTGATACATCAATACATTAAAATCAGATAGGAACTACATTGTTGCACACTTAAGAGTGTTCTGGGACACTTGTATTCTGGGTAGTGTTCAACACTTCTAATGTAGAAGTCAGAAAGCTGACTTTGGGACCAAGAAGACCCTCATTCAAGTCCCTTTTCTGATACATACTCCTTGTGTGACTCTGGACTTCTTAAACTAACTCTTTAAGACTAGTAACTTGTATAGAAGGTGGTCTTGCACTAGTAAAAGAGGTTCCTCCTCTGGGATTTCCCTGTAGTGAAATCCTAAATCTAGATTACTTAGGGCAGTACAGAACAGGCACTAAATAAATGCTTATTCCCTTCTTCTTCTCTATCCTCTTAGTTTCCTTTAAATGAGGGATTCCAGTGTCTCCTCTCATCTAAGGGATGGAAGTGCAATAGTGAATCCAAGCCACTTGAGGATTAATTGGATGAATTAGGGTGTTTATCCTAGAGAAGAGAAAATCCAGGCTGGAGTCCTGAATCCAAAAGAAGTTTGCTGCAAGGTAACAGAACAATGTGTTCCCTAAGTGTTCAGATGAATCTAACTGTTCAGAAGAAAGTAACTACCCTGAGTCATACCAGAACAACAAAGATTTGAAAATTACATATATGATTTGCGCATGATTGTTCAGCATTCGTAGCAGGAACTCTTGGCAAATTATACATTGGTGGCAGCAGCAACAAGAGCAGCCCTTGATGCAGATGTGCCCTTGTCCCTGGATTATCTCCTAATAATTATGTAAATAGAACTTGGACCAATCTAGACCTGCTTTGATGTTGGGGAAGAAAGGGTGGCCTAATGAAGAGGTAATTACATCATCACAAAGAAGTGTAATCATCTGTGACACTCTTTTGCTTTTTAAGAGCAGGCAGTCATATATTTTTTTAAGCCCCAAATTAGTCCTGGAAGAGGAGATCCAGCAAGTCCAGCCTACCCTGGATGTGTAAGCATTGGAGTTGCCATTATTTATCATAGACTCAGAGATTTAGAGCTAGCAGGGTCTTTTAGAGGTCATGGAATCATTGTTTCAAAGCATGATGGGACCTCAAACGGTCCGATACCTCAATTTTATAGATATAGATAAATTTTATAGATAAAGCTGAGTATCAAGGTAATAAAGTGATAGGATAATAATAGGATCCTGGATTTAGAGCTGGAAGGAATCTTGGAGACCAACTTTCTCCTTTTACAGATGAGGAAATTGAGGCTTAAGTGGGTCAAAGGATAGCCTTTCTTGGGCATCTTTGGTTATCTGTTTTCCCTGATTAACTCGATCGGCTCCCACAAATTCTATTCCTGCCACACTTTTAAAAATCTAGTTTTCTCCATGACAATTTAGACTGCTTGTTTAATCACATTTTCCAACACTGGTCTGTCCTGTCTTCCCAGTTTCATGTAAGCTTCTTCTGAGTTCTAATGATTTCCCTGATTTTGGTTCTGGGCACTGTACCTGATAGCTACAGTTGAAGACCAGACTGCACCATAATATTCCTCCAAAGATCTGCCTGTTAGTATGGACAGAGAATCAGCTGCTGTGTTTGATTTTGACTCTGAAGTATCTAATAGTCATCTAAGCACATAGTGAACATTTGTAGTATGCAGAATCCTGAGACTGTATCCTGTGGGGGTAATTATAAGGGGTATAATGGGGTAAGGGAAAGAATATTGAAGTGTTATCATCTAAGATTTAGTGACCTGGGAGAAATTGCAGTTTGCCTTGCCCCAGTTATGACTCTGCTGAGTGTTTTACCAAGAGCAAGATGAGATTTTGAGGAAAGAATTGGGATGATCCTCTCTCTATAGCCTCATCTTCTCCTCCCCCACCCTAGGAACCTTGGGAATAGAAGAGACTATGACTCCAGGGAGATAATTGGTTCACTGTGTTGTTTTCTAGTCAGAAATCTATTAAATGCCTACTATGTGCCAGATACTGAGCTAGGTGATAGGAAAAAAATAGTCACTGACCCCAAGGATCTTAGAATTTACCACTCAGTCAATAAAAATTTATCGCTGACTTATAATAGGCCAGGCATTGTTGTAGATTTCTGAGAATAAAAAGACAAAAATAAAACAGCCTTCATCATCAGGGAGTTTATAGCCTGCTGAAGAGAAGCTCTGTGTAAAAAAGCCGTGTGTCTTTTGGGTACTTGTCTGTCCCCCATTCCTATGAGGGAATTAACTTCTCAAGCCTCTGGCACACTGATAGAATACTTTGGACACAAGGATGGTTTTGTGGACTCTGGTCCTGCTTTATTCATCCTTTGAACCAGGACATCTGGGCCCCAGTTGGTGGTACTGATTTTTGTTGGTGCTGTTGTTATTTTGAGATTTGTTGTTAAGTGGTAGAGGACAAAAAGTGCTAGTAAACACATTGCATAATGGCGCAACAGTTTCCCAGGCCTACCTTAGTGCTAAGGGTACAGGATATGAAGAAAAAAGATTTGAGTTTGAATTCTAACTGTATTACACTATAGCAGTACTGATCATGAACAAATCATTGTCCCTTTTTGTGCCTCAGTTTCTCTCTCTTCAAAAATGAAGGGGTCAGGCTTGATGATCTTTAAGATTCCTTTAAACTTTAATAGTCTAAGTCCCATGTGGCATCGGCGGGAGTTCAAACCTGAATGAAAGCCGACAGAGTGAATGAATAGCTGGATTTTACATGCCTGGAATTTCAGAGAATCTCAGGCTGAATGGGACCTTACGGGATATCTAAACTTTGAGCTCCTTTGGTGTAACATCCAATACACTTTTTTGATGGCACATTTCAATCTATACCAGAACAGAAACCCCCTCTTCAACATTCTTAACAATTAGTCCTTTAGCCCCTACCTGAAGAAGATTCTCTGATCTCTTATGCAAGCACATTGACTGCCTCCTAAGGCAGCAGTTCCACTTTGCACAGCTTTTATTTTAGGAAGATTTTCCTTAAAACAAACCTAAATCTGCCTTTGTGTACCCTCCCCCACTGCCTGTACCTCTGTCCTTTGGGACCAAGCACTACAAAGCTAAGCCCTCTCTCCTAGGATAGCTCTTCAGATGTTTGGACAGAGTACATGAGTATCGATTACCATCTTAATTCCCACATAGTCCTTTGGCATGATTACAGCTTGGGGACTGTGCAGTAGGTGGGAGGAAGTATTCCTGAAATAAGATAAATTTGTGTCTGCATTTTCTTGAGGCCTGTGGGACCCCTCAAGGGGCTGAGTCTTCTGGCAATGGTCCCAGAGGAACAAGGGAAATGTCAGGGCTGTTGTGAGACCAAGAGAGGCTGCTCTTTAACTCAGCAGGGAGCCTTTAGGGCCCATTGATTTCAGGGTATGGAAGGTCTAGCCAAATAAATCTGGCCCTGTTATTTCTTTAAAGGCCTAACACACAGGAAAAAATTCTGGACTAGGAAGACTGAGAATCAGAAAGCCTATATTCAAGACCTGGGTCTAGGCCTTTAAAT
Source organism: Sarcophilus harrisii (assembly GCF_902635505.1). Classification (NCBI taxonomy): domain Eukaryota; kingdom Metazoa; phylum Chordata; class Mammalia; order Dasyuromorphia; family Dasyuridae; genus Sarcophilus; species Sarcophilus harrisii. Next base: position 676,432,551 of record NC_045426.1, read on the forward strand.
TTTATGAGAAGGGGGAAATCACACACAAGCTATTTATAGTATGTGCAGGTGTATGTATATATGTATGTATATAATTATATAAATCCAATAAATCCATGCAAACATATTATATATCAATATATCACATAAATATGCATATGTTATACTGAAGCATATAAAATATATGAATGTTCATATACAGATACATAAAAATTTATATGTAAAGTTATAGAGGACCAGAACTTTGGAGAAGGATACTTGAAACAAGGATACTTACAACAAGGTGTTAATTCAGTGTGACTGATGAGATGATGATTCTCTAGTATATATATACTTGGTACTTAGCATGGTGATATAATGGTTCTCTGGTTCACACATACATAATGTGCTGTAGTGATGTAATCAAACCAAGGTATTTAGGCTGAAAAAGACTGGAAATGAGACATTCTATTTTTGACCATCCTTCTGGTGGCTCTCCTGCCTCCTTCATTCCTCTACTAAGATCAAGGCTGATCCCTAGATCATCCAGAAAGCTGGCTGGAACATTACATAAAATTTTATATATGTATATGTATATAAATGCATGAGTATATGCATATATATACATACATGGATTTTTTATTTGAGGAAAATGGTGTCTGTGGGGGTCTGAAACTGGTTTCTTCTTACACTTCCTTTGCAATTTCTGATCTTAAGAGAGCTGACTGGGAGGTGCTAAGACTCCATCAGGTTCTGCTTAACAAAGGTGAAACTTGAACCCAGGTCTTGACCCTGAAGACTGCTTTCTTTTCCTATATCAACTGCCTCTCAACTATAAGCTCCCATTTCTATAGGGATTTAGAAAACTCTTCTCACTCCTAACAAACCTATGTGATCTGTAATTTGAATATCATTATCTCCCACTTTATAGATGAGAAAATTTTGGCTGAGAGGGTGGAAGGGGAAAGAAAAAAAAAGACTCAGTTGTCCAAGGTCATAAAATTTATCAAATCTGGGATTGAACCCAGGTTTCCACTCTTGAGTCAAGTACTCTTTCTTCTATGCAATCTTACCTCCAAATCACCTACCCCTTCTAAGTCTTAGTATTTGCATAGTATCCCATTGCAATAATCAGCTCATTTTAAGCCTTGGGACAATAAAATGACTTTTCAAGTTCACAACTGTCATCTATAGCCTTTGAAAGTTTATTTTAGAGAAAACTTAGTTACATAATCACAATTCTTCTGAGCCCCCTGTTATGAAATTCTTAGCATTTAAGTAGACATTAGTCTCCTCACTTCAATTTACATTTATATCTATCCCTAGTTAACTCTCAGCCTCTTTTAAGTAGAAGCAAAAATTCAGGTTAATGGCGATATTTAGGTAAAGAAGAAGTATGATATATTACCCCTTCTGTTGCTGGGAGAGGAAACTGGAGAAAGAAAAGACTTTTCTTGGAATTTCCCTTAGTCCTTGAAGAAGTGGGCACAAGTCTTTTTCTCTGAGGTCCCCATAAGGCCAATGTTCCTATTTAAAAATCTCCCTTCTCAGACACAACTCAGTCCTGTATATTTTTCCATCTTTTGCGGGCAGCTCCTGTTTGCTGATTCCTCCCAGCTCATTTCTGGATGTTCCTATTCCTTCTCTCTATTGCCAGATCCTTCAAATATCTCACAACTCTAAATTTCTATCTTTGGATTTTATTTTATTCCGCTATTTTTAGGAGACCACAGGATATAATTAAGTTTTCTCAGTAAGTACAACACTCTTTTTTCAACACTTTTCCTATCAATATCACTCTAGTTCATCTGAGAACTTTTTGCACTTAATCTAAGAGTTTTGATTGATTGGTTGATTGAGACCTGTTCTCACCTTATTAAGGTATCAGGGCACCTTATCACTTGCTCTAAATGATGTAGGAGGACTTGATTGATTTATTCAATCAATAATCTACCCTTATACCTGTATCTGTGAAATGGATACAATAAAATACAATAAGATACAATAAAAGCTATACCACATACCTCCTGATTTTTTTTTTTTTTGAGGAGAGTGTATATTATAGAAGAAATGGCCCCTGATGGAGAATTTAAGTCATAGGATTCAGAGCTGGGAGGAACATTTGAAATCATCCAAAACACTTCACTAATTTGAATCAGGAAAGTAAGATCTAGCATATAGAAGTGACTTGTCCAAGCTGACATAGGTAGTGAACTGGAATCCTGGACTTCTGATTCCAAATCCCATGCTCATTCCTCTATACCACAAAAAAGATCTCAATTTGAGGCTTGAATCCTCCAATTCATGAGCTCTGTGTCTTGGGCAAATACATTTCCTTTTTTTTTTAATGTTTGTTTACTTAAAAAACAGAATAGAAAAAAGAAAAAAAGAAAACAAAAGAAAAACAAACAGAATATTGTCAAATGCCCAGCAAAATAGGAGGAAGGATTCAAAAAATATAATAATAAATTACCAGTTCAAAAAAGAATGTGTAATAGGAGAAGAAATTATATTCAGGAGTGTCCATTTTTTTCTCTGCTTCCTTTTAAGTTGTTCTTTGTTCTCTCTTATATGTGTATATAAATATGCATATAAGTATATATATTTACATACATATATATAAATATACATATCTACACCTATCCCCCCACATATACACAAATCTATATACATATACATTCACACTATATAAATATACATACCCACAGACCCATGCAATATACATATATTTATATACACATGTACATAGAACAACATGCATACATATCTACATATACTCAAATACACACATGTTTTTATATATATATATATATATGTATATATATACATATGCTATATATATATGCATTTACCTATATGTAAACATGTATCTCAATACATCTCAAATACATTTCTAAATTTCTTCCTTGGTAAACAAAACAAAATAAAACAAAAACTTGAGGGTACTGGGACTAGATGGTGTCTTGGGTCCCTCTGACTCTCGCTGTCTAGGAAACCAAAAGGGTTTGCCTGTAACTAGACCACACTGGATTATTGGGATAAAATATATAATGGATGTAAAGACTTCTATAAAAATATAAAAAATATAGAACTGTCAATTTTTACCATTGCCCCAAGCATTGGAGATACTGTTGGGAAATATTCTTGAGTATCTATTGCAGTGGTCCTCAAACTTTTATTCTTAATATCTTTATCCTATTAAAATGATTGAGGATCTGTCCAAAGAGTTTTTGTTTATGTGGTTTATAGCTATAGATATTGATCACATTAAAAATAAAAACTAATCATGAATTTGTAGATTCTCTGAGAGGATTTCAGAGATTCCCAGGATGCTCTGGACCAGACTTTGAGAACCACTGATATTGTGTTTTCTCTCTAGAGGTACTGGGAGCTTCATGTAGGTGGGATTCCCTAGAATGTAAGTACCTCAAGGGAAGAAACTATTAACTCCATTGTCTTTCTGTCCCCAGCTATAACCTAATTCTTAGGACATTGTAGGTACCTGCTAAATACTTTTGGATTGATTGTCTCATTTTGTCTTTGCATCGCACAGTATAGTACACAGCATAAAGTTAGTGCTTAATAAATGCTTTCATTGATCTATTGAATCATTGATTGATTTCCTGGAATCCTGCCCACTGTAGATATTTTAATTCAAATATTTAGACTAAAAAGGATTCTTCTAAAGGAGCACTTCTATAAAGACACATGGCAAAGATCACTATAGAGAAAAAGAAATTGAATGAGATCTAAAAACTCATTGACAGTGAAGAGAGTTTGGTGGAATGAGAATCAAAGTTTAGGCCTTCCTTGACAGAGTGAAAAAAAATCCATCCGGTTGAAGTGAGTGATGAGCTCACTCATCTTTGCAAATGGGGACCTCAAGGCTCAAACATGGTTCAGAGGAAAAAAGACTTAACTCTCAGTTTTGTTTCTACCCACCTGTATAATCCAGGACAACTCAATTTCCTTCTCTGTGTCTCAGTTTCTGTAACATAATGAGACTAGACTATATGGTTTTGGAGATTCTTTTCAACTCTCAAGCTATGATCCTCTGCCTAAAAGGCAGAGAAGATCTCTGATAAGTCCCCATCTATAATGCCCAGGCAATGTGATCAACACCCATCCTTTCCCCTTTCCTTTCCTGGAAGCTCTGTTTCACGAGGAAGATCAATTTTGAGTGGAAATTAAGACTAATTTTCTGCTCCAGTGCATCATGATTACCCTGGTGACCCAAATGAGAAGCTTGTCCAAATGTCATTCAAGGAGATGGCTGTTCAGGGAATATCATATTTGAAGTCGGGAATGAGGATTCTTGCCCACAGGGTTAGGATTTGGGCTTCCCTAGAGGGAGGAATGTTTTGTGTTTGCTTTCCTCTTGGGTCAAATCCTTTGCTCCTTCCATCTCTCCCGCTGCTATCTTCACACATGTACACTACCCCTGGATTTCAGGGAAGTCAGCTAATAAACATACAAGAGGAGAGATCCTACCAATCTCTTCTTTTCTCAGGAGGAACAAGACTATTTACTTTACAAAGGAAGTTTCTTGAGCACAGGAATTATTTAATATTATTCTCTGCATCCCTGAAGAAACATTCTAATTATAGGAGTTGGAAAATCAGCCTTGGGGTGAGGAGAATCTGGTTTTAAGTCCTTCCTCTGACATACCCACTGTGAAATTCTAGGCAAGACACATAACCTCTCAAAATCTCAAACAACTCATTAAGGCCTTAGAGTTGTCTTAGAACACATGATCATCTTCACCAGAAATGTCTTTTATCACTAAGGATCTCTTTATAAATCACAAACCAAATCCATTAAAATAAAATACCCAGTGCTTTCCACAATGATGGCACTTAATAAATACTTAACAAATTACAGAGCAGAATGTTAGCCCTAGAAATTCCATGGAACTGGGGATTTCTCTATTCAACCCAATTCCATTTAACAAATAGGATAAATAGATATTGGAGAGATTGTAGATGGATAGATAGTAATAGTAATAGTAGTAATAATAATATTTATTATTTTGTGGAAACTGAGTGTAACATAGGTTAAGTGATTTGCCCAGAATCATATAGCTAGTCAATGTCTGAGGCTGGAATTTGAGTTCAAACTTTTACATCATCCAACTGCACTTAGATGTATGGATATATCTATAGATAGATAGATACAGATAGATACAGATAGATAGATAGATAGGTAGATAAACAGAGTAATATATAGACATATAGAAAGATATTTACAGATAAATAGATTGATATGGATGGATAGACAGAGATAGAGATATAGATAATAGATAGATGACAGATAAATACATAGAAATAGACAGAAAGACAGATACAGATAGACAGATGGTTAGATAATAGCTACAGATAGAAAAATAGACAGATAAATAGATAATATATAGATATAGATAAATAGACATACAAATAATAATAGATACAGATAGACAAACAGACTGATAGATATAGACAAATTGATAGATAACTATAGATGGATGGATGGATGGATAGATAGATAGATAGAAAGATAGAAGAAAATTCCCTGCCCTAAAGGACTTGCCTTCACAACTCCCTCTCATCAAAATTTGTACTCCTCCTCTGGGCTGCCTGGCTGTGACAGGTAAGCTTTTACCATACCTTGCCTGGAGCCAGACATCCTTGTCAACTTCCTTTCTCCTCTTCCCTTCCAAGCCAGGATTAGTGTGACTCTCACGTAAAGGAGAAATAATAACAATTACTGTCATTTCCATACAGATTTGCAAGGCATTTCAATCTATCAACAAGCATTTATTATGCCAGGAACTTCTATATGCCAGGAACTATGGTAGATTCTAGGGAAAAAAAGGCAAAAATCCATCTTCTCCAGGAGAGACGTGGCAGTGCAAAGCAGTGAAAAGAGCTTTGGTTCTGAAATTAGAAGTGCTGGGTTCAAATCTCACATCTATCACTTGCTATCCTCATAATCTTGGGGGTTGTCATTTGTAGTCCCTGAGTTTCTGTATACTCATCTGCAAAACATATAGTAAATCAATTAGATGACTTCTAAAGACCCTTCCAAATACATATCCTTGATCACATGGACCTATGTAGGATTATAGATAATTTAGTAGCATAATAGATAAAGAGATAGTCTTGGAGTCAAGAAAAAACTGAGTTTATTTGGGGTAATCTCATTTGAAGTTTCTTCTAGAGATATTGGAATGGTCTGCCCTTTCCTTCTCTAGGTCATTTTACAGATGAGGAAACTGAGACAAACAAGATCCAGTGACTTGCTCAGGGTCATATGTGTGTGCCTTGTATTAAGCATTTTTTATTGTCTCAAATCTGTCTCAAAACTGATTCATTTAGACATAAAGGGGGAGACCATAAGCAAATTAGGAGAGCTAGGAATGGTTTACCTGCCTGATCTATGGAGAAGAGAAGAAATTATGACCAAACAAGAGATAGAGAGCATTATGAAATGCAAAAATGGATAATTTTGATTACGTTACACTTTTTTTGCACAAAAAACCCCAATGCAACCATAATTAGAAGGAAAGAAGAAAATTGGGAAACAGTTTTTATAGTGTTTCTGATAAAGGCCTCATTTATCAAATATATAGAGAACTGAGTCAAATTTATAAGAATAAAAGTCATTCCCCAATTGATAAATGGTCAAAGCATATCAACAGGCATTTTTCTGTTAAAGAAATTAAAGCTATCAATAGTCATATGAAAAAATGCTCTAAATCACTATTAATTAGAGAAAGGAAAATTAAAACCACTCTGATATGCTACCTTATTATGCCCATCACATTGACTAATATGACAGAAAAAGAAAATGACAAATGTTGGAGGGAAGGTGAGAAAATTGGAATATTAGTGCATTATCTGTGGAATTGTGAATTGATCCAACTATTATGGAGACCAATTTGGAACTATGCCCAAAGGGCAATCAAACTGTGCATACCCTTTGACCCAGCGATGTTACTATTAGGTCTGCATCTCAAAGAGATTATAAACAAGGGAAAGGGACCTTCATGCACAAAAATATTTAAAGCAGGCTTTTGTGTTGACAAAGAATTGAAAATTGAGGGAATGACCATCAATTGGAGAATGGCTGAATAAGTTAGTATATATGAGTGTAATGGAATACTATTTTCTATACTAATATTAATACTAATTTCTATAAGAAATGATGAGCAGGTGGATTTCAGAAAAGTCTGGAAACACTTATATGAACTGATGCTGAGTGAAGTGAGCAGAGCTAGAAGAACATTGTACATGGTAACAGCAAGATTTTGTGATGATCAACTGTGATAGACAGCTTTTCTCAGCAATTCAAGACAATTCCAAAAGACTCATGCTGGGAAATACTATATACATCAGAATTCCCCAGCATCAATTGGTCTTTACTTGTCCTGAAACAGACTTCCTAGAGTTCCTAAATGCCTTGTTTGTGGACTTGAACTGGCCACAAAATAGAAAGTTATGAAATAGAGTTAATGGAGGGTCAGAGTAGAGTTTATAAGCACAGAGTGTTGTGGCACAGTTTCTTTTTATTGTCCTGCCTCAGTTTCCCTTAATTGTTCTGCCTCAATCCCCCTGATTGAAACCCCTTTCTCTTCATTAGGACTGAGATAGTTAGGGCTGTGGAGATCTGGCCACTCTGGCATTCCAAAAGAGTTATAAAACTCCAGATGTCCTTTCTCAGATACCTTATTGGCGTCCTCTGCCTCTATCTCTCCAGACGTCCTGCCTCTAGCTGAATACCTCCTGCACTCCCAATTTATCAGAATTTATGGTCCTTATCCCCCAACCTGTCAGAACCGAATTGATGGTCCCTTCCTGAAAATTCCTGCTCACCAGTGTTCAGATTCCATCTCTTGCCTTTGTTTTCCCTGCTCGCTAAAGCCCTATAAAAATCATTGGGATCTTACTTTTGATACTGAATTCTTTGAGACAAAAGTCCAAGTCAACCCTGGGGGAAAATGGATTCTAAACTACCCCCAGATAATCTCTCCCTCTCAGAAATTCACATAAAATATTAAAAACTCCCTAATCGCTATCTTGCCCCAGTTTCTCTGGCATTATAAGAGGAGAATGATGATGGGTAATGACAGGGAATTATTCAGATTGTGAGATCCAAATGAGACCAGATCTGAATTGAATCTGTTGATGAGACAGTGACCATGCCTTCCTTTCACGCTCCATAAATCTGAAAAGGGAGCTTGGGGTCTTGGGACACTTGATTTTTTCCTGTGTTCCAACAAGGAGACTGTTTTGAAAGAAATCAGAAACCATCTCCCCTTTCTTATTATTGCTCAGAGTGTTGATGGCTCAGTTACCAGTTGTTTTTGATGCAAGCCTTTCCAGTCTTTCCAAAGGACTCTTGGTGGGACCTTATGTTAAAGGCCAGAAAATATACATTTCTTCTCCCCTCCCTGGGAAGTATTTTAATCTAATCCTTGGTTACACTGGTATTTTTTTGAGAGGGGAAGGCAGAAAGGCATAGAAAAGACTTCATTTAGGAGAGATGCCATCTGAGATGAGCTTTAAGGAAAATTAGGAATTTTAAGAAACACAGGGGAGGAGGAATTATATTCCAATAATAAAGGCAAAGGTTAAAGTCAAAGATAAATCATGATTCAAACTCATGATCTCTGGCAATAGACCCAGTGTACCTCCTAGTACACCAGAAATGCAGAGACTGGAGAGTACAGTTAGATAAATCTTTGAAGCTTCTGTTCTCCTCTGTTTTTCCCAGCATGGATATATGTGGAAGGTTCAGAGACTCTTAATTAATTCATGATAGAAAGTGTGTGAAAAAAACAGTTTTGAAAATGGGGATTTGGAAATTTTTTTCCCTTAACAAATTGGAGAGAGCATCTGTTCTGTCACCAAAACAAGTATTTGTGTACATCCTCATTAGGATGTGGCATCCCCAGGTTACCAAAGGCCACTGTTTGGTCCCATCATAATTGGGAGTTTTAAAACACCTGCTGGAGAGTTTCTGTACCCACGGCTTAAAATGGAGAATCTGTTGGAGGAGTTGTCATATACAGGGAATATCAAAACCATTTGGTGCCAGTTTAGATCCTCATTACTTGGGTCTGAGAGTAGGGGAAGATCGACTATTCTGACACTTACGGGAAGGACAGAATGAAATAGAAAGTTAACACAATGGTGATAGTGTCAAATCACAGTGGGCTCTATATTGAATGCCTGTAACTCTCATTGTAGAACTGCAGAATTAGAAGTCGCCTCAGAGGCCATTCGGTCTAAGTCATAGCCATCTCAAAGTCAATGTGTCCAAAATGGATTCATTATCTTCACCCCTGCTCATCCGAATCTTCTTCTCTTCTCAACTTTTCTCTTATTTTCAAGGACCACCCCATCCTCCCAATTACCCAAGCCTTCAATCTCATCATCAACCTCAATTTCTCACTTGCAATCATGCCACATTGTCTGTCACCAAATCTTGTCATTTCTCACAACGTCTCTTGAAGATGCCCCTCTCTCTTCTCATAAAGACCTTTCTCAGCTGGCTTCCTATTGCTTCCAGGATCAAATATAAACGTCTCCCCTTGGCATTTAAAGTCCTTTTATTACAACACCCTTTCTAAACTTCCTGTTTTTCTTCATACACTACAACCCAGTTGTATTAGTCTGCTTGGTTTTCCTCAAGGAGGTCTTGTCATTTTTTCTTTCATTTCCTTTCATTAACTATCCCCCATTCCTGGAATACTCTGCTCCCTCACCTCTACCTCTTAATTACCCTGACATCCTTCGAGATTCAAATCAAAACTCACTTTCTGTGGGAGTTCCTTCCCAACTCCCCTTATTGCTAATAACTTCCTTTTCAGAATACCACTTCCCAGATTTTTCCTTGTAATCAAAGGAAAACAATCAAGCAGAAATATCTGTCACAGTGATGATAGACACAATATCCTCCCCTGCCTCTCTGCTATAAGGAAAGTAGCCAGTTTCCTTATTTTTCCTTCAGGACCATCACAGGTTTTTTCAGTTACTATAATTTGGCTTCCTTTTAACAAGCATTTCATTTAAATTATAGCCATAAGGTAGATTGTTCTTTGGATTCTGCTGATTTCTCTGCTAGCATCTTCTTAATTCCAGTGTTTTCAGCTCTGATGGATTCGAATATGAATGCCCCTTTCTACATTCTCTGGCTTGGTTTAATAAGTCTTTTGAGCTAAGGTCATCTGCCAAGACTGAAGCTACCACCTTGGATGATGGTGAAAAAGGGGTTTGAAATCCAGGCTTCTTTCTTTTTTGTCAAAGGGCTAAGGATATTGAAGTCACTTTTCTGACAAGGAATAAGGTCTTCAACTTCCTGTTGGCTAGTAGGATGAGAAGGGTGAAGGTTATATCTGTCATGTCGTGCCTTCACTGAACAAGCAGAAAGGTCTTGTTTCCTGCCCCTGAAAAATTCCTGTCAGCTCCCTTAAAGTAGAAAAATATATCTAAGGGCTGTTTTTCCTTCTGAGTGCATCTAGCAGGGAAATAAACACGAAGGGCAGCTATGATGAGGGGGCAGAAGTAGGAACAATGGGTGAGATTTGCAAAGGATCAAATTCAGGCTTGTTCGATCAATCAATCAACAAATATTTATTAAGCATCTACTATTTTCCAGGCATTGAACTATGTGCTGGGAATATAAATACTAAGGAACATGAAATGAAATAGTATTAACCACTGAAGAGTTTATATTCCAATGGGGGATTATAAACATGACATATATACATATAAATTAAATTAAATATACATATAAATTAAAATATGACATATAAATTAAATGTATATATATATAAATTTAATATAGAAATTATGCTTACATATTATTAAGTATATGCTTACTATAATTTATATACATTTGTTAAATATTGTGTGTTAAAATTTATAGAGGGATAGCCAGGTGGCATAGTGGATAGAGCACTTGTTTTGGAATTAGGAAGACTTATCTTCCAGAGTTCAAATCTGGCTTCAGACACATATTAGCTGTATGACTCTGAGTAAGTCACTTAAACTTATTTGCCTAAGTTTCCACACATGTAAAATGAGCTAATGAAGGAAATGACAAACCAGTCCAGTATCTTTGCCAAGAGAATTCCAAAAGGAACCACAAAGAGTTGAACACAACTGAACAACAACAAACATAAGCATATTATATGTTCATGATATATAATATGAATGTATTTATGGGAATAAATATAAAAAGAATACGTACATATAAATAATAGGTGGGTAGGCCACTAGCAATCTGAGGGAGGGGGATTAAGGATAAACTCCTCAGAAAATTCTGAATGTCAGGAATAACTTCCTAGCTATACCAAAGTGAAATGGGTGGTCCCAGTGCTTAGCATAATGCTTGATAGAAGGGCTTATTAAATGTTAATTTTCTTCCTTCAAGAGGTAGTGAGTTCCCCTCATTTAGGGTCTTTAATCAGGTTGAATGATGGCTTATTGAGGAGGTTATATTGGGCATTCTTATCTAATTCACTGGACTAGGGAGCCACTGGAGTATCTTCCAGATCTGAGAATCTGTTATGTGCATTTTTGTAAATACCAAGTAGAAGAAGAAATTTGATGTTTTCTCATGGTCAAGTCATTTTGCTTTAGTTTCCTCCTCTATAGAAAACAAAAGGGGGGGGGGGGGACACAATAATGCTTATAGCAACTACCTTACAGAAGGTAAGGTAGTTTTTTTGATTCAGATGAGATAATATATAAAGAACTTTTCACAACTCTTAATCAATCACCCAATATTGATTTATTGTGTCTATTACACATTGCATACATTACACCTAGCACTGAAATTGCAAAGACCAAAGCTACCTTCCAACAGTTTACATTCTATTGGGTGATACATTGTGTACACATATAAGCATATGCAAAGAATATGCAAAATTATGTTATTGTATTATATGCTATATAAATTAATTACTATCTATTACACCAGAGGTTCCTAACCAAAGGTCTTCAGAAGGAATCTATGGACAAATGTTAAGAGGTCCATGAATTTGAATGGGAAAAAATAACATCTTTATTTTTACTAAGCTCTAACTAAAATTTAAGGGCAGCTAGGTGGTATAATGAATAGAATGTCTGGCCTAGAGTCTTGAAAGTTCATCTTTTGTAAGATCAAATCTAGTCTCAGATACTTCCTAGCTGTGTGACCCTGGGCAAGACACTTAATCCAGAGTTTCCTCATCTGTAAAGAGCTGGAGAAGTGAAGAAATCCCCAAATAGGGTCTTATAGAGTTGAGCATGACTGAGCAACAACAAAATCCTTGAAATTTAGTGTTTTTTTAATTCATAAATTAAAAAAAAGCAACATGAAAAGGAAGCCATTGATTTTACCAGATTGACAAGGGAATGCTCAAAAGAAAAAGACTAAAAATTTATTTAATTCAATGCCAAGGAGCTAATAGTAATAATAATACTTCAATAATAATAATAAAATTTATTAAGCATCTACTGTGTAGTCACCCTCAGTGACTGAGGGTACACAGTAGATGTACCCTCAGTCACTGTCCAAAGTACTGAAGAAACAAAGAAAAGCAAAAATATTTCCTGCCTTTGAGGGACTTATGGTGTAATAGGCAAGACAAACATGACTGATGGCAGGGGCATACAACATATATATGGGATAGATGAAAAGTAATCTCATTGGGAGAGTCACTAGCAGCTGGGAGGAACAGCGAAAGCCTTTTTTTTTTTGTAAAAGGTAGAATTTTGACTTGTGTCTTAAAGGAAATTTGGGGAAATTAGAGGTAGAATTGAGGAGAGTCAGGGCAAAAGCAAGAAATGGGGATGGAACAGCAAATAGGCAAGTGTGGTTCTATTTTAGTTTATAGAAGAGAGCAAAATGAAAGCTCACTAAGTATGAAAGGGGTCAGGTAAGAAAAGCCTTTAAATGTCAAGCAGAGGATTGTGTATTTGATCGTGGAGTAAATAGAGAGCCACTGGTTTTTACTGAGCAGCAGAGTGATATAGTCAGGTCTATGTTTTTGGAAAATACCTTTGGCTGCTGAGGGGGAGATGGATTAGAGTGAAGAGAGATATACCACAATAAAACAACTGATATTTTTGTAATGATTTATAGTCTGCACTTTTCAAGATATGTCATTTGAGTTTCACAATAACACTAGGCATCATTATCCCCATTTTACAGATGAGGAAACTGAGGGTCAAAAAATGAAGTGATTTGTGCATGGTTATGCAATCAATAAGTGTCAAAGGCTGTATTTGAACCCAGGTTTGTTTTGGCTTTAAGTCATTCTAGCACTATTCATGACCCCAGGCTGCTTTAGTAACTATAAAATGTGTGGAGTGTTTATGAACAGGCAGCTGGGTGGTATAGTAAATAGAACACTGAGCCTGAAACCAGGAAGTCTTGACTAGATGTAGGATCTGGAGTTAGCTATTATTTTCTGTTTACTTTAAAATGAGGTTAATAATAGCACCTAGCTCCCATGGATGTTATGAGGATGAAATGAGATGATAATGGTAAAATACTTAGCTGTGTACATAATAGGCACTACATAAATGCTTATTCCCTTCCCGTTTTTGCCTCCATTGTTGTATTTATATCACAAACACACTGGTTCATAGCATTAGATGGGTCCTTAATGGCATCTCATCTACCCAGAAAATAGTCCTATGACATCCTCAAGTTGTCACTGAAGTAATTTGAGTTTTGCAGCATCCCTGGGGAAAGGAGGGGATATGAGGCAGTTATCACTATCCCATTTTATAGAATGGGGAGACTGAGGAGGGAGATGAGACTTCTGTTCCCTTTTCTAGAAAAATGTGATAGCAATGAAGCACTCACCAAGTTTGACTTTGAACAATATTCAGTTCAATATTCAGTAATAGACTAAATATCGATAAATGTCAAATACTGATAAATGTCATCAGCTCAGGTTAAGTAAATATGGTTATAACTAGCCAAGGCTCAAATAAATATGAGCCTGCACATATTATACAGGGCATAGGGAAACACAGAAATAATGAAAATAAAATTCAGAAAAAGAATTCATACATTCCTCTAAGTTCTTCACCTTATCTCTCTATTCCATACACTATCAAATTGCTTTTATTATACAAATATGCTGCTGGTACCCAAACCAGGAAGTGTCAAAACAGAGAAAGAAAATTATATAACAATTTCTCTAATGAATATTGATAGAAGCCATCATTTTTTTTTTTTTTTTTTGAGGAAACTAAGGTATCATCCTCCTTGGAAGTTTCTGAGTTGGGATTAGAATGCAGGTCTCCTTGTCTAGTGCCTGAGGCACCACATGGCTCTACCTTTCAAATCCAAAACTCAATTCCTTCTTTAGAGAAATTAACCCTGATAGGTTTAAAAGTATATTGTAAGTGAAATGAGCAGAACCAGGAGATCATTATATACCTCAACAACGATACTGTATGAGGTTGTATTCTGATGAAAGTGGATTTCTTCGACAAAGATCTAACTCAGTTTCAATTGATCAAGGATGGACAGAAGAAGCTACACCCAAAGAAAGAACACTAGGAAACGAATGTAAACTGTTTGCATTTTTGTTCTTATTCCCAGGTTATTTATACCTTCTAAATCCAATTCTCCCTGAGCAACAAGAGAACTATTGGGTTCTGCACACATATATTGCATCTAAGATCTACTGTAACCTATTTAGCATGTATAGGACTGCTTGCCATCTGGGGGAGGGGGTGGAGGGAAGGAGGGGAAAAATCGGAACAGAAGTGAGTGCAAGGGATAATGTTATAAAAAATTACCCTGGCATGGATTCTGTCAATAAAAAGTTATTAAAAATAAATATATATATATATTATAAAAAGAAAAAGAAAAGTATATTGTAAAGTCTGAAGAGTGTCTCACTAAAGAATTTCCAAAGACATTTCAAACCTCATTAAAATACGTTGTCTCCCAAGGGGTCCAAATTGAAAGAGACATCATTCACTTAGATACTATATTCTGGTCTGTTCAAATGATAAGATCAATTTTCTGCGATCTAATGATAAAATTGGGCAGTAGGCATAGTGGAAGGAGCCCTAGATTAAGTGTTAATGGATCTAGGTTCAAAGCTAGTTTGCACATTTAATAAGGTTGCCTGTGTGACCCACATTTACTTTGGGCATATTTATTTTGTGCATTCTTATGTGTACACAAATTATCTCCCTTTAAAGCTTATAAGCTCCTTTGGAAGCCTAGCACTCATTCCTTTCCAGGCTGCATTTAGGACTTTCTCTACCTCATCCCAGTTCTTTATTCTGAAACTCACTATGGCCCTAGACTTCACATAGTGAAAGCATTCTCCTCCTCTGATGCTCCTTCCTCTGATTGGATGACTCTTTCCAGAATCTCTGCATAAGGAAGATTCCTATGCCAGTTATGTTTCCATTCTCTCTGGGCTGCCTTCTGGAAGAGGGTACCTTTGTTTACTCCCTCCCCCTTAGGCTTCTTTCATTGTCTATTTTCCTCTTTTAGAACCTCAGCTTCAGGAGGACAGGGACAATTATTTTTTAGCACTTAGAACTGTCCTTGGTACATAGATGTTTATCTTTCATCCTAAAAGAGGACCATTGACATCTCAAGGGTAAGGTCTTGAGACAGAACTGTGCAACATCACCAGCCTCACTCTCCCTTCCAAAGTTATTGGAGTACAGTGGTAAGACACAGGTCAGGATGACTGAGAGACCTTAGCCTTTCTAAATTAAGGTCTTTCCCCAGGTTTTAATTTGTCCAAGACAAAGCCCCTTCTATGGTTAAAGTTTGGATAAAAATAGAGACAAAAGACTGTCTAATTTACCATCACAAAAACATCAGTTTTGGAAGGGAAAACCCTTTCTGGCTGGCACAGAAAACAATTATTATTTTTATTCATTCTAAGCCATCAAAACTTGAATAGTGAACAATCTAAGTCATCAAGGCTTGCGTTGGGGGCTGTTATTGGTTGTTCAATGAAAGCTAGAATCTTGGTATACAGCAAGTACCTAATAAAGGTTTGTTAACTGAATCAATATTTTACCATTGTTTCTGAGAGTGGTGGGTGTTTTTAGGGAAGACTTGTATCTCTGGAGTGAGGGCTGCTAAGTTCTTTTCATCTTTTCCACCTGATCTACCTAACTCTCATTCAAGAAATTGTAGCACACACAGTGGCCACACACTGGTGAACCATTTTGGTAGATGGGATAAACCAGGCTGAGATGAGTTAGGGGGTTGTCTACTCTAAGCACATGGAGACGTCAAAGCCTCATGGAATGGGCAGATGAGAACAATTTCTCCCAATGTATATGAAGACAGGTGAAGTGGGTTCTGGGGAGCGCTTAGAGCTTGGTGAGACATTGAAGGTCATCCACTACATCTTGAGTCATTCTCAGTTGTCTTGATTCTATTCTGCCACTGAATAGTGATGACCCTGGAAGAGAAAGTTTTGTCAATGATTTCATGCAATGTCCCCTCAGTTAAATACAATTTATTCATGAGTCAAAGGAAGATAAGATAAATTTGATAAATACTTGTTGATTAGTTATCCTTGGGGAATTCGATCCAATAATTACTAATTAAGTCTCTCCCTAATGGACTAGGTACTAGGAGTACAAAGATAAAAGTGAAAAAGAATTCCTGCCCTTAGGAAGTTTGCAATCTCTTGGGGGAGAGGAGAATCTACTGATGGAGCTTAAAAAATATAAGATATTTTGAGGAATGATAAAGTACTGATTCCTGGAGTCATTAATGAAGGCTTCATGGAGTAAGAGAATTGAAGGAAGATGAGAATTCTGAAAAGTAGAGAGGAAGAAAGAGGCCAAGTCAAGCATAGGGGACAGATGTAGTGACAGCACAGAAACTCATCCAGTTTGGAAGGTAGAGTGCATGGAGGGAAAGAATGGGGAACTGAGGTTGGAGAGATAGGTTTGTGAGATTTTGTGGAAGGCCTATGAATTTGGAGTTTATGTGAGAAGCTCACTGAGAGATCCCCAGCAGAGAGGATTAACATTTTCTGACCTCTTTTTTTTTAATGAACATTAATTTGCCAGCTGTGAGGAGGATGACTTGGTGAGGGGGAAAAGAGAAAGCAGGGAGACCAATTAGGAAGTTCCAGGGAAAGAAGCAAGTCATTTTAACTTCTCCAGGTTTAATTTCTTCATTTAGTCAACTAAAAGAGTCAGAAGAGATGATCTCTAAGTTTCCTTCCAACTTTAAAACCTATGGTCTGATGATTTCAGTTCTGCTCTGTATATCTAATTGATAGGAACCTGGAGAACCCTACACCTTTATGTCTTTAATGAAATGCCATAAGTCAAATGACAAACATTTATTAAACATCTATCATGTGCATTGGGCTAGGTATTCCCCAGACAATTTTCTCTATTTCCACACTTGTCATAAAGGAAATGATTCCCCCAACCAATTTTGAATTTCTGAGATCATATATTTGTGTACTTTGGTTCCCACTGGTAAAGATCAATTCAGTTCAATAAGCATTTACTACTCTGTGCTGTGCATGGCACTATTGGAAATATGAAGGCAATCCTCTTCCCAAATAAAAACCAAAAATTATGTCTAGAAATTTACTGAGAGTGGAAGAAGGGAAGGATTACAATAATAACATTTTCAGGGAAATACATGTGTTGTTTGGTTGTTGTCCTTTGTTCTTGATGCAAAGTACATATGAAACACATACAAAAAAGAAAATTTGGGGTGGGAAGAAGAGTTCTAAAAGTGGACAAGTCAGGAATAGTTCTATGTAACTAAGATGCACTAAATTTACGTTTTGAAGGAAAGTGGGCTGGAGCTGGAGTGAGGAAGACTAGGATCCTAATCCTTCTTGATATAATTAGTACTTGTGTGACCTCAAAAAAGACAGTTTCTAATATCAGTTAGTCTCAATTTCCTCATCTGTAAAACGGAGACAATAATAGTGCTTCTCTAACAGGGTATCTCTGAGATCAAATGAGTTAAGACCCCTAAGTTCTCAGGTCATCATCCCTTCTTGAACTACACCGTCTTAATTTCTCTATCTTGTAAGGACCACTGGTGAATTTTTTCACATCTACATTCTCCTTAATGCTTGAATCCCTTGCCTATATATCCTATCGGTGATTATATCCTGGCAAATTCAAACCTTGCAATATTTCCAACATCTTCTCTTTGTTCCTTAGTCAGGTGTGTAGAACAGAACTAGAGAAAAAATCACAATACCATGTTGATTGGAGGCATTGCAATTTTATGTTTGTTGTGGTTATTCAGTGATTTCAATCATCTCTGACTCTTCGTAACTCCATTTGGGATTTTCTTGGCAAAATGCCCTAAGTAATTTGCCCTTTCATTCCAGTTCATTTTTAGAAATGAGGAAATAGAGACAAACAGGGTTAGGTGACTTGCCCAGGGTCACACAGCTAGTAAATATCTAGGTTGGATTTGCACTCAGGTCTTCATTACACCAGGCTTGGTACTGTATCCACTGTGCTGTCTAGATGCCTACAATTTTATATTTTATGATCTGAACTAGACCTTTACTAAAATCCTTTTAAACCCCTCCCTCAACAAATCAATAGCATGGTTGCCATGGTGATACTTCCAAATATCTCTCCCCAAACTTCTTCCAGTATCACCATCCTTTTAGGTCAGGCCCTTGCCCCTCATGTCACTAAAAAAACTGAAATAATTTCCCGAGGATCTCTTGCTCTTTTATTATAGCTTTTTTAAAAATAAAATATATGTATGAGTAATTTTTCAACATTGACCTTCTGGTCCAACTTTTCCCCTCCTTCCTTCCACCCCCTTCCCTAGGTGGCAGGTTGTCCCATACATGTTAAGTATGTTAAAGTATATGTTAAATACAATATATGTATACATATTTATGCAATGATCTTGGTGCACAAGAAAATCAGATCTAGAAAGAAGGTAAAAAAACCTGAGAAGGAAAACAAAAATGCAAGCAAACAATAACAGAAAGAGTGGAAATGCTATGTTGTGGTCTACATTCATGTCCCATAGTTCTCTCTCTGAGTATAGCTGATTCTCTTCATTACTGAACAAATGGACCTGGTTTAAAAACATCATTTTTTAAGAGAATCATATCCATAAAAGTCGATCATCGTATAATCTTGTTGTTGCCGTGTACAATGATCTCCTGGTTCTGCTCATTTCACTCAGCATCAGTTCATGAAAGTCTCTTCAGGTCTTTCTGAAATCATTCTGCTGATCATTTCTTACAGAACAATAATATTCCATAATATTCATATACCACAATTTGTTCAGCCATTTTCCATGATGGGCATCCATTCAGTTTCCAGTTTCTGGCCACCATAAAAAAAAGGGCTTCCACAAGTAGTTTTGCACATACAGGTCCCTTTCCCTTCTTCAGTATCTCTTTGGGATATAAGCCCAGTAGAAACACTATTGGATCAAAGGGTATGCACAGTTTGATAACTTTTTGGGCATAGTTCCAAATTGCTCTCCAGAATGGCTGGATGTATTCACAATTTCACCAACAATGTATCAGGGTCCCAGTTTTCCCACATCCCCCCCAATATTCATCATTATCTATTCTTGTCATCTTAGCCAATCTGAGAGGTATCTCAGATAAGAGTTGTCTTAATTTGCATTTCTTTGATCAATAATTATTTGGAACATTCTTTCATATGACTAGAGACAGTGTCAATTTCTTCATCTGAAAATTGTCTGTTCATATCCTTTGACCATTTATCAATTGGAGAATGGCTTGATTTCTTATAAATTTGAGTCAGTTCTATTGGAATTGAGTAATTTTTTGGAATACATATTTTGGAAATGAGGCCTTTATCAGAACCTTTGAATGTAAAAATGTTTTTCCAGCTTATTGCTTTTGAGGGTCTCTCTTTTCCCTTCTTCCTTTACATTACTAAGACATGTGGATGAATTTGGCCTTTCTAAATGAAAGTCTTTCCCAGATCCTCTTTGAGAATGGAAGGGCAAACACCACCATCAACCCCAAAATCAACACCACCACATATAATTGCTAAAGTGGTTAAAATTCTGCACGCACTATCAGAAAGACTGAGTTCATAACCTTTTCCAAAAGACCTGAGTTCCTATGTGATCTTGGATAAGTCATTCTCTAAGTCTTGGTTTCCTCTTTTATAAAATAAGGCTAATAATATAGTATCTCCCAACCAGGATTGTTTTGAGGATAAATGTGATAATATTTGTAAAGTCCTTTACAAACCTTAAAATGCCATATAAATGCTGATTATTATCTTTCCTCACTATCTCTTCCTTCACTCTAATTTCTAATGAAGAGATAGCCTCTCTCCCTGCAAAGGCAAACCCCTGTACATGTCCTTAATTCCATATTTTCCAGAAGATTATCTCTGTTGCACTGCTTCTTCCTTTTGCCCTGCAATGATTGCTTCTAATCTTTGCTTTTCCCTATTAATTCCTTTCTGCTACATATAAACAGATTTATTTCTTCTCCATTCTTAAAAAAACACCATCATCTGATCTAACTATCCCCACTAGTGATTGATTATATGTATCATTAATTCCATATTTTTCCAGATTATCTCTTTTGCATTGCTCCTTGCCTCTGCCCTGCATTTTATGTATGTATATATGTATATGCTCTCCCTCCCTCCCTCTCTTCCTTCCTTCCTTCCTCTTTCCTTTTCTCCCTCTTTCCTCTTTCCCTCTCTTCTTCCCACTCCCTCCTTTTCCCTCTCTATCTCCCTCTCTCCCATTTCCTCTCCCTCATCCTCTCTGTTTCCCTTCCTCCTTCCTTCCCTCCAATTCTCTCTCTTCCTCCTCTCTTTCTTCCCTTTCTTCCTCTATCCCTTTCTTTCTCTTTCCCTCCCTTCCTTCCTCTCTTTGTCTCTCTCCTGCGATAATATAGTTTTCTGGACTTTTTCTAATGCATGGTTATTTTTTTTTCCAATGATGTTATTGTAGTTAACTATGTATATTGTTTTTATCTCTCCTGACTTCACTCTAAATCAATGCAGCTTAATTTTCCATGCCATATATTCATTATAATCATCATTTCTGACATTGTAGTAATAATCCATTACATCAATATACCATAAGCCATTCCCCTATCAATGAACATCTAGTTTGTTTCCAATTCTTTTTTATTGAAAAAGTGATGCAATCAGCACTTTGGTTTATATGGGGACTTTTTCCTTAACACTGATTTCTTTGGGATATGAATCCAGTAGTGGAATCTCTGGGTCAAATGATATGAGTATTTTAGTTGCTTCTTTTGTATATTACCAAATTGCTTTCCAAAAAGATACTGATGATTGTTTTTCTTGCTTCAAATCTCTCTTTGTTCCTTATCCATCTGCCATTTAGTTGCCAAAATTAACTTTCTACAGTACAGGTCTGATCCTGTCACCCCTTCCCTCCTATTCAATAAATTCCAGTTGCTCCCTATTACTTCCAAGATCAATGCTTGCCATTTAAAATCTTTTGCAACATAGCCTCCTCTTACCTTTTTTGCACTATTCACCTTTATGAGTTCTAAAAAGAAGCTGCATTTACTTATTTGCACTTTATTGAATAAAATACTCCATCTTTAGACTATATAATTTGCCACTGGCTTTTTCCTTTCCTGGAATGCATTTTCTTCCTCATTTCCACCTCCTAGCTTGCCTTGCTTCCATCTCAATTAATATTCTAAGCTTAGCAAAAGATCTTTCACAGACTCTTTCAATGCTAGTATCTCCCCTCTGAGATTTCTCCCTGTTTATACCCTTTATATCTTGTGTATACAACCCGTTAATTTTAAAAGCAAGGAAACAGAGGTCCAGTAAAAGGAATGCAATCTTGGGAAACAGTCTCTTTCTGGCCCTCAGCTTTCTTAATTTTAAAACTAAGAGGTTTAACTCCAATCTCCAAAATGCCACGATTCTGTGGAATAGCTATCAGATGTCTAACTCTCTCTATAACAACGGTGATGGGGTTAAGTAAACAAATGAGAGGGATGATTCTCACCCTTGCTGGGACCTTGTTTCCTACTCATTCATCTGCTCCCCTCCCCCCAAGTCCCATTTCTTGTCAGCCTTTGAGAATCCTCATCTAGCTTCATTCCCAAATACAGTTAGTGTGAAAATAGTTTCTACGAAGGTCCTAGTCAGTAGAGGGCTTAGGTCCTTCAAGGGGGCATTCTGTCACCACAGCCACAACAGGGACCTTAGTTGAGCTGTGCAGTTGAAGCCCCTGTTTGCCCTGCATCCCGTAGCCATGGCAACATGAGGTACATCAATGATATTCATCCTTTCTGGCTTCCTGTTGCCTTAGTAACAGGGTGAGGGGAGCAGCAGGGAAGGAAAAATCTCTAGAATAGGCCAGGAGCTTCATATAAAGCAGGTTTCTATATCCTAGGCTTTCTCCCTCCCCTATCTTATACTTGATTTTTCTTCTATACCTTGCACTGTCCTACTTCCATGCTTTGCTCACGCCACCCCTCCCCTGACTGAAATGACCTCTCTGATTTCTTCATCATTCAAATTCTTTTCATCCTTCAGGGCTTTGTCTTGGTCATGTTTGTCTCCTCCAAGAAGCCTTCTTTAACATGCTTTGCTTACAGTTTAGCAATAAAAGTACAAGGCATGATATTGTAGTGATTTACAAAATGGAATATGAGATCTAAGCTGAAGGATACATTGATTTGATGTAGTTAATGAGGAAAGGATGGTCAATGGCTCTGCATTAGTCAATAGAATAGAAAAATAAATTCTGGAGAGAAGATTGGAGTCCAGAGAAACCTGCTCTGGGACTGGAGTGAATTCCCCGGGCATGCAAGGATCTGCTCCTCTGTAAGCGTGGTAGGGTTGGAGAGAAGACCTAGTGACTCTCAATCTCAGTGTGGTCTCTCTAGGGAGGCCCAGCAGGAGGAGAAGTCTTGGAGGCTCTCTGACAATGTACAAGAGAACAAGGAAAGAAGAAAACAAAATTAAATGAGAAATATTGCAGAGAAAAGTAAGTCCAAAACTCCTGCCAGTCCTTCCCTCTATCCCCAGGAAAAGGAGTAGCAAAAACCTTTGGAACTTGATTTCCCTAGAGCCTTCAAGCTATTATAAGGTGAGAGTTAATCAGCTTCCACCCTGGGCTTTCAACCTTGGCCCAGTAAATCATTGGCAACTCATCCTGTGTTAAGAAACTCCTGTGTAGAGTGGGCCATGGATTAATGGACTTTGCAACAGAAGGGAGCTTCGAGGTCATTTAGTCCTAGTCTGAAGTTGAGAAAATGGAGTATCAGAGAAGTTATATGACTTGTTTAATGTCACACAGCAGGATTTCAACTCAGGTTATAGGATCATAGAGTTTTGCTTTAGAGTTGGGAAGGACCTTTAGAAGTCATTTAGTCCAATTCCTTCTATTTATAGTTGAGTAATATGAAGCACAGAGATTAAGGAAAGAGGCAGGATTTGAATTCAAGTCCCCTGCCTCTAAATTAATTTCTCTTTCCTTCATATCACATTAACTCACAATGGCCAGTGTCAAATGAGTGAATAGGTAAATACATGACCTTTTGGGGAAACCACATGACTGGATCGTTAGTTTTTTTTTTTTTTTTAAGACAATGGCTAGATTTGAACCGTGGTACTCCTGACTAGGGCTCTATCACTGGATCATTAGCTCTTCAGAGATATCTATGTACCAAGTAAAACTGGTGAGCCAAGACCAACATAGAAAATTTATTTTCTGGAGTCAGCCAAACATAAGTTCAAATCTAATCTTAGGCACTTGCTAGCTAGACCTTGGGCAAGTCATTTAATCCTACTTGCCTCAGTTTCCTCATCTGTAAAATAAACTGGAGAAAGAAATAGTGAACCACTCCCATATCTTTGTTAAGACTCTCCCCTTTCCCAAATGGGATCATGAAGAGTTGAACATGACTGAAAAAACTGAATAGCAAAAACAACAATCTACTAGAGTTGTTGGGAGAATCAAATGTGATAATATTTGTAAGGTGCTTAGCACACAGTGCCTGACATCTAGTAGCTACTATATTCATGTGGGCTATTAGAATGATTATTAATCATCTAATCTGAGAATCAGAAAAGACTTTGGAAGTCATTGACTACATTCCTGTCTGTCCCAGTCCCTATTTATACATTTCCAGTGGGAGAGTTCCAGCTTTCCACAAGGTAGAATCTTTTGACTTTGGATAATTCAAATTATTAGGAAATTCTTTCTCATGCCAAGATGGAATTGAGATCCTTCTAACTTCCAATCATCGTTACTACCTTAGTTCTTGAAAGACATATAGAGCAAGCATTTGAAGGGTTGGGGGAGGGATTAGCTTTGTTCTATTAGGTCCCAGAGGGCAGTACTAGGGGCTAATTGCAAAGGAAGATAGACTTGATGCCAAACTTCCTAACTAACTATTCCCCAAGTGGAAGAGGATGCCTTGGGAGGTGGTGGGTTTCCCTGAATTAGAGCTCTTTGAACAAAGGAGGGATGACCAATGTCTAGGTGTATTGTAAATGTGATCTCTTTAGATATGGGTTGGACTAGATGGTCCCTGGGATACCTTCCCTCTTCTGAAATTCTGCAATTCAACTCCCTATTGCCCATGTAAGTCCCATAGATATTTGGAGACAATGGTCATTTCCCTACGCTAAGCTTTCTTTTTTTCCTGGTTAAATTTGTACAGTTCCCGTGTAGGAAGGCAAAAAGAACATTTGGATTTGGAGGTTCTGGGTTCTAATCCTGCTTTACCATTTGGGAGCTATGTGGCAGTGGGCAAATCACTTTACGTCTCTGAGGTCCCTAAGGTCCTTTTCTACTCTAAGTATCACTTTTAATCACCTGTTCCCATTCTTGAAATACTTTCCCTGCTTTCCATTTCCTGACTCACCCTGGTTTCCCTGGCTTCTTTCAAATCCCAGGTAAATCCCACCATCTACACAAAGTCTTTTCCCATTTCCCTTAATTCCAGTTTCTTTTTTCTGTTGATTATCCTCAATTTTTCTTGTTTATAGCTTGTCTGTATGCAGTTGGGTACATGTTGTCTCTCCTACTACATTGAAGAGCAGGGACTATCTTTTAATTTTCTTTGTATACTTAACAAAGTTCCTGGAGCACAGTGGGTACTTATTAAGTACTTATTGATTTGGTTGATCCTTGAATAACATGGTCCCTTTACCAATTTTTATTGGTAACCCGCTAGCCAGTCAACATCCTTCCTAGCCAAACCATCACCATGTGGTACCCAGAACTTTATATCATATTCCATATATGATCTGAGATGAGGTGATAAGGGGATTATTCCCTGCCTGGAAGTCAGGGAGAGGGGCAGAGGTAGCAGACAGAAGGTCTGTTAATACTATGTTGCTCACATCCCTTTTTTTCCCCTTCCTTAGATGAGCGCTCTCATTTTTTCTTCCCACACTGTGAATACAGCAAATGATGGTTCAATTTCTACTTTCCCCAATTGTTGCAAATTTCATCTCATCATCCAAACCCACACCAGAAAGTCTGTGGCCATCATCATAATACTTACCGATTGTCCATTGATTAGTACATTTTAGGACACTTTTATGCCCATTGTCTTATTTGATTCTCATTGCAGCTCTCAAAGCAAAGTGGGAGTAGACATTATTATCCTCATTTTACAGATAGACACAATAGAGACCGAGATTAAGTCTTGGCCCAAAGTCAAATAGCAGATCAGGGGCATAACCAAGACCAGAACCCACGTTTCTTAATTCCTCTGCCAAGGCTCTTTCTTTTTTTCTAGACCCAACCTAATGCAGAAATTCCTCCTGACAGTGCAGGATGACACCTCCTCTACAGCTTAATCTTGGAGATCTATCTGAAGTCACTGGGTGAAGGTAGGGACTAAGAATGTATTTATTTATCTTTTTAATAGCTTTTAATTTTTTTAAATACATGTAAAGGTAGTTTTAAACATTCTCTTTGCAAAACCTTGTGTTCCAAATTTTTCTTCCTTCCTTCCCCACCTCATCAATAGCAAACAATCCAATATAGGTTAAACACGTGCAATTCTTCTAAATATATTTCCTTAT
Source organism: Sarcophilus harrisii (assembly GCF_902635505.1). Classification (NCBI taxonomy): domain Eukaryota; kingdom Metazoa; phylum Chordata; class Mammalia; order Dasyuromorphia; family Dasyuridae; genus Sarcophilus; species Sarcophilus harrisii. Next base: position 676,458,536 of record NC_045426.1, read on the forward strand.
TCATCATGTTGCTGGAGAAAAATCAGATCAAAAGATGAAAGAAAAAAAAACAAGAAAAAAACAAGGAAACCAAAACAACAAAAAAGTGAAAATACTATGCTTTAATCCACATTCAGTCTCCATTTTTCTCTTTGGATGTGGATGGCTCTTTATATCACAAGACAATTGGAATTTCTTTGAATCATCTCATTGTTGAAGAGTCAAGTCTATTGCAGTTGATCATCATATAATCTTTATTGTTCTGTAAATATTCTCTTGGCTCCACTCACTTTACTTAGCATTAGTTAATGCAAGTCTTTCCAGATTTTCTGAAATTGGTCTACTCATTATTTCTTATAGAACAACAATTTTCCAATACATTCATATACCATAACTTATTCAGCCATTCCCCAACCGACTGGCATCCATTCAATTTCCAGTTCCTTGCCACTATTGAAAAGGGCTGCCACAAACATTTTTGAACATGTGGGTCCTTTTCCCTTTTTATGGTCTCTTTGCAATAGAAAGAGACATAGCTGGTTTAAAGGGTTTGCACAATTTGATAGCCCTTTGGGCATGGTTCCATATTGCTCTCCAGAATGGTTGGATCAAGTTATAACTCCACCAACAATGAAGAATGGTTCCAGTTTTCCCACATCAACTCCATGTCATCTTAGCCAATCTGAAAAGTGTGAAATAGTACCTCAGAATTATCTTAATTTGTATTTCTTGAATCAGTAGTGATTTAGAGCAATTTTTCATATAACTAGAAATGACTTTAATTTCATCATCTGAAAATTGTTCATATCCATTGAATTTCTAGCAATTGGGGAATGGCTTGTATTCTTATAAATTTGAATCAGTTCTCTATATATTTTAGAAATGAGGCCTTTATCAGAAACACTGGATATAAAAAATTTCCCCAGCTTTCTGCTTTTCTTCTAATCTTGGCTTTATTGATTTTGTTTGTACAAAATCTTTTTAATGTAATCAAATTTATCCATTTTGCATTTCATAGTGTTTTCTAGTTCTTCTTTAGCCATAAATTATTCCATTCTCCACATATCTGAGAAGTAAACTATCCCTTGTTTTCCTAATTAACTGATAGTATTATTCTTTATGTCTAAATCATGAATCCGTTTCAATCTTATCTTGGTATAGGTTGTTAGTTGTCATACTATCTTCTAATTTTCCCAGCAATTTTTGTCAAATAATTAATTCTTATCCCAGAAGCTGGGATCTTTGGGTTTATTAAACACTAGATGACTGTAGTCATTGACTATTGTGTCTTGTGAACCTAACCTATTCCAATGATCCACTGATTTCTTAGCCAATACCAAATGGTTTTGATGACTTCCATTTTATAATATAATTTTAGGTCTGGTACAGCTTCCTTTGCATTTTTTTCATTAATAGAATAAATATTTATAAAGTGTCCACTATATACCAAGTTCTGGGGTAAGTGCTTTATAAATATTAGCTCATTAGAATAAACCAGAAGAACAATTTATATTGTAATAGCAACACTGAAAATGTAATCAATTTTGAAAGACTTGGTAACTTGTTCAATACAGTGACTAAGTATGTTCCAAATGATTCATAGTGAAACATGCTCTCTACTTCCAGTTTGAGAGCTGTTGGAATCTGAGTATAGATTGAAACATTTTCTTCTCTTCTCTTCTTTCCTTTCTTTTCCTTCCTTCCTTTCAATATGACTGATATGAGAATTTGTTTTGTATGACTGGATATATATGAACATATATATATACATGCAAAACATATATATATATATATTATTTGCAATATATTTTGCTTTTCTTGACTTCTTGACTTCTCAATGTTTTGGGAGGAGGAGAAAGGAAAAGAGAACAGTTGTATTGAAAATAAAATAAAATAATTTTAAAAAGTATATGTCAACTCACTTTATCCTTACAAAAACACTAGGAAGAAAGTATCATTATGTCTATTTAATTGTTTAGGAAGCTGAGGTAGCTAATGATGATGATAACTAGCATTTATATGGTGGCTGCTATGTGCCAGACTTTGAAAGCATTATTTTATCTAGGAGGTAGATACATTATTTTTCCCATTTTACAGATGAAGAATCTGAGGCAAATAAAGGTGAAGTGATTTTATCTGGGTCATCTAACTAGTAAATATTGAAGTCTGGAGTCAAATTTGGATCTTCTGGACTCCAGGCCCAGTGCTCTATCCACAGACTGCATTCTGTTTCTCTCTAGTGGTCTTTCTATTGGAATCTGGGGTAGGTTTGGTGGGAATTGTCACTTACCTCACTGGGGACTCAGGTTTCATATTTCAAACTGACTTGCCAGGCTAAAGCAAAGGCTCAAGAAACGAGGCCTTTTCCTTCTCTTTATCCTTTATCTTTTACTTAAAGTTCAAGCATGTCAAAGCTATTGATTTCCAGTCTCATGTGGGTCTCATCATAGCAGAAGTGGGTTGCTTAAGGAGGGTAGGGGTAGGATGAAGGGAAGGATGCTTCTGTGTGCATTGGGCTTTGGCCAATCTCTGTGGTCACGGTTGGGAAGGGAAATTAGTTTTTGTAAGTTCTCTCTGCCATATCATCACAGGATAGAAGTTACTCCTGGGGAGGGCTTGGGAAATTGTTTACATATTCTGATCTCCAGAGTACCCAAGAATGCAATGCAATTAAATCTCATGAGCCTGCCC